>NW_026020292.1:2278271-2878271 GCF_900185275.1 Solanum verrucosum | reverse complement strand
TGGCTTAAAAGAGTTTGCATTGATTACGGGGCTGAATTGCTCAGCATACCCCCGTGATGCAAAAATGACAAAGTGTTTCAGAAAGGTGAGAGATTTTATTATAAAGTGACCAAGAATAAGAATATCACTGTTGAGTTTGATTAAGGGTACCAAATTGAATAAGGAACAGAAGTTGAAGTGTTCCTTAGTTTGGTTCGTCCACTCGATGTTGCTTGCCCACGATCGATCTAAGATTGTGGATTCCAACCACATTGAGATGGTCGATGATTTAGATTTTTTCAAGAGTTATCCCTTGGGGAAAGAGTGTTTCGATTTAACAGTAAAGTATTTGAAGAAGCAGAGTGAAGTGTACAATGAAAGAGGGAATGCATTATATGCTCTATATGGCTTTCCATGGGCATTTCTGGTACTTATTATCAATTATGTACTTGATTTATAATAAACTCTTATATATTTATATAGTATTTCATAGTCTCTGTTTATTTATTTATTATTTTATTAATTTCAGGTTTGGATATATGAGGTTTTTCCTCATCTTGAAAAGTATGCAAAGAAGTCATTGGATTCTCCTTTGCCCATTTCCCGTTTACTTAGATGGCACACGACAAAGAGCGATAATATTATCGAAGGTGATCCATTTAAGTACAAAGGGAGAAGTACAGAGGTATAAACTTATTTATTATTATCTAGCAATATTTGTAAATTAGTGAAGGTCTTGTACTATTTATATATATTTTTTTGTAGGTTGTGTATCCATACCTCATACCTAATATCCGTGAGATAAAACAAAATTAATATGGCAACATTAAAGTCATATACAGACGACGTGAAGGACACAATCATTGATGCCTTAAAGGAAAATTTGAAAAGTGTCATTGTCCTCACTTCTGCAGTAGAGAACGAGGAGGATGAAATATTTTGTGAGAACAATTCCAAACAACCTTGTGAGAATTCTGTTTCGAGTGGACAAAAAAATAAATATGATAATTTGTGTGAGCGTGTTACATCCCTTGAACTATCAATGATGGAAGTTGTTGCTTTTATACGAGATGAGAAATTGAGGAGAGCTCAAAAGAACAAGAAAAATGAAGGTAGACTAATTTATATACTATTTGTGTAAAATAATTTATTTGTACGAATGTTAATCCACTTATCTTCAGCAGTTAACGAAGACTATACAGCACCAACAATTGATAAAGATGGTGTTGCAGTTGAGGTTAATGAAATCCTTCCATTAGCAATAGTCGATGAAGATCTTGTTGCAGTTGATGAGTACTTTGGAGAAGAAGTTAATGAAGTTGTAGAAGAAATGAAGGAAGGAGATAAAGAACAATAGAAGGCGAAGATGGAGGAAAAAGAAGAGAAGCTGGAAGAGAAGAAACAAGAGGAGGAGAAGATGGAAGAAAAAGAAGAAGAAGAAAACAAAGAAGAGGGGATCGAAGAGAAGAAGAAGAAAAAGAAGCGGAGAAGCAGGAAGAAGATCAAGAAAAAGAAGAAGAAGAAAAAGAAGAGGAGAAGCACGAAAAAGAAGAAAAAGAAGAGGAGAAGTAGGTAGAAGAAGAAATTCCAGTGGACGTGATAGGTATTGTTAGAGAGCTCAATGGTGATGAGTAATATATTGATTTTTTAAGACAAATTGTTTTGAAGTGGGTTTTAAGACATTGATTTTTGAAATGGTTGATTTTTGGTGGTTGATGACTAAGACAATTGGTTTTTTAAACAGTTGGTTTTTGGTGGTCGACTATTAAGACAGCTGATTTTTTAGATAATTATTTTTTGGTGGTTGAATATTAAGACAATTGGTTGTTGAAGTAGTTGGTTTTTTAAGTGCCTTTTAAGATAGTTGGATTATGTAAATGTTATTTTTGTTTTGATGGATATTGTTGACAGTTATCAACTTTAAATTGTATATATAATGCATTGTCTTACCATAAAAGAAAGACTTCATTTTATTAATAGACTGTAATACCATATGAGTAAAAGATATAAGATTGTACTACTGTATCCCTTTTACACATTTCCAAAAAGCAATCACTAACAACAGACCATACAATATTATTTTAGGCCTTTCTCTTTTTCTTCAGCCAATATCAACCTTTGTTTTAGTTGATCCCTATCTATTTTGGTGTCTTTTAGCAATCCTTTAAAGTGATCTCTCTGCTCTTCGGCTTCTTTGAATAAAGTCAATAGCAAATTCCTATTTTCTTCGGAGTTTCGAAGCCTTTCTAATATTTGAAATTTGGTATGCCTTGAAAATTTGATATCTCGAGTGTCGAACTCAATTTTGATGGGCTACTCGTTGATGAATCATTTTCAAGCCACTTTAAAAAAGAGCATGCATCAATTGCACGGTTAAAGAATTGTCTACCTTAATTTGCATCGGTGTGTGAAGTCCTTAACATAGCTGAATTACCACAACGACAAACGTAAGACTTTTTTTGCATTGGATGTTTGAGACGCTTGAGACATAATTAAAAGAGATGTTTAAGTATTTTAAAATAGAATAAGATGGAGGAGTTCATGAATCCTTCTTTTTATACACTAAAAAGGCAAATGTTACCGTTGAAAAAGTAGCAATTTGTACTTTGTTACCGTTGTAAAATTTGGATAATTGAATATTGTCATTGTTGGTCAAAATATATAGCTAATTAAGACAGTCGATACTTGTTCATGTACTTGGTTTATATTGTAACAACGACATCTACACTTCAACAGTAATAAGGTATATACGGGTTGATATCATGATCCAAAAATGATCTATATTGCACCTACTAGAATATGACGCTTAAATATAGACCGTAGCTAATATAATTTAAAAGGGAGAATGATTAACTAATAACAAACTATATTATTAAAATTTATTCAATTAAATAAGTCTAAACAAGTCATTTAAGGGTCCACATACTATAACATCTGACAATTTGAAATAGTTATGAAGAGGCTTAAAAACCGGAAATAGTCATTTTTGGAAGGAATTCAAAATCTGAAAAATTTGGCCAAGTGTGGAAATCAGTGAGTTTTGGCCAACTTTGAGCAATCATAACTCCTAGCTCAGGATGAGTTAGGAGTAGTTCCAATTATTTTTAGAAAGCCCTTGGAATGATCTTTCCAACCCCGCTGAGTTTGCTCAATTCCGAGTTCGTATAAGCGAGTTATACCCTTTGAAAGTTGGGCAGTTGGCAGGGGATCCGTTCGGAAATTTTAAGGGCATTTTGGTCTTTTCCCTAGTTTTTCTTTTGGGTTTATATTGTGTGTTAGGCTGATTTTGGATCATTTTTATCCCATTTTAAAAGAGAGAAAGTTAGGGCTTGAGTGAAGAGAAGAAGAGGAGAAAGGGAAGATCAAGCAAAGATTTGTCAAGATCATCGTGGATTTTCGTCGGGGGTGATCCCTATCAAGGTATGTGAGTTCTTAGCGTTGGGTTGATCCTTTCCCCCACACACCAAACTCATTTTATTATTGAGAAAAAGGATTAGTTGTGTGTTGAAGTTGTTGGTTGTGTTGTTGTTATTGTTGATTGTGTTGTTAAAGTCCCTTGTGATTTGGGACATGTTTCCGGTTGGTTTTTGAGTTGTAATCTGTTGTATATAAAGGGTTTTGATGATGCTAAGTGTTTGGGGCTGGAAACCTTGGAGTTTAGAAGGTTTAGAGTTGGAGAAAAGAGGGAGAAAAGTCGGGTTTGGGGCTGGCGCGTCGCGCCTGCCAGCGCGCCCCAAAGGGGACTCTGAAGTCCAGCCCTTGGGGCGGCGCGCCTCTCAGAGCGCCAGCAGGTGCCTTCTGAGCTTTGAGGGCTGGCGCTCCGCGCCTTGCAGAGCGCCAAGGACGCCATGTTCTCCCTTTCTTTCCACACTTTCTCATGCATGTTCCTAGGTATTGTACCTATGTTTCCTAGTTGTTTCCAACACTCCAAAGTATTTCTAAACATCCCGAACCCATTTAAATACGTGTGATCATACACCTTGAATCCATAGTTCAATCCGAGGCAAGTTAGGATTGAAGTCAAAGTGAAGTTAGAGTCAAGTCAAGTAAAGTTAAGTAGTAAGTCCAAACAAGTCCTCCAAGCTTTTCAAGAGTCGTTATTGAACGTTTTAACTTCGTTTCAAGTTTCAAAGTCAAGCAAGAGTGTAGAGTTCCAAGTTGAGTAAAGAGTCTCGAGTTTCAAGTTAAGTCAAGAACATAAAGTTGAGTCCTTTTTCTCAAAAGCTACTAGGGAACTAAGTATTCCCAAAAAGGTTTGTAAATGTTTTTACCTTTGAGTGAGAAGGGAACCATGTTTTCCAAAAGAGCCTTCTTGGCTAAGTTTTGAGCAATTATCTCAATTAAAGAAAGATGTGTTCAAAAACACTTATGAGCCAAAGCATTTTTGGGAGTAGTATTGAGCACCGAATTGGGGACACGAGTTCATATTAACTCAACTCTCCATAAGAACCATGCGCCAACATAGGACTTGACGTATCATTCTTTTTAGATGATCACGTAAGATTAGGCTAGTGGATCCACTAAGCAAAAGTAAGGTCCTATATCACGGCAAGGTATAGGATGGTCCTTGGGCAACGTGAGGTAAAACATTGTACCACCACTAGGGCTCATAGTGGCGGTTGTCGGTTAAAGAATCTTCCACTAAAAGTTATACTACTTTTATATAAATAAAGTTGAGTTGTTATTTCTTCAATCATTAACGAAACTAAGTTGTTTGCAATGTTTTAAAAGCTTTATATATCACATGTGTCTTATATATATATTAGTTAAGTTAAGTTATTCTTTTATATATTGAGTTCAGTTAAGTTATTCTTGAGTCGTACAGGGCCAAGGTAAGTGTTCTCTTGTATTCCTTTCAAGCTTAAGTCGTGGTTTAGCTTTCCAGCTCGCATACTCATACATTCCATGTACTGATGCCAGTTGGCCTGCATCTTATTATGATGCAGATACAGGTACCCCGGATCAGCATCCTGCACGTCGTTGATCCAGCTAAGCACTCCAGAGTCAGTGGTGAGCCTCCTTGCATTCTGGAGGACTCAATTATTTTGTGTACTTAGTTTTGTTCTATTAGGATGTTGCGGGGTCTGTCCCAACATCCATCTCAGTATATTAGAGGCTTTATAGACAATCAGTCGGTTAGTTTTGAGTCTCTCTTCTATGTATATATGTAAATATCTATTTTGAGATTCGAGATGCCCTTGTGGCTAGATTTTTATAAGTTAAGTTGTTGTGTAAACTTGCATTGCATTAAGTTATTCTGTTGAGTTAGGTTTCCGCTGAGTTAAGAAAGTCAGGCCAAGGGTTTGCTTGGGGCCAGCAATGGTCTCCGAGTGTCGGTCCCGCCCAGGGTGTAGGCTCGGGGCGTGACACATACATTGGGGGTGGAGATAAATGATGTATGAGAAAGAGTTTTAGTTATACAATCAACATCCTCAATGTAATGTGTGAGAAAGCACAAGTACGTTGAGAGAATGTTGATTGTTCAACCACAATGCTTTATTGATCACCACCCATACATTATTGATCACCACCCTCAATTTGTATGGAACCTTACATGATGTTTTGGAAGAGTTGGGGTTGAACAATCACTACAACAAATGTGATATTTAACTACGAAATTATTAGGTACGATATTAAATTTGTCACTAGTTATCACTTTTTGTGACAAAAATTGTATTTCGTGTTTAAATGTATGAGCGAAATACTTTTAGTGACGAAACACACAATTTCGTAGCAAAGTTTTATCCATTTAAGTTTCCCACCAAAAAAAAATTGGCACCATTTATTAAGTACTATTAGTGACGCATTCTAAGTTATAAACGACAACTTATTTTGTCACTAATAATACACCCAATTTGTGACAAATTATTATTTGTCTTAGATGAGTTATAATTTTGGACACGAAGAAATTTTGTCCCTAAAAATATGTTATTGCAATAGCGACAAATTAAAATTCATAGTCAAATGTCGTAAGCTTTAGCCACAAAATTTCATATTTGATTGCTATCTAAATTTTAGTCACTAATAATATAATCAATTAGTGACAAACATTTTCTTGTCTCTAATCAACTTGTGACTTAGTGACAACATAGTTTTGTTAAAAAATATGCAATATTTAAATTTAAAAAATTAAAATTTGCAGCTAAATAATTTAATTATTTTCTAATTTTATTTTTAGCAAAATATATAATAATCTTTGATTAGGCTTATTATTTACAATTGTAAGTAGCAACTAGCAATATTTCTGTAAAGCGTTTTCTATAGGTAACAACAAAAAAAACTATAGAGTGATATAATGATAACGTCGAACTATACCTTAAGTAAATTTAAGTGACAGTGCTAACATAAGATCTAATGTGAGTGGGATTGTGATATCACAGAGAGCAATTATACAAAGATAACATCGACTGTAAGTCTATTTTGCAAAAGTTTTAAATATTTTATGGATATTTAACTAACTATTTTCTATAATTACTAAAAATAAGTTCAATTTTGGAGGTCTCAAGAACCCCAACTATTTGATTTCAATAAAATTATGATGTTTGAATTTAGATACAGATCTAAATATTAAGATGTGTATTTAGATCTAGATGTATAAATCTAATTATGCATCTCTAAATACTAAATAATTATGATTATTATTAATATATTAATATGTAAAATTTATCTTTATTTAAAATAATAATAATAAATTTAATAAAATGTAAAATTAATCTAATACTATATCAATAATATATATTTTTCCAAAAAAAAATTAATCGCAGTTAGTGGTGATGATGGCTAGTTGTTGTGGTTGTGGGTGTAGAGACTCTATTTTGACCAAAGATATTTTAAATTAATTAATCAATTCTTTTTCTTTTAACTTAGTTTCTTGAATTTCAAACATAGTGAAATAACTATTAATAAATGTCATTTTATTAATTTAAAAACTACTTTATTTATTAAAAAAATAAGTATTTTAAACGAGTATGTTTTTTATATTTTCAAATTAAAGCCAACTGTTCTTTAATTATGATCAGGACCCTATTATATTATTAATAATTACTTTATTTTGCTAAATCAAAAGGATTTCATTATTAAATTAATTAAATGATTATCTCAATTTTAATACATATTGCCTTTGTTTCATAAATATCTTTAATTATAAATAATTGAGTAAATTTGATTTTTACTCAATAATTGGTCACAATTGCAACGCGAATCGGTTATGTTTGAAATAATAATGGCTATAACTTAAAGATGATTGATTAATTTTTATATTTGGGTCATTTTCACTCTTAAAGATCAATTTTTTATCTTAGCTTTTTTCAACGGTCAAGTTTAGTAATGACCCTAAGATGGACTGATTTTGATAATTTTTCCCTTCTAAAAAAATTCTCTAAAATGATCTCAGTAACGGTGATCTTGATTTTTCAACCCCGCTTAATATTATTTTTCTAAGAAAAAATTATTTTAGAAAATTTTAACTTTTACCCATAAGACAAATGATTAAGATATTTTAAGACACTAAACCTTCTCAATTGACATAAAATTCTACCTAGCAGAAAAAATTAAAACTCATGTATGATATCCATCAGACATGGGTTCTAACCTTTTTTTTCGCAAGACATTTTAAAATAATAATTTGCTTAATTCAAACTTCGATCAAGGTAAATTTAATTTTTGATTTTTAAAAATACTATTATACAACATATCAAATTAATTCAATATGATTTGATAATTTTAAATTTTTATTTTGATATTTTGCAGTATGCATGAAACATTGACAACCATAGTTGGTTCAACTTTGATTTATTTATAGAGAATTATGACTTCTACTTTTAAAAAAAAACAAAAAAAATATATCATATTAACACCTTACAATCTTATATGTGTAGAAATATATGTTAAAAAAGAAATGACAAGCAACTTTTTTGTTAATCAATAATTTTGGTATTTGTTTCAATATCAAAAATTTGTAGTCAAAATTTAAACATCTACACATTTAATTTTGTACTAACATTAGGTTGTATGATATAATACTATAATTTTTTTATGTAACTACACATTTCGATATATTTATAAATACCTAATACTAAAAAAACTTAAACTGCATATATATATATATATATATATCATAATAGTGCAATCACAGTATTAAAATTTCTTACTTGATATCTAATGTATCATGTGCACCATAATATTGTGCGTTAACTCATTTAATTGGGCTACAAATGATAGATTATATCACTTTGTCAAACCCAAAATTTCATCTTATTCTAGAGGTCTAGTTCGGTGCTACATGTCAGCTGGTGTGGTACACCAAATCAAATAAAAGAGAAAATAAGATCATGTCACATATCAAAATGACATAGCATTAAATTCGATGACAATGAAAATATACAACCGCAATTGACATGTTTCGATAATTAAATATCACCATGTCATTTGAACCTGATAATTGTTCATCTTATAATTATAAATAGGAGGTCAAATTAAGAAAAGTCATTAGAATTTCAAAAAAAAAACTCATGGATCAAAAATTACAAATTCCTATAAGTTGCAAGCATTCAAACATTTGTGTACATATTATAAATACTTGAAAATAAAGGACAAGGATAAATTAAATATCAAAATATTCAGATCAAATTCACTTGTTTGTGGAAAAACCTGTTTAAGGCGGACATCAAAGTACTTATGAGAAATCAAATTCAAATCAAAATATATATCAAATCCAACATAAATTCAAGATCAAACTAAAAATGCTTGGATTGATTTTGAAAATGAAGAACTAGAAGATTTATACAGTAACACTCAAAATATTTTTATGTCTTAATTATTATTTCTTTATACACAAATTTTATTGTTGTAGCCATAAATTATGGGTAATATAATAAATATAAAGTGTGAAAATAAAATGAAACCAACACATTTCCCTGCATGACTACTAAGTGTCTTTATATTATGATAAATACTTAATTTTCTACCCAACTTTTTTTTTATATTTATAATTCCCTTTGTTTTAATTTATTTTCCATACTCCTTTTTTAGTTTATTTTTTAAAATGATTTCTCTTCCCTTATTTTGGTAACTCTTTAATTCTAATTTTTCACATGACATATTTAAAATTAGAAGATTAAAAACTATTTTTACACATTCCGCATATTTTTAGTTTAATATTACACGATTCAAAATTTTTATTTACTTTCTTAAATTTTATGTCAAGTCAAAATCAAATAAATTAAATTACTTTCTTAAATTTTATGTCAAATAAAAATTAGATAAAGGTATTTACCAAAATCAAATGAAGAAATTAAAAGAGAGTATTCATTTCCAAATTTGTAGGAAAAAAACACACGTAATTCTCTCATTTCCTTTTCCTTCTCCACAAACCTCTCTTTTAGTTATTAGCCACATCCACTCCTTATCTCCCCACGTAATACTTCTCTCCCATTATCTTTATTTTTATTTTTTATTTTTATTGAATTTTCAGTGTTTTATCATGAGATGCATACTCCTTAAATAATATGAAAATATGCAACTCTCTTTACTTTCTGCTATACCTCACTTGAATTTTCAGTGGGTTTCTTAAATTTATTTTAATTTATGAACTTTGTCTCCCTCACTCTAGTGTATTTTTAAAAAATATAGTATGATAATTTAAGCGAGTTACTTGTGTTTAGCCTATGAATTTGTTCAGCGTTAGAAATTTTTAGAAACTTTTTAAAAAATATGATTCTTGATTTTTTTTTTGGTTTGCAGACAAAGCTCAAGGTCTATATCCTTAGAAAAGAAGGATTGGCAATTTTACTGTGGAATTTGAGTGAGTATCTTTCCTATTTATTTCTCATTCTAATAGCAACTTTACAATTAAAATTTTATAATACATCATGTTTAAATCAAAATAGCAGTGAGTACACATTAAAATTATATTTTTTTCCTTTTCACACAGGAACGTTGAAAAATTGAATGAAGAGTAAAGTTATTAGATAAGTTGGCTACATTAGCATATAAGGAGTAACATTTTTATTTTCTTATTGACGACTAACATTATGTACTTCCGTTAGGATCATATAAGAATCTTTTAATGAGATTATTTCAATATTATTTTAATTGTAAAATATATATGATCATGAGAGACACTTTTTGTTATTATGTTAAATGTTTTATTTTATTGTGTTGAGTTTATATTATTATATGATATCCGCTAAGTTTAAATAATAAAGTTAATATTTGTCATGATGTTAATTTAATAATTTTTCATGTTACATATTATGACTTTAGACTTTTTCTAGTAAATTTTTATATTGATGAATTAATTAATCTTCTAAAATATGAGAAAATTTGTCACCATTTATAAATTATCAAATTAACGAGAAATTAGTGAATTATTACCATTTACAAATTTGAACATCATCAAATGTTTGTTGTTTTTAATGCTATGATAATGGATGAATTTTATGATTATTTGAGATATTTTTCTTATTTATTTTTCAATTTATGTATTCTAATTTAAAAAATAATATCAATACGAAATAATTAAATGTCATCGAATGTTTGTGAGCATCAAAAGATTAATTCATCAAAGGTAACTTTTAGCAACAACTAAATCAAACTTTTCAAGACAAATATTTCTCTCACAAATAAATTATTTCGTCATAAGTCAACTACATTTAGTGACAAAATATATTATCACAAATCATGATAATTTATAGTGACAATTATATCTTGTCAGTAAAAACTATACTTTTCGTGACACAGTGATAAATTTAACTACGAAATTGTTAACCTTTTTATAATGATAATTTTGTCCCTAATTTATATTTTAGGACGAAATAATTTTTTGTATATAAAAAACAGTCATTAGTGACAAAATTACATTTGTTCAACTACGAAATAATATAACTTTAGAGACAATTGATGTCGTCACTGACTGAACTAAATAAATAGTGACGATGTAATTTTGTCAGTGAAAATAACCTTTTTAGTGACAAAATCATACTATTAACTACAAAAATTTACACTTTTTATGACAAATAAATTCGTCACAAATATCGACACATTTGGGGACGATTTTTCTTTTTGTAGTTAATATAACTTTTTAGTGACGATGCACTAAATCGTCTTTGTAAACTTTTAGTGACGACTGACTGACGGAATTTTTTTTTGTCACACAAAATCTTTGGTGACGAAATATGATTTATAAGTGACGAAATCATTTGTCTTTGATAGTCAAATTTGTTGTAGTGAATCAACATTCTCTCAACATACTTGTGCTTTCTCACATATTACATTGAAGATGTTGATTGTATAACTACAACTCTTTCTCATACATCATTTATCTCTACCCCCAATGTATGTGGACCCTAAATGACTTGTTTAAACTTATTTAATTGAATGAATTTAAATAATATAATTTATTATTAGTTAATCATTCTCCCTTTTAAATTATACTAGCTACGGTCTATATTTAAGCGTCATATTCTAGTATGTGCAGTATAGATCATTTTTGAATCATGATATCAACCCGTATATACCTTATTACTGTTAAAGTGTAGATGTTGTTGTTACAATATAAACCAAGAACATGAACAAGTATCGACTGTCTTAATTATCTATATATTTTTACCAATAGTGACAATACTCAATCATCCAAATTTTACAACGGTAACAAAGTACAAATTACTAATTTTTCGATGTCAACGTCTGATTTTTTGACAATTTTTTAATGTGTTGTTTGGTGAAGTGTATATCTAAGTCTTACTTGTATTAGTTATATGTTTGATTAGTTATGCATAGGTTATTTATTATGCATTTTTTTTATTTTGGGCATTAAAAATAACACGCATGAGGAAAATTCATAGTTTTAGTGGGGAAAAAAATATTAAAATAAATGTTTTAGAAAAAATTACATTCTAATGCATACATTAAAATCATTGCATTACCATAAATTTCCATATATTAATTATACACACCTTAATACACAACGAGTGAACTCAATAATAAACATTAATAGACAGTGTACAAAATGTATGTCATCTGTATAAGATCATGAGTAAATTCGATAATAATTGGCATTACATTGACCAAAATATTGGGGTCCAAAATAAACAGAACCTTCATATCCAGTAGCTTAGTTACAAAAACATAATTAGTCAAATCTATCTAAGTTTTGTTGTTGTTCATACGTGTGGTTCTCTTGTGTCCGGATCTCTTACAAATTGAACAGTTGTTCCTCATCTTGCTTTTGAAATTTCCACCGACACCCTTGACACGTTTTCTTTTCTTCCTTCCAAGCCTGGTATCGACAAGGACTGGAAGAATATTCACGCTTAGCAATTCTTCTGGCACACACCATTCAGATTCGATAGGGACAACATTAATAGATTCAGAGTATGCAAGGATGTATGTTTCAGCTGTATATAAAGGCGAAGAATATTCATAGATGCTCATTTCCATGCTTCGATCTTAAAGAAGCCATTGTGTAAGCGCGTATCTTGACCAAGTCATATTCCCTACAAGAACATGACTTTTCCAGTAGGTTCACAGTGGAAGTAGAACTTGCGCCGAACACGGTGAATTGATTTTCATCCCCAGTTATGTTCTCTACGTACAAGGAGTCGCCCTCGATCATTTTTTTTTCTTGCGATCCTTTCGACAGCCAGCAGTATTTTATTACCCTTTGATTTAAGGAAATATGCATGCCTCTCCCTAGATAATTCTCCAAATCTCTTAGCAATCGAATTAAATATGGATGCTACGGGGTACTCTCTCTCATCGATCAACATAGCGTTGAGTGACTCGGCAATATTTGTGGTCATCACATCATACTTGTTGCCTGGGAAATATGCTCTGCTCCACTTTTCAAAACCAACATCATGCTCAAGGACAAAGGCTGCTTCGGAGGATTTGTCCTTGAATTTCAAAAAATGATCGTTGAACTCCAACAAAGAATATGCATTTGCTGCGTTGTAGTATAAATAGAGGGAATATCCACATTGGTGATTTACCCGAAGATTTTTACCGAGGTGCCTCATGCAATATATGTGATGAGCATGATTGTAAACTTTTACAATACCGTTGGCAATGCTCTTGTGTCTATCAGAAATAAAACATAAATCTGATTCATCGAGCACAATATCCTTCAACTTTTCAAAGAAGAACGTCCAAGATGTATAGTTCTCTTTGTCCACGACACAAAAGGCAATTGGATAAACATGATTTTCCGTATCTTGTGCAACAATACTCCCTCGTATTTACCATGTAAATGAGTGTCGTCGACCGCAATTACCTTTCTCATGTGGGAAAATCCCCTAATGCAAGCACCAAAAGCTAAGAAGTAATACATAAATCTATAAGTATCTCCGCTTACCATGATACAATAGCTAGAACCAACATTAAGAGTGTCGAACATATATGAAAAGGCCGGTAAGCATGAATATTCGTGCTCCGCTGTCTCTCGAACCATTTCTTTGACAGTCACACCTCCCTTCCAATATTTCCAATAGCTTGGACTACAATGAAAAATATTAAAAATAGTTCTCTGAATCTCTTTAACATTTGGATCCTTGCTATCGCGATAAAGATTCACACAAAGCGACGCAATGACTTTGGTCGAGAGTTTTCTATAGTTGTTGATGGCATGTTCAACACCGCAACTATGATTGCCAATATACTTGTAGATACAAAATCTATCCGAACACTCAAATTTCTTTGCCCACAACATCCACGCACAAATACAAGACACAAATTTCACCTTTAAGTATTTACTACAACTCTTCACTGTAGCAAAATCAAAAGATTTTCTCGCCACTGCTTTAGCTACTAAAATTTTTAGCTCACTCTTGGTACTGAATTTTTTATACATGTAAAAATTAGTTCCATCAGAGAAAGAATGGCTGGGTTGTGATCTCAATTTCGGCTCTCCCTGATCTTCTTCAAAATGTTCAAAATCTTCCGCATCTACTAGCTTATCTTCAACATCTAATGAATGATCATGCCCATTCATTGAATCATCACCCAAGTTGTCATTTGATTGATCACAAAAGCTCTCATTTGGTTGATCACCCAAGTTCTCATTTTCAATCGAGTCATTATCGTTAAAAGAATCTGTTGGTTCAATCGAAGACCTCGCAATGACATTATTCTCAATATAGGCCTAGAGGCATCATTAGCAATATTCATCATGTACAAGCTCACATGCCTATCATTCTTTATGAATGTGGGATGTATTTTTTCCCATAGCTTATCACCAAGTTGCCTGGCTAGCAGGTTAGCTCACCAGCCTCAATTACTCTTGCAATCATATCGTCATATGAACCATTGCGACGCAACGCAATGGGAACTATAGTCTTACTAAAAGATTTCCAATACCAGCTTTTGGGAGTCTCCTCCCATACTTCCATATAGTCACCACCAGCAACAACAAATTCAACTACTTCCATATATAGACTACACTGATAGATACTAGATTACAATATCAGTAACTAGCGGTCAATGACTGGTACGGAATCCATACAAAATGCAAATGAACAAGAATGAGTTTAGATCAAGCTCGAAATGGAGAACATGTATCTATAGTCCTTCTAAACAACTAAAGTTTATCTAAAAACGAGTTATGAAGTGATTTTGGAAGATTTTTGCTAGCTTCAAGAATGGCGGAATTTTTTTTCTTTGAAGCTATTTGAAAGAAAATGATATAAAAATGGAAGCAATGACTATAATGATGATGATTTCACCTGTGAAAGCTAAAATATAGTCGAAAAAGTCGTCGAAATCAGCTAAATCGACTGCAAAAATGGGAGCATTTTGGCTTCTTCTTGGAGAGCTTTTCTCCAGTCAATTTTTTCAATAAATGAAAAAATAAAAAACAATTCCACATTTGTGTTGGATGAGTGGGGACCAAAGTGTAGTATCAAAAACTTGAGAGTAAGGTGTTGTATGTTTTGGAAGAATATTGAGTGATGTCATATATGGCATCTAAAGTACTAACTTTTAAGACTTTTGTCTAAATGTTCAATTAAGTTTGGAGAGTGACTATTTTGCATATTCTCCCCAATAACCTGCATTTGTGATTATTTCCCACGAAGCTAATCTTATAGCTGATTTTTTGGCAAATATAGCATCTACTAGTGGAAGAAAATCTTCTATGCTTCTTTTCAACAACTTCCGAAAGAAGTCAAAGGTTTTATTCAACTAGATAAATGACAACTTTCCTCAATGAGAAGGAGATATGATAAGTCTAAGTTTTTTGTTAGTTAGCTTTTTCTTACTTATTTGGAAGGATTCTTAGGCTAATCCTTTTCTTTGGTAAGTTTTTGTTGTGAAGGTTCTTGTTGGAGGTAAGGTCCATGTCCTCCTTCAATTTTGTACACTTTTTGGATTAATAGATATGGTAGGGGTCAGGCTTAAGCCCCTCATCAATGGTTCACAACCAATTGGTGATGGATTAAATAAAAAAAAAAAATACACTCCGAGGTTATGAAGGAGTAACTTAGTAGTGTTTTCACTTAAATGACGTTTTCTTCCTTGATACCATCAAAGTATATATATACTCCGATGGTATCAAATATCAAATCACTATTAAAACTAAAGTTATGTCATAAATGGTAATAAATATAAGTAACATTAAAAAGGGTAATTAATCAAATAAAATATATTATTTAAGTAAAAATTCCTTTTAATGGGATTCTTTATTTGCATTGGTGTAATGTATGTTCCCATACTAGAAGATATAATTACAATCTATTTTATATCTTTTAGGATTTATCTACTCATTTTAAACTTATATCTTTTTTATTTTCTTGAGTTGAAATTCAAATTGTGATTATAAAAGTTAAATAACAATATTTGTGCGAACCATGACCCAACATGATTTCTATTTCAACTCATTTTAATATTTCTAATTTTAACTCAACCTGCCCATTTGACACCCCTAATTAGGATAAACCCCATTTCATATCAAATGAAGAAGTTGACTTTGAAGTAAAAAATTTACACTAGCAATAGAACAAGATGCGGAGCAAGATTTATTTGAAACTCAACAAAAAAAAAATCCACAAAGCAAAACGAGGTATTGAATATCAAAAGAAGAGCTAAAGAAGAAACATACAAAAGGTATCAAAATATAAAATTCTATACAATACAAAACAAATGCTTGATATTTTAATTATTGAAATTGCCATGATAATGTTATGAGACATAGTATTAATTAAGGGCTATTTTTGACATTTTAATTTTTAAATATACATGCAATGATTCAATTTATTTTTGGCGGTTGATTTAATAAAGGAACATGAGTTTATTATCCCTTATAAAAGGTGAAGGGAGTATTATTTTCAAACCCAAAATATTATAAGGGGTTAATATATATTTAATTATAACACGTAGTAAGTAACATTTAACCAAAGAACGTAGCGTTAGTAGCGTATATAAAAAAAGATTCATGACAACATGTAGTATATTTTTCTATTCGTAGGTTGTTCATAGTGATGGTTAAAAAATCAAATCGAACAGCAATCTAAATCAAACAATTTTAAAAAATTGATATTTGATTTGGTTTGGTTAAGTTTGATTTTAAATTTTGAAAACCGATATTATTTGGTTTGGTTTTAGTTTTACTAAAAAACAACCGCAAAAATAACCAAACTAAATCAATAAATTAGATATATAATTTTTTTAATTATTTATACTTTATTCATAAATAAAATATAAATATTTTGTTAAATTTTGATTAACTTAAGTATTTAACTTTACCATTTTATCAAGTTCAACACTAAAATTTTAGCCTAACTATTACAATCCTAAGTCCAAGTCCATCAAAATCTATTACTTTAGTATTTGCCTACCCTAACTCACATAAGATAGTCACACTTTCTCTTAATTGAGTCACTTTGTTCATGGAATAATAATTCTAGTATAGCGTAATTGCTTAATTGAACCGACAATAACTTTTCTGTGGATTGTTCATGTACTAGTTTGTGTCTCTCGTATGTATGTCCTCAAAAAAATTATTACTTTCAAACCGAAAAATACCCAAAAAACTGAAACAAACTGACGGTTATTTTTTTCGTTTGATTTGGTTTTAGAAATTTAAAAAATCTACTAGATTAGTTTGATTTTGGTTTAAACCAATAACCAATCCAAACCGAACCACCAAACCCCTATATATGCACTATACAACCTATTTATTTCCTAATAAATAAATGTTACCATAATGGGAAAATTACAAACCCAGATATTATGGGAAAAACAGACGTTTTTGAATATGTACGCGATTAGAGACTAATCTTTTTTTAAATAAATTGAGTTTCAGAGTACTCTAAACATAATGTATTTAAGGAAATATTATGTAATTAATTTATATAAGCAAAATTAAATTAATATTTCAAAGTGATGTCATTGGTTGATAAGATACTGTTAATTAACTCCTTCCAACCATAATTAGCGTATGTTAATATTTCCATTTTGGAAACGGAAAGTCTATTCATATGAAATTAGGTTAATCCAATCCATATCATAGTTGGTCAAAGATTTATTACTCTCTATAAATCAATTAACAATGAAGCACTCAACATATATATTTTCAAAGAAAACGTACGTACAAGTGTGTTCATAATAGTCTTTTCAATATGAGTCATCGCAGTTACTTGTTTGGTTATTGTTGCGATGTCAACCAACTTTCCGAAAAACAATCTTCTCATGATCCATCTTCTTCTAATTTACCCCTTTTAAACATTAGCTCTTCTTTGCACATTCGACATGATAATTGGTATTCAAATAATGTACCACAACTTTACCGTACAGGAGTAAGAGAGGAAACAATATTGAAACATATGTCTTTCTTTCTCACCTCTTCAGTTATCTTGTCCTACGACAATTTTTACTTTGCTATTTCACAACTGTTTGGGAATTGGAAATTAGAGTTTCAAGATGTACGTGACTCTTTAGTAGGAAATATAATGAGTCAGGTGCGTAATATTGTTGAGTCTAACAAGGGTTATTGCGGAGTGTTGGAGTTATCTGTGGTTGTAAAATTGGTATCCCGTGATGATGTTATTGAGGAAAGGATTTCGTTTCCGGGAGAAGATTTATCATCAGAATATGGTGTGGTATGGTGCCAGCTAGTGAGTCATCTATGCAATCGTTATTAAAGAAGATAGATATTGATGAAGAAAATATAATAATACCAAAGGCGATGAATGCATGGTGTGTCTAGAAGAGCTTGTGAAGAAGGAAGCAGATCAAGATGAGGAGATACTTAGCATGCCTTATTGTTCTCATATGTTTCATGGAGAGTGTATCACCAAGTGGTTAAAGACGAATCATTATTGCCCTATTTGTCGCTTTGAGATGCCCATGGAGGAATAACTCATCATCGAATACAAGAACACCCTAGTATTACCAAGTAGTTTTAGCAAATCTTGTATATTGAGATAAAAAGATTTTCTGGAACTGGCAAGGAGTTTTATATAACTTCAAATTTTCTGCCTCGTCGAGAAATAGAACTCGACAATTTCCAAATAAAAAAATCAACTGATAGCAATGAGATCCGTTTAATGTTTACACAACGGTGCTTATATAATAAAATTAGAAAGAAAATCTAAACCAACACCAAGGTTGGCTTCTCTAACAACGGATGGATGGAATATCAACACAAAGTTCTCGATATGATAATCATTGAAATGAGGTAAGTCATCACTCCTATCATTCACCAGGGAAAGTTATTAGCAACTACAGGAGTGCTAATATTCGAAGTTTCACCAAGCTGATTATGAGGGCTCACAGGCTCACCACTGGACTCGCTTACAGTTCCAAGTGACGATGGACTTTTAGCCGCTGTTGATCCAGGGGGGTGCAGCAACGATGGCACGCCAAAACCATCAGAATGATCCAATTTCAACTGCTTTTGACCTTGCATACCAAAACTGCCTACAATAACCTGCAACAAATAAAGGTCAGACAAGATGACATTCTGAACTGTACAACTGTAAGAAACATTTTCAACATAATTATTGAAAATATGAGAGAAGAAAGTCATGTAACAACACCTGTACAGCCGATGCAGCAGTAAGAACTCCTGCCACACCACCACCTAGAGCATGGCCATCTGGTCCAGCTAGTAACACACTCAAACCACCTGTCCTGATGTGCTCGCCACCAGATTCTGATGGTAAAAAGTGACCAGACAGAGACAGGATCTCAAACTGTCCCTGAGGAAGTAGCAAAAAAAAACGCCTTCAGAAAGGAAAATATACATCTTTCAAGCCATGGGAAGGATATAGCAAAATGAATTATTTCCCCTGGAGGTCTGCAAAGTGTCTAACACTTCACTAAATGATTCACATCATACTAAAAAAGACAACACAGTTCAATGACCAATGAAATTTGTGTGGCAAGTTCATATTATGCTTTAATATATCAAAGTGATGTCCATTGTTTGACGGTATCATAAGATACTGTTAAATCCTTCCAACCATATAAGTAGATAATTAGCATAAACTGACTCAGTAATACGAACCTCATATGTTACATTTCCAACAGACATTGCTGCTTGTTGAAGTGTCACATTAGATATGGAGCCATTAGCTGACATGATGCAGACAGCTTGAGAGGTACTTTGAGAGAATGACATTAGTTTTGCCCATACATCCTGAGAAGCAAAAAGACACTGAATAAATTTTTCAAACATATAAAAGCAACTACATCAAGACTTCTAGTTTAAAGAGAATCACAAATACTGCCCTTCATCCCAATTATACGATGCCTTTTTCTTTTGGGACATTACAAAATATGTGAGACGATTCAATCCTATACAACTTTCAAGAATCCAACATTCCATTAAATGTTTTCCCAGTAAATCTATCGAGGATGATGTTATCCCAGTAAATATAACTTCAATCTAACTTCAACAATACTTTCTTAAAATTTGTTGCTGATAATGGTGGTGTCTGAACCAAACTTGTGTGCACCCCAACTAAGTTATCGGATACATGTATCTTTCCACCGATAGTCATACAGATACTAGGTATTTTGTCTACCAACACTTGACACAAATGGGAAAACATACCATAGCATTTGCCTTTATTGAGATTCAAATGTAAGTCTCTCATGGCATTCATTCCAACTTCATTGACCTTTAGGCCACACCCATAGGCCATTACTTTACAATTTTCTTTAACCAACACTAAAATTGATGTATTATAAACACTATACATATATAAGTCCATATCCTCTTAATTACCATCATTAAAAAGGATGAAGAGAGTCCTATGTTTATTTATCTCCCCTCCCTACCCTCTAAATGGTAAACTATCTAAGTGCATTCGTTGAATTAACACGGATGCATTCATTTTGGTTATAGTAACTCCAATTTAAGCTCACAAGTCACAACAACCGGTATCACTTTATAAATATAGAAGGTTGGCCATGTAATTTAAAAGCTTGCAAAGTATAATGGCACATTCCTGTGAGAGAAAATATTAACACCACATCTCCAAAAATCTTTCTCAACTTCTAAAAAGAGCAATACAAAGTGATAATATTACCCTATTTAGCCCTCAGAAGCATAGCTACAGAATGTCTAACCAAAATAGATACTCTGTTTCTATCTACTTATTCTAAGCAGCCCTGGACAATCTAGCATCGTCGTACTACACAAAATCAAATCTCCATAAAGGCCAAGATTTGGTTTAGATGCTGCTAGGGAAAAAAAACAAGTCATGTTTTATAATTTATGCATTGCTTATGAGTAAAAGGATCACCAAATATAATAGTCAGCAACAATTAAAGAAAATAAATGGGGACCATCCCAGAAAAAGGGAAGATGATAAAGCCGTCTGCAACGTTTCCATTATAATGATTAAGAAAGTATACAGGTGTAAAGACTACAAACTTTCCATTATTTAAAGAAAAACTACAATCAGGAACTAAAGGATTAGTCCCAACAGATCAAACTTCTACACGTAAAATGAATTTCAACTTTCTTTTTTTTTTTCTTTTTTTTTTTGAGAAATGGCAAGTGTATCATTGATATAGCACGAAGAAAGTGCTATCAAACTAAATGAATTTCAAGTAGAATATTATTGATTGTGAAAGAACATCAAACATTGTTAGATGTTTGAAACAGAAAACTGTTGAAGAAGTTGGAATGTACTAGTATGATACTGTTTTATTTTTTAAGGTATTTTATAAAGTATCAGCAAAGCATTTAGCATTGAAGCTTTATTAGCATGTAAATTATCGAATATGCAAAACAAAAAGACACCTTCAACTTGTTAACTGTATTATCTAACTAGTTCACCAAGAAAACAATACATTACCTTGTATACTAATATACATGCTAAAGATATATTACGAAGTTTGTACGGAAGCAGAAAGTCCTAAGAAATTGAAGTAGGCATTTATTTAGGTTAAAAGGGAAGCCAACGAACAACATCCAATGTACTTCAACAAAAAAAAAAAGATAGTGGGTTAGGAAGGTAATAAATGCATCTGTAAGAGAATAAACTAGGTGGTAGCATCACCTCTAGTGAAAAAAGAAAAGAGGGAGAGAAAGAAATCATTCAGCTATTTCCTTAGGTCGAAAGCTGCAGTGAATAAGAAAGTCTGAGGGCCTAAACAGTCAGATAAAAAGAAGCTCCTGAACTCATACCATCTTCAGTCAAATGGGAATTACATCCGCGAATTAAACACAGATTCTTCTGCTCTCTTTTGTAAATTAGTCTAGGATTAAAAGGGAGTGAGCATGAAGCAAAGACAAACAATACAAAAGGCAAGGAGCATCCCATCCCTCTCCAATCTACTAAACAAATGCAAAAAGAATAGCAATGCAGACATCAAGATAGAAAGAGATAAACAGCAAATTAAGGCCGCACACCTCCCCTGCTTGTACTGTGATAATATGTGGTTTGAATCCAGTCCCTGCACCTGCTGATCCTGCAAATAATATCTTATCAGTAACTCAAAATTTTAGTAAAATCAAAATAGCAAAGCAGCTGAACTATGAAGCATAAATTGGACAGGGTAAATTTCACAAAGGATCACATAACTATGACTTCTTTTCACCAACATCCCCTAACTATGTTCTAGCCCAAAAAACA
Organism: Solanum verrucosum; assembly: GCF_900185275.1. Taxonomy (NCBI): domain Eukaryota; kingdom Viridiplantae; phylum Streptophyta; class Magnoliopsida; order Solanales; family Solanaceae; genus Solanum; species Solanum verrucosum. The sequence continues at coordinate 2,856,213 of NW_026020292.1, read as the reverse complement.
CAAAACTATCACCCTATCAACACAAAAGTCATAATTACCGGAAAATCCAACCTTCTGATGTGTGATAACTTTTTACTATATATTTTAACCTTTTTTATTTTTAATCTTATACATACATACCCAATTAAAAGAGGACTGACATGACCCGACCAAACTTTTGAAAACTGTAGTTAATTGAATATATATTGAGAAGCGTTACATTTTGTTGGATAGTAAGAAACTAACTTTTATGGAGAAACAGTTACTACGGTTGGTCATTAGTGCATTGAAAGGTTATCAATGCATCAAAAGTAATAATCTTGTGATAAATTATTTCCAATTCATTGACTCTTTTAGTTATCTGATGGATTAGAGTGTTTTCTTGAAGTAATCATTTTTGTGCTGCAAAATCATGTAGATGATTTATGAAAGAAAGCGTTTAACGGAGAAAAGGTTCCTCCTTTATCTTGGTAAGTTAGCATATGATAAGAATATTCAGTACAACAAGAATTGTGAACCAATATAAAAAGGGTTCATCCTGTTCAAGAAGTGCTCCGCGACTAGAATGGGTTCAATATTTAAGAGTGGTCTCCACGCCTCAAACACATTACTTCCAAGTCACCAAAGAATTAACTCTACCTCGACCAATGCTTATATTAAACAAATCATTAACCTCATTCTTGGTGTTTCAATTTTTTCTTAGGCTGCAATGGTGCTACCTAGAAGGTAAAAGCAAAAAGCTAAGGGAATACCTGGTATAATTTATTTTCTTTTCTTTTTCCATTAAAAAAACTAGTGATTATTTAATTAGATAAAAAGTAGTAGCAACAATTAAATAATATTCATGTCAGAGTAATCAGCTATTCATATAAACAATTGAAAGCAAAACAAACACAAAAAAAGATAGAAGACAACATACAAATAGAGCGATATATAGCTGAATTACCTAAATCACCCAATTGTTGTTTCCTCCCAGAACCAGGTGGTCTCCCCCTTCCTTTTTTCCGCAAAGGTACATCTCCTCCCTCCGTAGGCGAAACTCCACCGCCAGACTGCGCCGCCGACGGAGGAGAGACAATCCCCGAGTTGGCAGAACCATCGGGAGCATACTTCCTCGGCCTTCCTCGCTTCCTCTTAACCGGCTCAATTGAATTAGGGATTGTTATCACTGATAGATCGGGAAGGGGAACGGTAATGCCGGGGGTGGGAACTTGATAAATCTCCGTCGTCGGAGGTGGAGATGAAATCGGCGGCATGATAGGGTAGTAGGGCGTCGTAGCACCATCGGATGATACCAAGTGCTGCATTGATGCGTGAACTCCATTGGAATCAACAAAAGACATTCTTCTGTACTGTGTTTACTTTTAAAAATCCACTTTGTTTTCACCAGTCGGTAATCCTTGAGAAAAAATACTTTTTTTTTTATTCCATCAAGGTAAATAAATACTTAAACCCTAATCAAAATAAAACGTGGAAAATACCTCCACACATGAAAAGGCCCAATTGTATTCCACAAAAAAAAAAAAAAGTACACGTCAGAAATTCTATTTATTTTTCATATTAAGTGAATTTGTGAGGTAATGCAAACTTATTAAGAAAAACATATAATGACATAATTTCAACTAAATTTTCCACTATTACCCTTTTTGAAATCATAAATATACCTTTGTAAAGGGGAAGGCAAATATGGAAAAAAATTCAAATATCTATTTTAAACTTTGAATAATTCAACTATTTTGAACAATGAAAAAAGTCAAAAAAAATCCAGTCAATACTTCCTTTGTCCACTTTTAATTGTCATGTTGCATTTTTTGAAAGTCAATTTGACTAATTTTCAAAGTTAAATTAGATTACATTAATTCGATATTTTAAATAATAAATTTGGATATTCAAAAACTATATGAAAAGTACTATAAATTTCAATTTTTTGCATATCAATATGATGAAAAAATATATCGTAAAATGTCAGTCAAAGTTATTATCGTTTGACTCTAAAAAAAATGATGACAATTAAAAGTGAACGGATGCTACCAATGCAACCTCCATGATAGAACAATATCACTTGCACTATGCTAATGTTATATATGAAATATAACATTTTTATATCTGAAAATCCAACCAAAAGGGGAGATTTGTTAGGGTTTTGCCTTGATTTTCTTACCATAATTTAAGGTTTATTTTTCCTTAAAGAAAAAATAAAACATTACCATAAATGTTTTTACGTTTCTTGAAAGGAAAATATAATATTATTTTATATTTGGTTTATTCTCTCCTTTAGGACTCCTTTTCTAGTAAGAAAAGATTTTAGGACTCTATAAATATAGGTTTGTTTTCTTCTAACACAAAACAATAACATCCACAATGTAGTCGTTTAAGACTTTTGTTTATTGAGAGATTTATTCTCTCTAAAGTTTCAATGTTTTTCTTTATATTAGTTTTGATATAATAATATTTTGATTTTTAGTATAAGTTTTTGTTATCTAATTTATCGACTATATGATTTGCAATTGTAAGCTTCCGCATGACGCCATAATCACCCCTTCATAACCCAACAATATTCAGGTCCTTAACGCAACAACTGGGAGTACCAAAGCCAATTCACACACTCAGGGAGCAGAACGGAGTGACGAACATTCTAGCTAAGGGCGGAAGGAGATCGCAAACTATAAATACTTATATTTTTGAAGCTCTGTGCCTTTCAAGCATGGGAAGCAGACAAGACTGGACATTATTATGACAGGATTGTAATATTAAACAACTCTAATTCAGCTATCGAGGAACACCCCTATTTCTAATTCTATACCGATATCAGAGTCATTAGGCTTCAAAATTAATTATATATAACTATACCTATTTCTACAATATAATTGCTTTTCCTTTTTATTTTAACATCGTCATTTTGCTTTGACATATTTGTGATAATTATCGTGTCTGTCTATATATTATTTGTAAGTATTACATGATATAGAAAAATTTATTCAGTTTCTTTATGGTCATCTACAAAGAACAATTCTTCTCTATTAGAGACGATTCATTGCAATATGGTCTTGATAGTTTATTCTGATTTAGGATTTAGCTTTGATTGTTCGACTTCTATTGTCATTTCTTCAATGATTTTTGTTATATTCTAATGCATATTATCACCTCACATTGTATCAAGTTTAAGTAAATCATATTGTTCTGCACTCTTGCCCATATTCTTTACCAATTAATGTATAATAAATCTAAAAATAAATTTTTTTGAAAACTTAGTCGTTCAGAAAATAAAATGTATATAGTTAATGATCTATTCGTTTGTCCAAAAAATAAAATTATAAATTTATTTTACCATAACATATTATTATAACGTATGCTTTTTTCATCTAATGTCATTTCGTGTGAGTTTTGTCTAAGAAAATATTTTAGTCAAACGACATTGTATTTATATTATATTGTATATAAGATCTTAGGTGAAAATGTAAGAATATTAAATGAATAGGGTAGGAATAAAAATTATCAGTTTCTATTTTCTATTTATATGTAAAATTAGACCTTTCAAATAGGTAAAATACTTATTTGCTTCTAGTGTTGTCGCATCAAATCAATAATAGTTTAGTGATTTTTGAAGTACAAATATGTATTTATTAACTATAATTAAGTGATAAAAGTGAATGTTCAAACATACGTCATAGTTCAATTAATTCGGTGTCACATTTGATGCGAACAAATTTTATCATTCAGACATTGGATCTCTAGCAAATAAAAATATAAGCATTTAATTTAAAGAAAAAGATCAAACAAATACAATCAAATAATGAAATTTAGGTATAGACTTTATCTAATCAAAGATTAGGTCGTTCAATCTAATATAAATTTTGCTTTCAAGTAATGTTGCAATGCATGTTTGATTTGAAGACTATCGAATCTTTTTATTTATTTTTTTGTATATTTTAGTTGTTTTGCAATGATACAAACACAAACAAAATTAATATATTCATCAATAAAATTATCTAATTCAGGAATTGTTACCTTTCTTCTATACAACATATTATATCCGAATTATCACACAATTTATGAACAATGGCCTAAAAATATTCTGATTATACTCAAATTTTAAACTCCAGGATATTTTCATGATTGTCCTACGCAATCTAGAGTTTTTTCCATCATTAATTCAAGTCAAAACCCTCTTCCAAGAATCGAATTACTAAGTTAGGGAGAGGAATTACCTTACCTTTATCAAATAATCTAATGGAAGACCGTAGAAAAACGTCCTAGGTCACCCTTTATCTTCACAAAAACGAATCTGCAGAATAATGAGCGATTTTAGGACTTCTCTACATAAATTTGTGACTTACCCCGCTATAACTGCAGCCTCCAACCCATTGTAGTGGTCTCGCCATAGCGGAATCACACCCGCTATAGCGGCTTACACGGAAGCAAGAACTCAGAAATACTTTCAAAACTCGTCATTCACAACATACCCTCAAACCTTAACATCCTAAACTAACGTTTTCAGTGGCGGATCCAGGATCTTAGGCATGTGGGTGCTCACTTCTCTTATTATAAAGTTACTATAAATGCATTGTATAATTGTATAAGTGTACAACTATTTAAACGTTATAGTTAAAAATTCTTCATTTCTTAGAAAATCTAAGAAATGAGGTCCAAATTTTCCTAGCTTCTCTTACCAATTATAACTAATAATTTACTCTTGCAAACTTTCCTCATTTATTTTTATGTTAAGGAAATGAGCATTGCACAACCATTAAAAAATTCATCACCTATACTATTACGAAATTCATTTTGATGTACTTCATGGATGAAAAAGCTCGTTCCACAGAAACAATAGCAACACGAAGAATGAGAGTCAAATTGATAAGCAAATAAACATGTAGCCAAGATTAATGCAGATTTGACTTCACCAATACTTTAGCAAAGTCACTAATTCTCTTCAAGTTGAAGAACCTCGTATCAAAATTACGAGCATAAACTATAAAATTATCACGCTAACAACTGAGATCTCGAAGCTTATTGCTATCAAACTCATTTTTATAATACTCGGTCAATATCATTATCCTGTTCTTATCAAAACCACCAAATGAACTAACTGAATTCAAGTTAGTCATACCAAGTAAGTCACTACTCACAACATTAAAACAGTTATTAAGCTCTTGAAGATGTAAATTAATAAAGACATAACAAATATCAACACGCAAATGATGAGAATATATAACATCAAGAGATTTACGCTTGGACTTTCCTGGAAAGTATCTACCATTAATGAAAATGTAACATCAAGAACTGCTAATTGCCGCTAAAAATACACATTTAGCAGTAATTAAGCTATTATTGTTAATTAATTGTCGCTAAAGGTTATTTTTGTTTTTGTATCTATACATATTGATACATAATTTGCAAATAAAATTTTAAATGTTATATCAGATGTTGATCACCTACTGTTAACTCACGAGTCAGGCAAATCAGTCTTTGGTAGGGGTGGGCAAAATCAGTCCAAATATTCATGATTCGTCTAATTCATCTATGTTTGGATAAGTTAATAATCCTCTTATTTTATTATATGGACTCATTTGATCTGTTTATTTCATCCCATTTTAAATTTGGGCTACTATAATGCAATTCAAATTGATTCATGAGAAATTACAAATGTCTTTTTCAAAACATTCAAATATAATTTCTCATGAATCAATTTGAAATGCATTTTAATATGATATTATAAATAATAATTTATTTTATGTACAAGAAAATACATGATGTGAATGAGAGATATGTTTCTAAAGATTACTAAGGCTTCATTAATTAATTTTCAAGAATGAGATCTAACTTCCAACCTATATTATGTTGTGTGGTCAAATCCAGCTAAAAAAGACTATGGAAGAACATTTATGAATGTTGTAAAAGGTTGAGATCTAATTATGAAAAATGTATAATTTATGGAGAAAAAAATGGGTTGTTGCTGGAGAGAATCGATCCCTCGACCTACAGCCCGCACCCACGACATTTAAAACCGGGCCCTGAACCAAAGCACCCATCAATGCTTTTGTTCAAAATCTTAATGGGTGCTCATATCTATTATATATTCATTTTTGCAGATTTTCTATATAAATATACAAAAAAATTGTCGGGGTCAATGGGTGCTCAAGCACCCGGCACGCTCTATGTAGATCCGCCCCTGAGCGTTTTCATGCCAAATTCGATATCGGGAGTTCTACTCTCCCGATTCACTTTTGAAAGGCTATATAACCTCCTTAATGTCTTTGTTAATAGGAAAATCAAATCTTACTTGGACATTTTACTCAATACTCTCCTGAATTGTCATTGACCTGCCTTGATCAAATTTTGTCTGAAATCGACCTTGTCAAAAAATTTCAAGTCAATACCAAAAACAAATCTTACTCAATTCTTTCACCATTGATTCATGCATAACGATTGGAAGGGGTCGTCACAAAAGTAATCCCGACTCTTTTTTTTGTTGGAACTTCTTTAAGAAAAAGTGATGCTTTTATTCTTTTTATGGCTTTGTGTGCTTTTTTTATTTATTCTTTTTTCATTATGAAAATTATTTATTATAACTAGGTCTATTTGAAAAACTAGAGCATATTTGTCATTTACTTTAACGGAAGACCAAATAGAAACACGTGGTGCAATCTTACAGAGGGACCCTATTTGACCAATTAATTGTATAAATTATAGGAATCACATATTATAAGTACTAAATAACATCTTATCCCTTCTAGTTTTCTATTTACCAAAAATCCCTTAAAAATGATGTTTGCGGGATGCATAGCATTGTGCACGGGATACATTAGGTTTGATACATCCCACATAACGGGATACATTAGGTTTGATACATTTCACATAGCGGGATACATAACGTTGTGCACGGGATACATAGCATTGTGCACGGGATACATAGCGTTTGATACATTCCACATAGCGGGATACATAACGTTGTGCACGGGATACATGCGGGATACATAGATAAATAAGGGATTTTTGAAAATTTTAAAATAAGTAGGGATAAATGGATATTAAGGTAAGTAAAGGAGTGTAGTTAAGTAATTTGTCCTAAATCCAAAATTTAAAAACCACCCATATCCGCCCATCAACCTGGTTAACCCACCCGTATAACCCATTACTCAGGCTTAAGCTAACCTATCCAAAAACCTAAAAGACTCTTTCGTTCATCTCACAGACCAAAAACCCTAGTTCATCACACTTAAGCGACTTACTCATCCCCTTTCTATTCTTCATGGATTCACTCCGATTTGATCATAGGTACTCACAGTTTCACTTTGCTCATCTCAAAAATCGTTGTTTATGTTTGATTTTTGCTTGTATTATCATTTGTAGTGTGTAAGAAAGATGTTGAATTTCGATTTTCACTAGTATCTTTAATTTTTGTCTAGAATCTGCATTTTATAATTATTTTTAGGGGATTGTTCACATTTATCTTAAAAATGAATTGTGCTCATTCTTTCGTTTTCTAGGGTATTACGGTAGTGTCGTTATATGCGGATTTGTTAGGGGGTTTGTGCACCTTTATGTTAAAAGAAATATTTTTTCTTGTTTGTGTTTAGATGTATTGCTCTGTGTAGTGTCGTTTTCTGTGATTTATGACATTTTTATCATCTTCTTTTGTCGATTGTCTCCATCCCTTTCTTTATTCCCTTTGTTTAAGTCTTTATCTTCTTGTTTTGTCTATTTGTTGTATGTTTGTCTACTTGTTAGGGTTCCTTATTATTGAGTTCGAAGCCAAAATGGTCACTTTTTTCTTCCAAAATGCATAAAGGGCCATTGAATTTTTTTTTATACCAAAACGGACAACACACTACTGGGACAGCGAGATCCTTTCTCAATAATGCCGTTAGCAGCATCTAAAATACATTCTTTCTCGCTCACTGAACTATTTTTTTCTTAAATCGCTGCAGGGGCAGCAATTTCATCAGATTTTTAAAAAAATAGCTACAGAACCAGTTATATCTTTCAAAAAAAACTAAAAAACAAAACAAAATCGCTACAGGGAAAGCACTACAAAAAAAACTACTAAATTGTGGCGGTTAATTTATAGGGGTCATAACAAACCCCTACTACACATTCAATTTGTGGCGTTTGTGCTAACCTCTGTAAAATAATTCATTTTATGGCGGTTTAAGTGTGGAGGTTGCAAAAGTCCTCCTCTATAAATTCAATTTGTGGTGTTTGTGCCAACCTCCGCAAAATAATTCTTTTTATGGCGGTTTAAGTGTGGAGATTGTAAAAGACTCCCACTATAAATTCAATTTGTAGCATGTGTTTCAACCTCCCCAAAATTATTCTTGTTGTGGCGATATTCTTGTGGGGGATTTTGCACTACAAATGAACAGAATGATCCTGGCGATTTATTTCACATATAATGACGGCTTATAATTAACAATCATAATTTTTTTGCTATTGATAAATGACTTATGTAATTTGTATTACGGTGATTTAAAATCGACATAAAATGTTTATTTTATATAATATTATCACTGTATGAAATAATATTTTAACAAATTTGACCCTAAACAATCAACAATCATGTAGTCACAAATTTAGATCCTATTTTGCACTTTTTATGAAATCAATAAACATTCATAATAACTTTAACACTTTAGCCTCATTTGTATTCATTAAGATTAAGACGTCTGAATCTAAATGCACATTTGAATGATTAAGATCTTATTTGTAGATCTGAACACTATATATATATATATATATATATATATATATATATATATATATATATAAAGGAGAAACATAGACAAGGTGATGTGGCACCTCTCTATGGCCTCCATTTGCATTTATCTTTTTTCTCTATTTTTTGGCTTTTTAAAAAAAAATGTAATTATTATATTGTAAAAATAAATTACTAAATTTATTACAAATAAATAATTTATTAATGAAGGAACATTTACAACAAAAATTCTTTACATTCTTTTTTTTATTTGTTTGTCTCACTTATAATAAAGAAGAAACATAATTTATCTTTTTTTCCTCTTTTTGGCTTTTTTTTTTAAAATTCAAATTAATTATTGTATTGTAAAAGTAAATTACTTAATTTATTACAAATAAATATTTTATTAATGGAAGAACATTTACAACAAAAACTCTCCACATTCTTTTTTTATTTGTTTGTCTCACTTCTATCATGAAATGATAATAATTTTTTTTATATTTTAAGTATTTTTCTCTTTATTTTTTTAATTTATTCACAAGGAGATCAGCTATATTACCCATGACTTACCCCTCTTCAATTTTTACTTTTAATAATATTCATAACTTTCATAATTTTTATGTCTATAACCTCCAAACATAAATTTTGTCTATATAAATTCATATTTAGTTTATGAGGATTCACATACAAAATTATTATTTCTCTTCTTTATCATATTTGTTTGTGAATTAACTAACATGTAACAAAAAAGAAGTACACGAATGTAAGAGATATTTCATTCTCAACTCTTTCTTTTTATTTCTATGTACTTAGACATGCTTTTTTTTTTATATATTTTTTTTATGTTTGTATTATCATTCATCAAGCAAGTATGATTTTTAAAAAATGACTTTGTAATTCTTAACAATGATGTATTGTAAGTATGCAATTATTCTTTCTAATAGTCAGTTTTCCAAATATAATATAGTTTGATAATAATATTTGTTAGATTTCAAGAAATGATTATTATGTAGTATTGTTAGTACTATTGATAAAATCATGTACAAATATATTACATATAATTTAATTTTTTTGTTTCTTTTGATATAATTATTTTAAATCAGTATATAATATTTTTTTTATTCAATAGATTGCGTATTATGAAGAGTTTGACATATGGAGAAAAATATGGTGGCGGATCTAATTGCAAATGAAGATGATAGAAGAGGAAAAAATGAAGCATAATTAGAGATTATTTTTTTAAAAAAATTGACTTGTATTAGTAACTTAGCTACTTTGCTAGAATTTTTTTAAATTTTGGTTTGTATAAATAATGTAGGTAAATGTATTGTCAATGTTAATCATTTGATCCTTTACTATTCTACTTTTTCTTTGTTATGAAGCACAATTAATATAATTATCCTATTTGAACAAAAAAAAAAATTATGATGATTAGGAGTTTCATTTTTATTATACTTGCAAAAAAGTAATTGAAAAATAAAATGTTAGTTTCATGATGCAATTTTTTTAGCGTACGTAACAATTTATTTCTGTCACCGTTCTTTTTGTTTGAAATGTATTTATAATTTTTATGCAGTCACCAATTATTATTAATCTTCATAGTCACTAAGAGGAAGATATTACTTGGGAAATATCTTTGATAGATCTATTATATTTCATGTGACTTTTAACCAGTTGGCCAGCAGAGATAGCTGACATGAGAGATAGCTCACCAGCAAGAACAAATGTTTGGAAATTATTGTTAGTGTAAGTATTGGGGTGCCTATACTTAGAAACTACCTTTGAATATAGTCTTAAGACTAACAAATATTGAGGCCAGCACTAAAATATTGAGGCCAACACTAGATGTTTCGATAGAGGAGGTAGTTTTTACTTTTTAGTGTTATATCCAACATATAAAGATTAAGCTTTTACAAGACCAAGTTTCTAATAATTTTGTGGAGTGGTGTGGGGTTAAGACAACTTCATTATAAGAAAAAAGTACAAAATGGACAAAGATTCTAATAAAAGATATACAAACAATAGTGGAAAAGGAGAAACCATAAGAGTCCACCAAAGAGAAAAAGATGCAAGTGCTATGTATGAAATCTATTTGAGAAGATAAAATACACATTATGTAGCTCATAAACAAGAAAATCTGGTAAAATCAATTACTTCTCTAACAACAGATCGTCAAACACAAATGAGTTGCATTCTAATTTCCAAGTGATGCTTTCAAAAGTCGGAAATCTTGAATAGATGAAGGAATTAGGTGTTTACTAATTGTCAACTGTTAATAATGACTGAAATCTCTCTATAATGACACTAAAGAAATTTTAAATTATTTCTTTTCGTGCTAGGCAACTGAGGAAGCTCAACATCTAAAAATGTTGATACAAGACTATACTGCTTCTTTCATCAAAGTAGGAGATAAGGTTTGGTGCTTCTAAATTTCTAAAGTTCAAGTACAATTGTTTTCTATAATGTGTTTGTGTCCATCTAGTATTGATACTTAGCTTTAATTTTATGATAATTTGTTTGTGTCCATCGAGTGTTTGTTTAGCATAAGTACCAACATTAGTTGATCCTATTGATGACAAAATTGATTTTCTTGCAAGATCAATTTGTGTCCATCTAGTGTTGACAGTTAGATTTAATTTAGAAATAATATATTTGTTAAGCATAAGTACCAACACTAGTTGTTCCTATTGATGACAAAATTGATTTTCTTGCAAGATCGATTTGTGTCCATCTAGTGTTGATACTGAGCTTTAATTTAGGAATAATGTGTTTCTTAAGCATAAGTACCAACACTAGTTGATCCTATTGATGACAAAATTGATTTTCTTGCAAGATCGATTTGTGTCCATCTAGTGTTGATATTAAGCTTTAATTTAGGAATAATGTGTTTCTTAAGCATAAGTACCAACACTAGTTGATCCTATTGATGACAAAATTGATTTTCTTGTAAGATCGATTTGTGTCCATCTAGTGTTAACACTTAGCTTTAAATTTTAGAAATAATATATTTGTTAAGCATAAGTACCAACACTAGGTGATCCTATTGATGACAAAATTGATTTTGCTGCATGATCAAATTGTGTCCATCTAGTGTTGAAATTAAGCTTTAATTTAGGAATAATGTGTTTGTTAAGCATAAGTACCAACACTAGTTGATCCTATTGATGACAAAATTGATTTTCTTGCAAGATCAATTTTTGTCCATCTATTGTTGACACTTAACTTTAAATTTAGTTTTGACTTGTTTAGTTGGTAGATTTTGTTGTTGGAATTAAGTCAAAATTAAACTAGTTAAAGTTAAAAAGTTGTTAAGTTGTTTAAATAAGTTAAAATAAATAATGTGGTTTAGTTGGTGGATTTAGTTGTTGGAATTAAGTCAAAACTAGTTAGACTTAAAAAGTTGTTTAAATAAGTTCAAATAAATAATGTGGTTTAGTTGTTGGATTTAGTTGTTGGAATTAAGTCAAAATTAAACTAGTTAAAGTTAAAAGTTGTAAGTTGTTTAAATTAGTAAAAATAAATAATGTGGTTTAGTTGGTGGATTTAGTTGTTGGAATTAAGTCAAAACTAGTTAGATTTAAAAAGTTTTTAAGTTGTTTAAATAAGTTCAAATAAATAATGTGGTTTAGTTGGTGGAATTAAGTCAAAATTAAACTAGTTAAAGTTAAAAAGTTGTTAAGTTGTTTAAATAAATTCAAATAAATAATGTGGTGTAGTTGATGAATTTAGTTGTTGGAATTAAGTCAAAACTAGTTAGACATAAAAAGTTGTTAAGTTGTTTAAATAAGTTCAAATAAATAATGTGGTTTAATTGGTGGATTTAGTTGTTGGAATTAAGTCAAAATTAAACTAGTTAAAGTTAAAAAGTTGTTAAGTTATTTAAATAAGTTAAAATTAATAATGTGGTTTAGTTGGTGAATTTAGCTGTTGAAATTAAGTCAAAACTAGTTAGAGTTAAAAAGTTGTTAGTTATTTAAATAAGTTCAAATAAATAATGTGGTTTAGTTGGTGGATTTAGTTGTTGAAATTTAGTCAAAATTAGTTAGACTGATCAAAATTAGTTATAAAAGTGACCTCCGGAAGTCGGTATTTGTAGGTCGGTATTCACTGTTTTTTTAGCAGTGATCCATCTAATGTTCTCGACTTTTCCTTTATGAAGCTCTTCCCAACAAACCTCGCTATTATGTAAGAGGTCTTGTTCTTCTAGGTAGTGAAGCTTCTCTTCCCAAATCTTAGCCTGAGCTATTATGTAAGATCGGTCTTGTTCTTCTAAGTAGTGATGCTTCTCTTCCCAAATCTTAGCCTGAGCTATTATGTAAGAGGTCTTGGTCTTCACTACGCCTGATCAAACGCATTTCCAACAACTTCTCTAGACCAAGTACTAAGATTTTTGCTAAGCAATTTGAGCTTATAACATAAATTGACAAGTATGGTTGTTGTTACAATTGATTTGTGCTTGCTTATCATTCTACTTTTTTATCAACGTAACTTACAATATCTATTCTGATAAACCTTGGACCAAAACTCAATGGAGTAAAAATAAAAGGAAGGAATGTCGATTAGTATATTGATTTAAATCTCCATTTCTCCTACTCTTTGGAGGTTCTTTTGCTTATGTTTGTTTATCTTATTTTTAGAGTATCTAGACTATGATTCTCCTCCTTTCTTATGTCTTTATTGTTGATGTAGTTAGACTCGAAGAGGTGATGTTTGGGAGGCTGCTGGCATGATGCAACACTTCATTTGTAATTTGTAATGTTTGTCACTCTAGTTATTTTTTATGAAATTTGATTCATGTTATTGTTTTATTAATCCTGTAATTTGATTTTAAATATAATTTTTTTTCCAGCAAAAACATTCTGATATTTGATGAATATAAACTGCCACTAATTACTTTTTAAATTTATTTATTTCTATGATTAAATTGCTAATAAAAAAATTCAGCAACAAAAATATTGTGGCGAAATTAAACTGCCACTACTATTTTTTTTTTAAAAACATTCATATCATATTGTAGCGTTTGTAAATCCCCACATTCAAGAATTGAAATTATATTGTGGGGGTACTATAGACCCCAACAATATATTATTTTGGAGCATTGGAATTATATTGCGGGGGTTTATAAACTCCCGCAATTTTTTTTTTTGAAACATTGATATCATATTGTGGAGGTTTATAAACTCCCACGGATGTATTTTTTGAAATATTGATATCATTTTGTAGAGGTCATAAACCGCCACTCATTATCCATAAAACCCCCCACAAATTCACAATTCATTTTGTGGCGATCGTCGTGGAGGTTTCATAAAAACGCCACAATTATGCTCGTGGCAACAGTAATTGTGGCATTTTCAAAAATTGCCGCAATTTTTTTTGTCGCAGTCAGAAACCGTCACAAATTGTCAAAAAATCTGCCACAATTTACCAGTTTTTTTGTAGTGAAGTGATATACTTAATTTTTATTTATTTGTTTGTTTAGTTGAGTAAGACATAACGTTATGTATTCTAGTTATGAAGTAATAAAAACTTTCTATTAATATTTGATACCATTTTTTAAAGGAAAAAATGATATTTTTCTTTGAACAAAAAACGAACTTAGGACATTATAAACTTGGATATTCATGATTTCATGTAGGCCTAATTCAATTGTCCTTAATGTCATAGGTTTGTAACAAGAAATATTGATATATATATTTAAATCATAATTTTATCATTTTCTTAATTTTAGAAAGCATTTTTTTAGTTTTTATGTTTGATCATTTTATGTCACATAAAATGAAATGCAAAAAATAAACGTATGTTTCTTACTACGTGGGCAAAATATAATATAAGCTTCTTTAGAAGAAACTACCTGTCTGTTTTGTTATTATTAGTGCATTAATCATTATTTTCCTTTTGTCCCACAAAATTTTTATCAGTTGGAAAAATTCCCTTATGTTACTTGGCTTCATGCCATTAATTTAATTATCCAAAAAGTCTCTCATTTTCCCTTATGTTGAATAATTTGCTTCATATATAGTTAAATTTCTTCTTACGTTGTTTGATTTGTTTTTTAATTATTAAAATAGAAAATTGTTATCATTGAGAATATTAAAATATAATATAACATAAAAAATAGTGTTACCAAAAAAATTGACTATAATATATTGTAATATTATTACAGAGAACGAATTTTATATAAGAAAAAAAGATTTAAAGTTTGACTATTAACCAAAAAAACGTGTTACAATTGGGAAGAAAACAAACGCATAAATTATTTTTATTTTTTTGAAAGAAATTGCTGCCAAACGATTTGTAAAGAAAGAATATTTTAAAAAAAAATGAAATGATTGAGTTTAAGATGCAATTAATGGTTTTTTAAAATTGAGAAAGGATCTAGCTGCTTCAATAGCAAGTTGTCTGTTTTGGTATAAAAAAATTTAGTGGTCCTTTATGTATTTTGAAAGAAAAAAGTCGTCATTTTGGCTTCGTATTCCCCTATTATTTATGATTATTTATTGTCATTCTTTAAAGTTAGGTAGGTCCATAAGAACTAGACAAGTATATAACTTATAGTTGATATTATTGACATTTTGTAAAGTTAGGTAGGACCTCTTGTTTAATTTTAATTTACATAACTTATATGTTAATTAGTATTGTGTAATTAGCTCAAAACTTAACAGGGACCACTTGTTTAATCTTATTTTACTTAGTTAATTAATTAGTATAGTGTAATTAACCCAAATACTTAACAGACTTAAATCTTTCATGTTTGACCATCACTTTTTATTTTTTCTCCTTTCTTCCTTATATGAGTACTAACTAATGTAATGTGACTTGTTAAATCCTTTCAGATTTACTTATGCTTACTAGTGTGACTTATTTACTTACGTATGCTTACTAATGTGACTTACTAACTTACTAATGTGAGTACTTACTAACTAACTAAATAACCTTATGCTTTAAGACTTAAATAGTTCACCTGGCTTATCGGTTAAATGCTTCCTTTGACATGTCACTTTTCATATTTTTTTCAAACTTACTATGTAATGTGACTTGAACATGCTTAAATTTACCTTGTTTGACAGTCACTTTTTTATTTTTTCTCTCCTTTATTTCTAATGTAAGTACTAACTTATGTAATGTGACTTGTTAAATCCTTTAAGATTTACTTATGCTTACTATTATGACTTACTAACTTACTAATGTGAGTACTTACTAACTAACTAACTAACCTTATGCTTTAAGACTTAAATAATTCACTTGGCTTATCTGTTAAATGCTTCCTTTGACATGTCACTTTTCATGTTTTCTTTTTTCTCTAAACTTACTAACTATTTAACGTGACTTGAACAGGCTTAATTTTACCTTGTTTGACTGTCATATTTTTTTCTCCTTTACTCCTAATGTGAATACTAACTTATGTAATGTGACTTGTTAAATCGTTTAAGATTTACTTTTGCTTACTAATATGACTGACTGACTTACTTATGCTTACTAATGTCAATATGACATACTAACTTACTAATGTGAGTACTTACTAACTAACTAACTAACCTTGTGTTTTAAGACTTAAATAATTCACTTGTCTTATCTGTTAAATGCTCCCTTTGACATATTATTTTTAAAAAAAAATTCAAACTTACTAACTATGTAATGTGACTTGAACAAACTTAAATTTACCTTGTTTGATTGTCACTTTTTTTTCTCCTTTATACCTAATGTGAGTACTAACTAATGTGACTTACTTTTTTTTTATTATTAGTTTTCATTTTTTCTTCTTGTTTCCTAATATGAGTACTTACTAACTAACTAACTAGAGAAGAATTGGCATTGGGGATACCTTTAAAACTTAATTCACTCTATAGCCATCTAATGTATTTTTGCTTTATTTTTTAGGGTTGGGCTTTTTAAGAAGGAAAAAGTGTGGGGTCAAGGGTATGTTTGGCTTTTTTAAAACTTGGGGTATATTTGTGAATGTGGGGTCAAGGGCTTATTTATAATTTTTAAAACTTGGGAAAAAAATATAACACTACAAAAATATATTATAATCCCAATACATTTTTTAAAATATTAATTATTTATGAAAATCGAGGCGACGTTTCTTCTTCTCCAAGTGCAATGTCCCGCTTTTCATCTTCATCTTCCCCATACACTTCTCTTCTAGTCTAATCATACTCTACTCTTCCCCATACACTTCTCTTCCATTAACTTATACAAACTTTTCTCTATTTTCATCGTCCTAAACCCTCTCAAATCGTCATCTGTTTTTTTAAAGCTTCTTCTCCAAGTTCAAAGCTTTCATCTTTGGTAAGTTGATTCTTCTTTAATGATGTTTTTCGGTAATTTTTAGCCGTTTGTTTATTTTGTTATAGTAGTGTTATGATTAAATGAACCCTTTTTCTGGACGGTTTTTCTTCATGTTCTTGTTTAGGATAAAAAAAAATTCGCCGTATTCCATGAATATTAGTGGTCTCTAATGACGTTTTTGTTTGAGTATAAATATTTGACCCTATTTGGTTGCTTATTTTTTAAAAAATAATTTATGTTTATCTCGCCTGTTGATTTTTAAATTTTGGCTTTTGTTGTGGATTGTTGTTTTTCTCCATTGTATTTGTTTGCTTTTGCTGGTCTTGTTTTTTCTCATTACATGTGTTGTTACACGAAGTCAAAGTGCAGTATTTTTCATTGCCCTCTTTTAGTGGCGTTTTATGTCACTCGCATTGTTGATTTCTATTATATCTGTTATTTATTTTTCATATTTTATTGTAGGTTTACTCTATTTATGGCTAAAACTATAGGTGGAATTGTTAAAAAATTTGTTCCTAAGCCTTGTAAAAACAAGAAAAGAAAGGCTGAACAAGTTTCAAGATGTTCAAAAAAGAAAAAGTTATAGTTGAAGAACCCAAGTATGACTCGGATTCTGATACGATGGATGAAATCGATAACTATGAGGACAGTATTGCCCAAGCTATTGATGAGGTTGAGTCTAGTGAAGAGAACAGTGACAATGGAGACGAGGAGACTAGTAGAGATAGCCGAGATATTGAAGATGAGGATGATGATCCTCTGTCCTTGCCAACTTGTGCAAGAGAAATCTCTGGTAAGTCCTATAATCTCACTACATGGATGGATGAGTTAGAATCTTTTCCAGTGAAAATTTCTGTTAGAGCAAGAATGACTCTTTTTCAAGATTTTAGAAATATTTTACTTCAAGAAAAAATTTATAATGACTTTAAAGGTACTTGTTTTGGTCATTTAAGGCATATCCCAGAATATTACAAGTTCAATGGACAGATGGTCCATTACATGTTGTTGTGTCGTGTCAAAACTGATTAAAAAAATTTGCATGAGATGTGGTTTTGTGTGAATGATAAGCCTGCTTATTTTGGCTTAAAAGAGTTTGCATTGATTACAAGGCTTAATTGCTCAGCATATCCCCATGATGCAAAAATGAAAAAAGTGCTTCAGAAAGGTGAGAAATTTTACTATAAAGTAACCAGGAATAAGAATATCAGTGGTTCAAAGTTATTGAGTTTGATTAAGGGTACCAGATTGAATAAGGAGCAGAAGTGAAGTGCTCTCTAGTTTGGTTCGTCCACTCAATGTTGCTTGTCGACGATCGATCTAAGATTGTGGATTCAAACCACATTAAAATGGTCGATGATTTAGATTATTTCAAGAGTTATCCGTGGGGTAAAGAGTGTTTTGATTTAACACTGAAGTATTTAATTTGAAGAACAAAATTAATTTGAAGAAACAAAGTGAAGTGTACAAGGAAAGAGGGAATGCATTGTATGCTTTGTATGGCTTCCCCTGGGCATTTCTGGTAATTTTTATCAATTAGGGACTTGATTAATATTAAACTCTTATATATTTATATAGTATTTCATAGTCTCTGTTTATTTATTTGTTATTTTATTAATTTCAGGTTTGGATATATGAGGCTTTTCCTCATCTTGGTATTTATGCAAAGAAGTCCTTGGATTCTCCTCTACCAATTCCCTGTTTACTTAGATGGCACACGGCAAATAGCGATAATATTGTCGAAGGTGATCCATTTAAGTACAAAGGGAGAAGTACAAAGTTATAAACTTATTTATTATTATCTAGCAATATTTGTAAATTAGTGAAGGTCTTGTACTATTTATGTTTATTTTTTAGGTTGTGCATCCATACATCATACCTACTGTCCGTGAGACCAAACAAAATTATATGGCAACATTAAAGCCATATACGGACGAAGTGAAGGACATAATCATTGATGCTTAAAGGCCAGTTTGAAAGGTGTCATTATCCTCACTTCTGTAGTAGGTAATGTGGAGGATGAGTATTCAAATGATCACAATCCTAATCAACCTTGTGAGAATTCTGTACCAAGTACGTCTAAAGATGAAAGTCTGTGTGAGCGTGTTGCATCTCTCGAGCAATCAATGGTGGAAATTATTGATTTTGTACAAGAGGAGAAATTGAGAAGAAATGAAAAGAAAAAGAAAAAAAAAGGTAGATAAATTTATATATTAATTATGTAAAATAATGTATTTGTATTAATGCTTAGCCACTGATCTTGCAGTAGATGATGACAACTTTTCTTCACCAACAGTTGATGACAATATCCTTCCATTAGCTGTAGTCGATGAAGATCTTGTTGCAGTTGATGCATACTTTGCTGAAGAAGTTGATGAAGCGATGAAGGAAGAGGAGATGAAAGAAGAAGAGAAACAACAAGATGAGGAGAAGATGACAGAAAAAGAAGAAGAGAAAATTGAAGAGAACGATGAAGAAAAAGAAGAGGAGAAACTAGAAGAAAAGAAAGAAGAAGAAGGTGAAGAGGAGAATCTGGAAGAGAAGAAAATGAAGCAAGTGGAGAAGAAGAGAAAGAAGAGGAGAAGATAACAGAGAATGCAGAAAAGGAAAAGTTGGAAGAAGGGGGCTTTGCCACTGATGTGGCAGAAGTGGAAAAAGAAATAGACGTGATGGGCATTGTGATGGAGCTTAATGATGAGGTTGGTGGTGATGAGTAAGGGCAGTTGTGATTTTTGTGATGGTTATTTCCTGGTGTTTTAAGACAATTTTTGAAGTTGTTCATTTTTTATGACAATTGATTTTTGTGATAGTTGGGTTTTCCCTGGTTTGAAGACAATAGGTTTTTGATAAGTTGATTTTTAAGAACATGGTTAAAGTACATTGGACAGTACATTGGTTTTTGACAATTGCTGTTTTTGATGACAAAAGTGTACATTGGACAGTACATATTTTATTATGAAGGGTTTTTAGATTTCTTATTAATCTATGTCTTAATAAACTTGTATGTCTAATACTATAAATTGTTATCATTGATCTATAACATTATCAATCAAAAATAAAAGATATAACAATGCAATAAATAGAGATAAATACTTTATTTATTCAACACTACATTCATGTTACACACTTGTTACACATTTCCAAAAAGCAAACACCAAAAATAAACCACACAATATAGCTTTTAGGCATTTTTCTTTTTCTTCTGCCAAAATCAACCTTTCTTTTAGTTGATCTCTATATATTTCAACATCTTTTAGCAACACTTTGAAGTGATTCCTCTGCTCTTCGGCCTCTTTTAAGAAAGTCATTAGCAGATCCCTATTTTCTTCGGATTTTCATAGCTTGTTAATAATTCAAATTTGACAACGCCTTGAAAATTTGATGGGCTACTCGTTGATGATTCATTTTCAAGCCACCTAAAAAATGATCATATGCCAACTGCACAATTAAAGAATTGTTGACCTGGATTTGTATCGATGTGTGACGTCTTCAACGTAGCTGGATTACCACAATGACAATTGTAAGACTTTTTTGCTTTGGATGTTTGAGATGTTTGAGACATTGTAAAAATGGAGGTTTTTGAGTTGTTTATGAGGAATTTCCTTCCTTTTATACTAAAAAATAAGCAGATGTTACCGTTGAAAAAGTGGAATTTGAACTTTTGTTACCGTTGTAAAATTTGTATATGTAAATATGTACTGGTTGTCAAAATATATAGACCTCTTAAACAATCGATGCATATCTATGTGTGTGGTGTGTGTATGATCATTGAGATTTATAATCTGACATTAGTAAGGTATATTTGGGTTTATGTCTATGTTAAAGCATTGTCGATACTGCAGGTACTAGAATATGACACTTATATATAAACCAAAACTAGTAGGATTTAAAAAAGACAACAATTAATTAATAATAAATAATATTTTTGAAATTTATCCAATTAAATAAGTTTAAACAAGTCATATGATCATTTAAGAGTCCACATAAATTGGGTGTGGTGATTAGAGGTGTATGAGGAAGAGGTGTAGTTATACAATCAACATTCTTATAACAATATACTTATGGTTTCTCAAACATTGTTATAAGAATGTTGATTGTATAACTACACCTCTTCCTCATACACCTCTAATCACCACACCCAATTTATGTGGACTCTTAAATGATCATATGACTTGTTTAAACTTATTTAATTGGATAAATTTCAAAAATATTATTTATTATTAATTAATTGTTGTATTTTTTAAATCCTACTAGTTTTGGTCTATATATAAGTGTCATATTCTAGTACATGCAATATCAACAATGCTTTAACATAGACATAAACCCGAATATACCTTACTAATGTTAGAGTGTAAATCTCAATGATCATACACACACCACACACACAGATATGCATCGATTTTTTAAGAGGTCTATATATTTTGACAACCAATACATATTTACATATACAAATTTTACAGCGGTAACAAAAGTGTATATGCAAATAAGGATTCGTTTAATGGTAACATCTATATTTTAATGGTTAAAAAAGTGTATATGCCACTTTTTTTAATGGTAACATCTATATTTTTGACAATTCATTAAGGATTCGTTTGGTAGAGTGTATATGCCACTTTTTTTAATGGTAATATTTCTTAAGCATTGTTTGATTTGGTGCATTAAAAATTATTGGTATTTATAATTCTAATATCATTCTAATTTATTCTAATTCTAATTCATTCTAATTCTAATTCTTAGTCATATTCTAGTTCATGCATTAGAATCATTCCATTACAAATACCAATAATTTTCATGTATTAATAATACACAACTTAATAGACAGTGTACAAAATGTATGTCATCTTTTTATTGATCTATATTAGATCATGAGTAACTACGATAATAGATGACAATAAATTGACGAAAATGTTGATAGTTGCTTGGTTACAGTAGCAAAAAAAAAAAACAAAAGCTTGATTACAGTAGCAAAAAACAAACAGCAGCTTCATTACAAAATCAAATTCAATCAAGCTTGTTTAAGATTTATTGTTGTTCACACATGTAGTTCTCATGTGTCCGATTCTCTTACAAATTGAACATTTGTTCCTTCTCTTGCTCTTGAAATTCTCATTGATGCCTTTGATACATTTTCTTTTTTTTCTTCCAAGCATGGTATCGATAAGAGGCGGAAGAATGTTCACATTAAGCAATTCTGGAATACACCATTTCGACTCGAGAGGGACAACATTAATAGAATTCATGTATGCAAGAAGGTACGCTTCAACTTAATACAAAGGCGAAGAGTACTCATAGATGCTCATACCATACTCATTGACATGCTTTGATCGCAAAACGGCCATCGCGTGAGCACAAGGTATCTTGATCAAGTCATATTCCCTACATGAACATGACTTTTTCAGTAGGTCCATATAGGCAGTAACACCCGCACCGAACACGATAAATTGATTGTCGCCCCCGGTTATATTCTCCACATACAAGGAGTCGCCCTCTATCATTTTTTTTCTTGCAATTTTTTCCACAGCCGGTACCATTTGATTACCTATTGATCTGAGGATATATGCATGCCTCTCCCTAAACAATTCACCAAACCTCTTAGCAATCGAATTAAATATAGATGTCACGGGATACTCTCTTTCGTCTATCAACATACAATTGAGTGACTCAGTGATATTTGTGGTCATCACATCATATCTATTGCCATGAAAATATGCCCTGCTCCACTTCTCAAAATCAATATCATGCTCAAGGATGACGGCTACCGCGGAGCATTTGTTCTTGAATTCTACAAAATGATTGTCAAACTTCTCCAAAGAAAAAGCCTTTGCCGCATTGTAGTAAAGATAAAGGTAATCTCCACAATGATGATTTACGCGAATATTTTTACCGAGGCGCCTCATACAATATCTGTGGTGAGCATGATTGTAAACGTTCACAATACCGTTGGTGATACTCTTGTGTCTATTGGAGATAAAACACAAATTTGGTTCATCGACCACAATCTCCTTCAATTTCTCCAAGAAGAATGTCCAAGATGCATCATTCTCTTTGTCCACGATACAAAAGGCAATCGGATAAATATGATTCTCCGTATCTTGTGCAACAACGCTCAACAACACGCCCTCGTATTTACCATGTAAATGAGTGCCATCAACCGCAATTACCTTTCTCATGTGGGCAAATCCCTTAATGCAAGCAACAAAGGCCAAGAAATAATACATGAACTTATGACTATCCTCTTTTACCATGAGACAATAACTAGAACCAACATTAAGTGTCTCAAACATGTAAGTAAAAGTCGGTAAGCATGAATATTCGTTCTCCGTTGTCCCTCGGACTATTTCCTTAGCAACCACACCACCCTTCCAACATTTCCAATAGCTTAGACTACAATGAATAGAATTAAACATAACTCTTTGAATTTCTTTAACAATTGGACCCTTGCCATCATGATACATATTTACACAAAGTGAAGCAATCACTTTGATTGAAATTTTTCTATGGCTATTGTTGGCATGTTCAACGTCACAACTATGTTCGCCAATGTACTTATAGATACGAAATCTATCCGAACACTCATATTTCTTCCCTCGCAACATCCATGCACAATTGCGAGATACACATTTCACCTTTAAGTATTTAGTACAACTCTTCACAGTAGCAAAATCAAAAGACTTTTTTGCCGCCGCTTCGGCTAATAACAATTGCAACTCATTATTGTTACTTAAAGTTTGGTTTATACATAAATTAGTTCCACCGGAGAAGGAATGATTGGATTGTGATCCCAATTCCTTTTGTACCTGCATTTCACAATATTCGGGTTCGGGATCTTCCGCATCTACCGACTGATTTTCCACATTAGTTGGATCATCATGTATATTCATTGAATGATCACCCAAGCTCTCATTTGAATTATCACCCAAGCTCTCATTTGAATGATCACCCAATCTTTCATTTCCAATCGAATTATTGTCACCGTTAAATGAATTTGTTGGTTCAATTGGAGGCCTCACATTGACGTTTATCCTTAATGTAGGCCTAGAGCCATCAATACCAATATCTAACATATACAAGCTCACGTGCCTATCATTTTTTAGGAATGTGGGATGTATTTTTCCCCTCTTATTCATTTGATAGCTAATCACCAAGTCATTTGGCTCGCAAGTTAACTCACCAGCCTCAATTACGCTTGCAATCATATCGTCATATGAACCATTGCGACGCAACGCAATGGGCACTGTTGTCTTACTAAAAGATTTCCAATTTCATCTTTTGGGAGTCTCCTCCGATACTCCCATATAATCACCACCAGCAACAACAAATTCAGCTACTGCCATTATCGACTACAAAGATATATCATAGATTACAATATCAGTCGTTAACAATCGATGAAGTCTAACATCCATATAGAAACGCAACTGAATGAGATCGTGGTTCAAAATGCAGCTCCTGCAATGGCGAAACAGATCTTTAATGCTTTTAAACTACTAAAATGTATCCATAATGAGTTATCACATGATTATTATGGAAGATTTCTCAGATTTCTAAAATGGCGGAAAAATCATTTTGAAGCTCGGTTTTTGAAATAAAATGGAGTAAAAATGAAGATGGAGTAGGGGATGATGATGATATTACTTTGAAAATGGATATTTTGGCCGAAAAAACGAGTTGCTCTCTTCTTTCCCGTTTGTTTTTTTTCTTTGTTTTTTAATATAACTTTTAAAAAATGTAAATAGATATATATTATTCCAAATTAGTTGGAAAAGAAGGGGGGACCATAGTGGAGATATGGAAACCTAGTGAGGTCTTTTGTTTGTGCCAATTAGGGCACATGGATGATGTCATTAATAGTGGCTATACCACAAATTATTCAAGACTTTTGTCTTAATGTTTAATTAAGTTTGGAGAGTGGCTATTTTGCCAACTCTCCCAACTAACTAACCTTATGTTTTAAGACTTACATAATTCACATAGCTTATCTGTTAATACTTCTTTTGACTGTTACATTTCAATTTTTTTCTTCTCGTTTCCTAATATGAGTACTTACTAACTAACTAACCTTATGCCTTCAGACTTACATAATTCACTTAGCTTACTAATTTGACTTACTAACTTACTTATTCCTTTTTCCTAATGTACTGACTTATGTGATTTACTAACTTACTTATTCCTTTTTTCTAATGTGACTTATTTACTTAACAGTTTATTTAGTAGTAATATACTCTGTTTTAATTTATTAACATGGTTGAAATTACCAAATACTTTCATCATGGTGGTGAGCTTAACAGTCCAGAACCACATTATGATAAAAGATGGGTTCATTATTGAAGAGGGTATGAACTTGATCTTATATCTTTTTTTTAGTTAGTCAATGAATACACAAATAAGTTAGCTTTTGTTGGTGTGCAACAACTTATTGTACTTTCTCCTTCTGAAAAATATTTTGAAATAGTAGGTGATGAAGGAGTTAGGACATTATCATCTTTTATCTCTAATGATTATAAATCCATTCATTTGTTTACTACTGATGACTGTGAATTATTTGTTGATGTACCTAATATTGTCATGCAAGACAATTCATTTTTACTTTTACCAATTATTTATGAAGGCACATACTATAGTGAAAGTGAAATGAAACGGTGTTTAGTGGTACAGATTATGATACTGATGAGTTGAAAAAATTTGTTACTAAAAAAAGAAGAATATAACTGATAGTTTGCAAGATTATAAGAAGATTGTTAAAGGTATGTCCTTCAAGGACATAACTGAAGCAAAATATTTCTGCAAATTTTATGATATGGCTAAGAAGGTAGAATTGGTTGTGATGAAGAGTGATAAAAAATATTGAGACATAAGTGTGATGTTAGTGTTGAAGAGTGTCCATTTATATATCTGATTTCTGGGGATCTGACCACTCATGGTGTTAGTGTCAAAACACTAGTAGATCATATAGAGTGTGGGATAGCATATGACAACTCTTTAATGGATTACTCAACAACAACTCAGTATTCTGAGGAGAAATTGCTAAGTGACCCTAAGTACAAATTCTAAGAAATGAAGGCTGACTTACGTACAATGTTTCATTTAAATGTAAGTGAAGCAAAGTGCAAGAGAGCTAAAGGGGAGTTACTAGAGACTCTGGATGGTAGCGTTGTAGACTCTTACAATAAACTAGAGGGTTATGCTACTGAATTGAGAAGTTGCAATTTAGGGGTCTGACATTGTGATTAATTTGTCTAAAGAGGCATTATCTAATGGTAAGAGAAAATTTCTTTGGATGTATATATGTTTCAAGGTAATAAAGTTGGGTTTTAAGTCAGGGTTAAGACTATTCATTGGGTTAGATGGTGCATTCCTTAAAGGAAAAATCAAGGGACAGGTATTGGTTGTTGTTGGTCAGGACAATATAAACTCTTTCTACCCTCTAGTTTGGATGGTGTAAGTAAAGAGACTAAAAGGACTTAGGCATGGTTCATGCAACATTTGTAGCATTCACTCGAACTTCAGAATGATGAAGAAGTGGCATTCATATCAAATATGCAGAAGGTAATATTATACTACTAAGTTGCAATTTATTTACCATCATTTAATACTATTATTTTATTAATTTAGTTATTTTTATTTGAAACTCAAGGGCTACTTGATGCAGTAAGGACAATTTTACCTGAAGCACATTAAAAATATTGTTCAAGACATATTGAGGTAAATTGGTGCAAACGATAGGGTGAAGGTGAGATGAAAAAATTGTTATAGTGGGCTACATGGTCCTCATTTTCAGAGGAGTTTGAGGACCAAATTCAACATATCAGAAAGTTGATGAGGAGGCTGAAACGGGTTTACTAGACAAGTATCCTCCCAAAACATGGTGCAAAGCCTATTTAGATACTGTGTGTAAAAAGATATTATTAATAAATTTAAGCGAAAGCAAGTCGCAAAGCATGGAAAAGAAACTGGTAGGGGAAAGAAGAGACAGCCTAGAAGAGGTTTGATTGATGATGAAGAAGCTTCTGAGGAAGACATCAACTGCAGCGTCCCCCAACCAACACAAGAAAGTTAGCCTGAATTTCATGTTGTTTCTAGTAGTTTTATTTCAGTAGCTGAGGAAGATGATGAAGACTCTCGGCTAGAGCCAAGAACAATTTCTGAAGAAACTTATTTAACAAGTATGAGAAAGAGACAGAACTCACAAGAACTAATTGAAAGTAAAGTAATAAGCTTCAGAGGTGACAAATTTGGTGTTAGTGAACCTACAATTCTTCCCAAAACACCAATTGACTTAATTAGGAAGGAAAAAGATGTAATTACTACAAACCATCTACAAGCACAGATGATTCAAAAGTTCAAGAATGGGATGATGAAACTGTTAGTACTATTGTTTTGTATATGTTTGTGCCTTTAATGATGTTAAGGCTAATCTTATATTTTCGCTAGACTAACTAGTAGCTTGTGTTTTGGCACTACTGTTTGTATAGCAAGTGTTTTTTAATGATGTTAAGGTTAAATTTGTGTTTTACTAGACTAACTGGTAGTTTGTGTTTTGGTAACTGTTTTGTATAGGCTAAATTATAAGCTAAACTTGTATTTTTGCTAGACTAAGTAAAGTATGACACGTTTAATATTCTATGTTATATAAGTTAAGAACATATGTTTGTTGATTAATATATTTTTAATTGCACAATCAAATGGTACATTTGTAATTACACTGTGGCAAACAAACAAGTCAACGTAATTACTACTGTAATAATTACACCAATTTCAATTACTTGATGACTTTTCAAACAGACCTTAAGGGGTCGTTTGGTATGGAGTATTAGGAGAAATATTCCATGTTTTATATATGATATATTTAGTACTATGTTTGGTAGGAATTTTGGGCAAATGTATAACTATTCAATGGATTAGTTATACACCCTACATGGTATTATAGGGTGTATAACTAATACCTTCCCTGTGGTGATATTAGTAATACATAGGATTTAATACCATGAGATTAATCTATGTAAAGACGAAAATATTCCTCAATTTTTTAAATCATTTTATTTATTTTCTTGATTTTATGCTTTATATTTGTATTAGTAAATTAATTTAAATAAATAGCTTACAAATTTTATCATTTAGAGAGAGTTATTTGTTGCTAATTAAATCCAATACAAATCAATCACAATTTGAAATTTGAATTGTTTACCATTTACTAATTGAAAAAAGAAATAAATCACCACATGACATTTGTAATCTTAACTGAATATATTATTATTGATACATACATGGTTTTCTAATTATTTGTATGTTGAACAATTTATAAAATTGCATACACACTAGAACTACAACTTGTAATTTTTATGTGTAAACATAAATTGTTTATTAATATCGCTTACCGTCTTTTTAATTTTAGAAGTAGATGGTCTATCTTTTCAAATTGAAAATTGATGTTTTGTAAGTGATCAATTTATTAAGATGACAATTATTCATTCAAGTGAGAAAATAGTAAACATGAACAACATTATTCTTCTCCTAGCTAGTTAGAAGGCCATAAAAGTTATCTATCTTGACCAATTACATAAAATAGAAAATCTCATAATAATTCAAAAATATAATTGAAAATATGCTTTTTTGTAAAGTTTTAATCCAAACACATATTATGTGAGAAGCAATAAACATGCTTTTTGGACTCAAATGGTGTGCACATAATGGCTTTAGAACTAAACTGGGCGAAACAAACTCTTTACTGTTGGTTAAATGCATAAACAGAGAATGGAAAATTCCTTGAAGAATTTTCAATTTCATAAAAGAAATTCAGAGTTTAGTTGAAGAACATGGGTTCGAGATCAATCATAGCTATAGAAAAACTAATCAACCTACTGATGGATTGGCAAACTTGGGTCATAGTATTGCGGGAACCCAAGTGTTCAACTCTTTTGCTGAGCTTCCAAAACACATTAGGGGGGCTTATTAACATGGATGGATGGAATTTACCATCTTTTCGAGTTAAACATACCAAATATGCCCAAATAGCTTATGAACCTCCTTGAATCTTGTATAAAAGGGGTTGAGTAGGCTAGACTAGTCTCATCTCGATGATCATGTACAAAGTTTGGTATACCAAACTCAAATATGTAACTTTTTGCACATAAATGATCCATAGAGACAATGTCTTTGAGTAAAAAAAAAAAAACACTTGATAAAAATAAATTCCGCATCACTAATTCCGATACCAAACGACGCGGAAGTATTATACAAATATTTCTTTCTCTAACAAAAAAAAAAATGTTTTCTCCCGTCCAAACAAGTCCCTAAAGTAGGGTTTAAGACCAAAGACGTGAAAAATCCTACACTAGCCGAAGCCTAAACCCTTGTCAGGTAAGTATGGCTGCCGTGGAGATAGACCTTGGAAAGCTTCCATTTGACATTGATTTTCATCCATCCGATCATCTTGTTGCTGCTGGACTCATCACCGGCGACCTTCTCTTGTAAGTATTCTTTTTGTTTTTTCGGAGTTGTAGTTTATTGATTGATTGGCTCTGATGTGTTGGGCTGCTTTAAACAAAAGAAAAAATTATGAAATTTATCTGTCTCGTGCAGGTACCGTTACAATGCTGATTCTCTGGCTCAGAAGTACTGATAAATTTCCCTTTTTTTCTTCTTTCAGTTCATCTTTGGGTGTTTTTGGTTAATGGGTTATTCTGAATTGTTCAATTTGTTTTGTTCAATTATAGGTTGTTGGAAGTAAAAGCTCATAGCGAATCATGTAGAACTGTCCGGTTTATCCACGAGGGCCGTGGTAATATATTCAAACATACCCTGCTGTTCTCTTTTAGTTGCTTGCAATTCGAATTTAAGTTTCTGTGTTTACTCTTGTGGGAATTGGCACCCTTTATAAGTTGTACATGAAGCAATACTAAAGTGAACTAGAGAGCTCTCCTCTACCTTGACTTAGTAAACAGAAGATCAAGGATTTCTATCTGTGGGATTATGTCCTCTTGAGCCAGATTTTTCTTTGATTCTATTATTTCCATTATTTTCTTTTTCTTCTTGCTTCAATTTAGTGATTTATTGCTAATTTGATTTGTTTCTTAAATCGAATACATGTGCAGCAATTGTGACGGGATCTCCAGATTGTTCTATTCTTGCAACAGACATTGAGACTGGCTCAGAAATTGTTCGCCTGGAGAATTCCCATGGGTGAGTGCTACAGATTAAGTGTTTGTGAAACAGCTTCGTTTTAGGCATTTATTGAAAGTATTGCTCTTTGATGATCTCACACAAGTATCACTTTGATTCAGGGCTGCTGTTAATCGAATTGTAAATTTGACTGAGTCAACTATTGCTTCTGGAGACGATGAAGGATGCATTAAGGTAAAGTTGGTGTATTCATTTTTGTTTCCTGACCAAAGAAGGCTTAGATAATTAGAGAATCAGAAGATATAAATCCTTTTGGTTGTATCTTCAAATTTGAATTTTTGAAGTAACTAGTGAAATAGTCAACATTCTATCATTCAAATTGTACCATGCTTGATAGTTTTTTTTCCCGTTACACTATATTAGATTGCTTCATTCACTATTGTAGAAAGTAGCAACAGTTTTGAGGTGCACACTATGCACAAGGTTGAATGGACACCACCGTTATTTAAAAAAAAAAAAAAAGGAAGTAGCAAAAGTTGGTCTGCCTTATGCATTTTCTGGATTCCATCATCATAATATACTCTGTTTTGTCAGCAACCTTGCAAATCTGGTGCCATCGAACCATACATTTTCTTATTCTGTAAAAAAGAATTATGAGGAAGTAACAAAACATTGAAGTGTTCAAGCCTCAGTTCCTTATTTCTCAATAGATAGTGTGTTAATATTGCTCCTTCATGTTCTTCATTAGAAAATTGCTCCTTCATGTTCTTCATTAGAAAATTGCTCCTTCATGTTCTTCATTAAAAAATTTGCCCCTTCATGTTCTTCATTAGAAAATTGCTCCTTCATGTTCTTCATTAAAAAATTTGCCCCTTCATGTTCATGAGGATTGTTGATCACTCTTGCTTTTTCAATTTTCTATAACTTTGTGGATGGATTATGAAGACGGACAAAACCACTGGTGTTTTTTCCATAATAATACTTAAAATACAATTTAGGGCTTCATTGGGGTTCTTGAATGCCATGTTGAGATTGCAATCAGTAAATTTTTTGCTTTTAACGGTTTTGTGACTAACAGAAACTTGAATCATGTGATGTTAAAATTCTGCTAAACCTTTATGATGTTGATACTTTTATTCCATGAAACTGATCCCATTAGTGGCATCTCCATCACGCCATGTGTGCTTCATTGTGCCAAGCGCCATATCCATAGAATCTAATTAAGTGTTAGTTAGCCTTTCCAAACAACTTATCTTGGAAGATCCATCTTGCAGGTATGGGATACCAGACAACGCTCATGCTCCCATTCTTTTAATGCACATGAAGAATACATTTCAGACATTACCTTTGCAGCTGATTCCATGAAACTATTGGCAACTAGGTACGTAATTGAACCTGCGTCTCTCAAAAGCATGCATGTCCTTGGTGACTGTATAATGTAACTATTTAAGTGAGATCTCCTGAAAAGGGTGAGAACAAACACTCAAACTTTCATCCCCTGCACTACCATCTTGTTTGACTTCTCATCAGCCTTACTAGGAAATGACTATATGTGACTCTATTTCTGGTTTTACCTTTGAATTTAAGTATGTAGATTTGCTGAGTTAGTCACATTTTGAATTATTGGAAAGTAATACACTAATTACCACGGCATTTATAATTATAGGCGAGGAGGAATGAATTTGTAATCTTCTATTGGTTCTGAAGATACCACGTCAACTGATCTTTCTAAAGCGATGAAATGAAAATCAGGACTCTTTTTGTTCTTTTGTCAAGTCAATTTTTGCTGTACATTAATCTGATTTTTAGACAGTTTCTTGGACTGGTTTTTGTTGCTCTATCATCCTGGACATTTTTTTACTATGCTATTCCCAAAAGGTGAAAGGGGTTCCTGATTTAGGGTTTACTTGATGCATTTGAAATTCAGTCATAGTTTATTTAGATTGTTTGAATTGGTTATCCCTGGTTTATGTTTTCAAGTGCTCCATTATTTATTTTACCAGTGTGTTGCATTTTTCCAAACTCCGGCATTTGTCTTCTAAACCACCAAAAATTAAGAATGTTGTCTTTTAAGTCAGGAAAATGATATACTTTCTCTTTATTTTGTTACGTTTGGGTTCATGTGCTGCTAAGTCTGGCTCAGGTTAAGCAGCTCAGTCTCATGGGGTATAAGTTAAGAACTCAGTGTATTATCTGAACTGCTAATCTTCTTTTTCTCTGTAGTGGCGATGGGTCACTTTCTGTATGCAATTTAAGGAGCAGCAAGGTAGTATGCTTGTTTTGGTTGCTCTTAAACTAAAAAGCTATCATCTTGACACAAGTTCTCTTCACTATAAAAGTTGATACATTTTCTATATCTCAATTTCAGATCCAAACTCGCTCTGAATTTTCTGAAGAGGAGCTGCTCTCTGTGGTAATTATGAAGGTAATAAATCTTCTACATGTAATATGATGCTCTTTTCCTTTACACCTTTCTCTTGTTGAGCTTCAAAGACTTCTTTATAGAGAGTTGTTTCTCATCTTATATTGTTTCTTCTTTAGATTTTCTGGTCAATTTTAATCCACAAAAACTTTCTCTAGACATGCTTCAAACTCATTTGGTTGACTAGATTTACTGTTGCCACTGTGTGGGAAGTACCCTTAATACATACAACTGTTAACTTCTCACAAACAAAAGATTTATAGTTTCCATTTTTGTCATTAGAATGGTAGAAAAGTAATATGTGGTACTCAATCTGGAACTCTGTTACTGTATTCATGGGGATTTTTCAAGGATTGCAGGTATGTCTCCTATTCTCCATTTTGCTTCTTGAACTTTTTGTCTGGAGTTGATTCCAATATATTCCATTTCTTGTCATTTTCAGTGATCGCTTTGTTGATCTATCACCAAACTCTATAGATGCATTACTGAAAGTAAGTGTCTATTATAATTTTTTGTTGATAAGAGTGTCTACTGTAATTTTCTTTCACCAATAATTGAAGTCTGAATTCACATGATAATCATACATTGAAAATTAAAAATATGTTCTTTTTCTTCTGGATAAGCTTGACGAAGATCGAGTAATAACTGGGTGTGAGAATGGGCTTATCAGGTGAGAGAACTCTCTACTGTGGTATAAGACTATATTTTTCATTTGACAAATGAAAAGCTATTTTCCTTGAACTAATGGTTCTTTTTGGTGTAGCCTGGTTGGCATATTACCGAACAAGATTATTCAGCCAATTGGCGAGCATTCAGAATACCCCGTTGAACGTCTTGGTATGACTTTAAGTTGAAATTTTGCAGTCTATTTTTGATGGCTGAATCTTTATATGTTCCAATGTATGGGCTGGACATCTATATTATACTTCTATGCTTCACATTTCTATTTGTTAGCGTTGCTTAGATATGCATCTTTCAATAATACATACTTATATTGACAATTTCCTTTTACGTGGTACGTTGTCATGTTGCAGCCTTTTCTCATGATAGAAAGTATCTTGGAAGTGCATCACATGACCATTTACTGAAAGTCCGTAAATATCTCTGTTACCTCTTACAGTAGTTCCTTTGAAATTCTCAAGAAGATCATGCATTTTAGGAAGTTGGACCACTAATAGCTATACTCATCCTTTCTCATATTTAGTTGTGGGATCTGAATGAGCTGGTGCAAGATTCTGAGGATGGTGCGAAGAATGATTCAAGTGCTGAAGATAGTGATAATGATGGGATGGATGTTGATGATAATATACCAAAATCTTCCAAAGGTATACAATCTTTCACATCTCTGAATGGAGAAGTTATTCTTTCACGTGTGGCAAAGGATATCATAATCATATTTGAATGTAGCAGATACACGGTACAGGGATCGAAGGTCCTGTATTCCCAATTATTAATGAGCTTACTTCCCAAAGATTTTGTATAGACCCCCTTGTCAAAGTGTTTATACATGCCATTTTATTGTGAACTAGTTGAGTTTCATCTGTGCTAACACTATTGAGCTTGGCTCATCTGGTTTCATCATGCCTTTTTCTTTCTATTTCAAATAAAATAGTATCTTAAGAAGTCTTTATAATGTGAATTTTCTTACAAATTTTTAGATTTGGTACCACCTTCCTTGTGTTCTGGTGGTTGGGGAAACCATTATGGATATTATTATTGTTTCATTAATGTATTCAAATAAGACCTCCATTTCACACTGTTCATACTGATTGTCTATAAATATTTAAAGGATTGGAATGTGAAGGCACAAGTACAACTTTTCTAGAGTCTTTACTGTTTGGTTAGTGGATAGTCTGAGGTGATATATTATTAGTTCATTGACTAATGTCATTTTCAGTATTGTTGTTTCATTGCTGTTCTTGCTCTGAAGTAGAGTACGTGAAACTTATAGATGCATCCCTAACATTAGTGAAATATGTTTTAGGGCGTCATTTATTTTTTGTGAGTTTGAGAACATGGAATTGCTTCAGTTTAACTGTTGCAAGGAGCGAAAAAACTGCCATTCTTGTCTTGCAATAAATCTTATATCTTCACGTTATTATTTGGTAGACTTATTAACTATAGAATGGTAGGTACTTGGTGAATCACTACAAAGTAAAAACTACTCTCAACCCGTCCCCCACTCCCCCTTGTTTGTGTCTTTTTCCATGCTGCTTTTTCCAGAAATTTAGTCTACCCCATAACCTATTATTTTGGTCTTTCTGCAGGGAGCAAGAAGAAAAATGTAAATAAAGGGCCAGATCCTGGGAGTTCGAACAATTTCTTTGCAGAATTATGATATGATGTTTCATTGGTCTTGGAAGGGCAGAGTCATGGTAATTCAAACAAAACAATCCTGCCGTTTTGAGTGCTTTCTTCTGCGTATTATAAGAACCAACAACCTGGTAAGAAAGGAGGGGTATAAGTTATATGGTGATGATGCCCTATTCCCTGCAGGGTTTAGGAAGCTGATTAATCGATTCTCTGAGGGTCTGATGCTTTTGGACGCGTGTATTATACAAGCTTTTGGATACTCCATAGGTTAGCTTTCATTTATTTCCTTGAGGGATGTTGCCGCGATAAGTAAGTATCATTTCTGGTTTTAGGCTCGTGTAATATTGGTGCATATTATCCATATTTCATAGTCATGTACTAGTATAAACACCATTGATCTCTGAGTAAATATTTTACTTGGAAACATTTAGACAACTTTGTGCTTTCTTCATGCACACTAAACTCTCGCTATGCAATGCGCAGGTTCAGACGAAAAAGCATTAGGTCTATTTAGGGGTGTGCATTCGGTTTTTGATTTTGAAGAAGTGTAACCCAATTCGAACCAAAATAAATTTGGTTTGGTTTTTCTCTTTTTGGTTTGGAATTTTTCGGTTCGGTTAATCGGATAATTTGAAACATAACAAAGTTATATTTGCTATTTGAAAATAATATATATATATATATATATAAAATTTCTTAAATATACTTTTAATATAAATCACAAGTAAAACGTAAAACACAATACAGAAATGGTTAACTCCAACTTAATTCTTAACATTATATATATATATAGTTTGATTTTTTTTATTTTTCGCTTTTCATTTTTCTAAATACGAAACCAAACCAAACAAAGTAAATAATAAATTCAAAATCAAACCAAAAATTCAAATTAGAATTCGATTTAATCCAAATAATGCACACCCTAGATCTATTCACGTTTCATTTGCATTTTTCTCCAAGGAATTGTTTGAAATTTCAACGATAACCCCTTCATTACAGTACACGACAACATTAATTGATAACCTAGATAATTGGTGAATATCATGCATGTTATAACATTTTAAATCACATTTATGTAATTTCTCTTTTCTTACTCTTTCACATTTACTGTATATGACTCAACTCTATATTTTAACTTTAACTATATGATTTGATTAACTGTATAATTAATGTGAGTAGCTCGGACGACCAAGACAAATCTGGAATTTAGGACCCGTTTTTTTTTTTCTCAAGGTTTTCTTACACCTTATTTGAAATTCAACGTTTGACCATGGAAATTATTAATACAATTTGAAATTGAAAAACATTCAAATATTTGTCTTCAATTTCCCAATATTTTTTCTTTGGGTCAAATTTATCCTTTTTTTTGTTATTATTATTAAAATAACCAATTTTGATTATATTTCAGATGTAGATCATGCTTATCTTTTTAAGAAAAGTATATATTCAAACAATGAAATGTAATTTGTAATAATTTGAATGAAATACAACTCCATTTTTAACTTTAATTTCAAAAATATCAAATAAAGAAAATAATTTGTAATAGTATGTAGTAACTTGTATATATGATCTAATTTATAAGATTATGTGACTATTTATTATGAGATATTATATTTTAGGACAAATTTGGTTGTACATTTCAGATAAATTAGTCAAGTTAGACGATTTTGCTAGTTTTTTAAAAATTGAGAATATAAATCATATTTAGAAAAAGAATATTCAAATTTTCAAATATTTTTTACAAAAAATAAAGTCAAACATAGTTAACTCCAACTTTATAAATTTCTAATAAAGTAAATAATACTCCCTTCGTTCCTTTTTAGTTGTCATGTTGCATTTTTCGAAAGTCAATTTGACTAATTTTCAAAGTTAAATTAGATTATTTAAACTAAAATTTTTTATGTTAAAAAACTATACAAAAAGTACTATAGATTGCAATTGTTTGCATATTAATATGATGAAAAAAATACAACATAAGATATTAGTCAAAGTACTTATCGTCTGACTCTAAGAAAGGAAACCGTGACAACTAAAAACTAACTGCGAAAGTATTTGATCTCTATATTAACAAAGTAATATAGAACTCTTTTAGAGAGTAGTTGTACTATTATTTTTTTTAGGCAAAACGGCATGGGGGAAGAGAAAAATAAATGTAGCTTATCTAAGTTATGATTATTAAAGAAAATAGATAGACAAAAAATGTTGTTGGTTGAGAGGATGCATGTGGAATTAATTGTCTTGTGAAAAAAACTAGTACTACTTATCTTGATTTAAGTTTATTCTAATGAGATCTTTAATAGTTCTCCAACATGTTATAGAAGAAGCATTTTCTGGGGGGTATTATTTTTCTTTGTTTTGTATTTGCTAAAGTTCTCATAAAAAAGTTTGAGGGTAACAAATATATGTTGTGTTATTATTGTTTCCTTCTTTCTCCATATTCCTCCTTTTACTTTTCTCTATATCTATAATTTTTTTATGTTTTTTAGCATGCTAGTTCTATATTTGTTGCATTTATATTATAAAATTTTATTGGTAGAAATAATTACTCCACTTTCTCAAATATTGTGAATAATTAGTTATTAATGTTGAGTTCTGACTTATATAGTATTTTCTATTATCAATTTTGGTAGTATAGATTCTTCAAATTTTTTAAAGAGATATCTAGTCTACAAGTCAACATAGTTAATGATTCATAATATTTTAGAAAACGATTATAGTAAAAAAAAAAAAAAACTTGTTTAAGTTTCCAAATAATAATGCCTTCATATAAGAAATAAGACATAAATATATCCAGACTGTGATAAAATTATCAATTGAAGTTCATTCTTGGACTTCATTGTTTGTGACAATACTATCTTTCTTAAAATTAGATTGATCGGAAATTATAAGGTTTCAATATTTCAACTTTACTGATTGGGGGTATTATAATTCCAATAAAATTCTTGTGTCTTTTTGATAAAAGAGTATAGTTAAGGGTTTTCTTCGTATTTTCTCTTCTAAATATATAAAATATATTTTTTAATTACATATTTAAAATATCATTGCGCATTATTTTATTTTTTTTCTAAATACTATGTCTTTTGTATCTTTTTTTTTTTATAATTGTTTTGATACGTGTAACTTGAATGAAAAGTCTTTCAAAAATAACATTTTTACATTCATGAGGTAGGAATAAGATTTACATATACTATTTTTCCTTACTATTCAATATTATTAGCGTTTATTACCATCTATTATAATAGAATGTAACGTAATGCTTACTTATAAAACATGAAAAAAAACTATATTCAAATTTTATAAAATCAGATTATTTAAGTATTATTATTTGTGTTTATCATATCAAATGGAATAATAAATGACATGTAAAAAGCAAACAACCTATTAAAATAGATTTAAATAAAATGATAGAGTATCTACAATTTAGATCCTTTCAATATCAATATTGCAGTGGTAGGCTCTATTTTTTCGTCTCTCCATCTTGGATTACTATTGTTATACTCCCTCCGTCGACTGTCCAACAATATTCGTTCATTGTTGATTTTTACATTCTTTAAGAAACTATAAATAAAAGGCTAATTTTAAAATATCATCCTTTGAATATAATAAGTACAATATCTTGAAAATATAATAGAGAAATAACTATAATTAATAATAAAGAATAAATTAGAAACTAAGTGTAAAATTATTCATTAATTTCATAAAATGGCCACAAATATTATTGGACATTCCAAAATAGTATTGTGAACGGCTATTATTGAACGGACGAACTATATTTTCCAATTTTGGCTCTTTCTTTATGCTATATATTATATATTATCTTGATGATGGGGGAACAGAAGTAATTGAAGGCTGCCTCATAAATACGATTATAAATTAAGCTAGCTAAGCAAGAATATATGAGCATGCACATGCACGTGTTTTATTATATATAAAAAAATGTTGGTACAAATTTGAAACTATGGAGGATTATTTTTTTTATTTACTAATTCAACAATCGACTAATAAAAAGCAAAACAGTGTACTTGTTGATTGAGCCACTTATTTTAATTATTAAAAATAGACCATATAAGAAGTGTAGCTTCAAATTGACATTTCAAATGTACATTGGTATCTGCGTTCAAGATTCACTAAAATTTAACTAGAATTTTAACTTCTACATTCTGAGGATAGTAGAAGTTCAAATTTACTACCTGAAATATTTTAATTTCATTTTCCCTTATATTTAGAATTTATTCATTCCCCACTAGAAAGGATAAAGAATAATTAATTTTGAGATTAATTTCATGATGAGTTTATCTCATACTCTCTCTCTCTCCCTAATTACTTGTCCACTTTTCCTTTTATAGTTGTTCCTAATTACTTATCCATTTTGACAAATCAAGAAAAGACAATTTTTTTTACCTATTATATCCTCAATTAAATGATTAATTACTTTGAAAAATGTAGAACTTTTCACTTCATAATTAATAGGGGTAAAATGGTAAACTCACTATGTCATTAATTGTTTTCTTAATAGGTGTGTCAATTCAAAAGTGGACAAGTAATTAGGGACAGAGAGAGTATTTGATTAGAATAAAATCACAAAATAAATTATCTCGAAATTAGTTATTTTGGGATTGCAATATTGTGCTTATACCCCACCCCATATTAAAGATGACCTATTATAACTGTTACACAACGTAGATACATTATTTATATATGATTAGCAAAATTGCAAATGCATTAGCAAATAATATACCTGCGTAAAACCCACAAAATATATCAAAACCCTATGAAACTATACCTGTTTTACTAATTTTTATTTAAATTATGAAGC
Organism: Solanum verrucosum; assembly: GCF_900185275.1. NCBI lineage: Eukaryota > Viridiplantae > Streptophyta > Magnoliopsida > Solanales > Solanaceae > Solanum > Solanum verrucosum. The sequence continues at coordinate 2,816,586 of NW_026020292.1, read as the reverse complement.
GTTCATAGTATAATTTTTCTATTTAAAACTCCCCTTTGAGTGCTAGGTGGAAAATGACTTCACACTCTTTATGATGTGTGAGAGCAAAAAGATAACAGCGACATGGTTATTTTTGTTTTCTCTTATTAATATAATTAATTATTCTGATTTCTTCTTTGATTTAATCTTCTTTTTTTTCACTTTGATCTCGTTTTCTTATTTAAGGATAAAATGTAGAATACAATTTGGGAAGAAAAATCAAATATATGCTAAACGTGTCTTGAAAATTGATTTCACATTTAAATTAATGTGGCGATTTATTATACACTCATTCTGGTTGAAAGTGAAACTATTATCCCTCTGTCAATCCATAATCTAACGTGAATCATACACGCTTGTAATTTATTTATTTATTCATTTTTAACGAGAATAGATGTGTGATATATGTCACGTATTTGTTCTTTTCTTTCTTTTTCTCTTATGTTTTGTTGATTTTTCTTCTTCTTTGAAACCCAACTTTTTTTTGTTAATAACAATAATCCAGTTGAAAACTCGTATACTTAGAATAACAATGTCTATAAAACAAAAATTAATCAGTGACAGTAAATAATTGAATTGCAAATCATGATATACTATAATCAATAATAGTAAATTCAGTTGAACTTCATAACCCTAAAATACCAGTAACACAAAGAAATGAACTACAATTTGGAATATTAAAATGTATAACCAAATAATAATTTTAAAAATTAACTCTTTAAAAGATTCAAATTTTATGTGTAATAAGTAAATTCTTTATCAAAAAAGCTTTATTTTTTGAAAAAATCATTTCTTCAACTAATCTACTAATTGTCTGACCTGAAAATTTTGTTTAGGATATATGCAATATTTTTATTTTTAGTTTGATTGTCAGGATTTAAGTCTAGAGGTAATCAATTGAAAAAATTACAGGGGTATATAATAGAAACACTCATATATTTATCCCTTTTTTCTTCATAAATTCATATATTTACTGAACTAAAAAGAAAAAAAATATTTTATTTTTAAAGACCTTTTTTTTTTTGTTTCTTTTCTAATTATGAAATCTCTTTAACTGATAAAAAAAAGGAAAGTAATTTTCTTGTTTTTAACATCATTGTATCAATTAAAATAGAATAGTTAATATACATTTTTAATTTTTAATATAGTTCATATATATAAGATCATAGTTACTCATCATTAATTTTCGTTTAGATTTTTATAAAATAAAAAATATTTTTATTTCTTAATATTTTTATTGCTTGAAATCACATACTGTAATATCTTTAAAAAAGTACAAGGGGTCTTCTATTTCGCTGAAATTTACTGATTGCTCTATACGAATTTTCAATGCAAGATTACATGTTCTTGGTAAGATTATTGAAGAAAAGGTTGATCATAAATGAGATTAAAAAATCAAAAATTAATTCCCACTTTCTATTAGTTATTAAAATATGATTTTTTAAAAGAAAAGAAACAAGAAAAACATTCTATAAATATAATATTTTTATTAGGTAAAATAATATCCATGATGTTAATAGTTTGGATAAACAATGTTCAAACATCAATAGAGACGTTTTTAATTAAACTATTAATAACAAATGCACTTTTAGACTAAACTATTAAGGATGTTGGCATTACCTAACAATTCCCCTCTCAATACTTGTCTCATGTAGAATGTTGTTCTTGGGAATCGAACCCACAACCTTGACTCCGATATCACTTGTAATTAGATCAACACTTATCATCATGCCAAAAACTATAGCTCAGAGTAAATGCACAACCTTATTTCTTAACTAAGTCCACCAAGCACGCGATATGTTTGATCATGACTCCGACCCAGGCCATCCAGCCCCTCGTGGGCTTTGCCATAGGCAGGATGTTGACATTACCCAACATCTCTATCTTTAACTCAATCTTATTGCGCACATAAGAATTTAAACTTTCACCTTATTAATAAAAATTTCATTTTTCATATACCTTATAATCTCCTCATCCATTTTCCATTTCCGTGCTACATATATTTTAGAGAAAAAAAAAAGAAGAAGAAGGACTTGTTGCATAATTTTCAAATCTTGGCTGTCTTTATTTTATCATTTGTTGATGATTAATAAACAGTGAGTCATCAAAGGGGCCAGCCTCGTAATTAAAAACTAAATATATATTATATAAGATAGAGGTAACCAAAAAGGAAAAATGGCCATGCACATGAAATTGACTCATAATTGTTTCATCATGTGTTGTACTAATTTGAAATTATACATAATTACTCCTCTAATTTATTCCATTAGGTCCAAATTGTACCAATTTAATGCAACTCTCCCAAACAAAGAATTCTTATAGTCACCTTTGGACTAAACAGTTTTTTTTTTTGTCTTTTTGTAGTGTTTGGAATTATAGAGAATTATGTTTTGTATTTTTAGATAGTTGTTTAATAAATCAACACAAAATGTGTCTGGGACAGGTGTGGAGGTAAAAAAAATATCAATGACAATGTTAAGATGAAAAACATAGCTCATTAATATTAATTAAGATTGAGATTAATTAAGCGTTATGATATAATCTTATTAAATTTTCAATCGTTTGTTGTAGAGAGTATTAGAAGAAATAGTGTACGCATTAACTTTGTGTATTAGTGTAGTATTTTGTTTGATACACTTTTTAATTTATGTGTATTGAGGAGTGCATTACTAATTCACTGAAATTCATGATATTAGTAATGCAAGGAGATTTAATACAGGCATTAGCATGGTTAAAGATTCAATTGCCCCTCAAAAACTTTTTTTACATATTTTTCACCATATTTGTGAAGGGTATCTTTGTAAATAAAATATTTTAAAAAAAAAATTATGCAATACATGCTATATTTATCACACCAAACCAAATAATGAATAATAACTAATACACTCTCTCTTTAACATTATTCTTATATACAGTAACAAACGATCATATTTTCCATTTCATTAAAGGGTGCACGTTGTGTACATGGCATAGTATGTACGCGTACGGTGTATATTTTTGGAACAAAAAGAAACAGTCTCCATATATATATATATATATATATATAGACTATAGTCTATAATTCAAGTCTCACGTATTGCGATCTAGTATATATCTAAAAGTATCTGTACATGTTTTTTGTTTAACGGCCATTATCATAGACGGCTCAATTAATTCAAAGTCATCCCAATTCTTTGAAAAACAAATATTAAATATAAAGGTAATGTTAAATGATGAGAAAAATTGGTGAGAAATTTAAAAAGTCTATAATATTTTTTTTATTTTAAAATAAATTATCTTTTTTCTATTTTTTAATTTAAAGGTATTAAATTTAAAATGGTAAAAATGTTCAAAAAGGTAAAATAACATAGTGTAAAATATGTTATTTTACCATTTTGGTCAAATTTTCTGGCCAAAAAGATTTTTCCTAAATATAATTGGTTTTGAGTAACATATCTATTTTATTATCAATGCATGTCATGTAACGAATGAGTTGCTTCTTTTTTAATTAGAAATTTTGATTTTAAGTTTTGGATATGAAAAATTCTTTGGTAAGGATTGTTTCTCCTCGAATGGAGTCCTACGCAACGCAAGTTCATATTAATTGGACAACAATCAGATGTGAACTCATGATTTGAAGACTATCGGGTGCATCAATATTATCTTAATTATTAGGCATTAGTGAAACTTTCAATAACAATTAATGAGTAATTAATTTTGTGTTCGATTGGTCACCAATGACTTGAACAATTGTGAAAATATTAAATACAAATATAAGAATAATACTTGAACTTTTCACTAATTTGTTATAATATGAGTTTAAGCCATTCTAGTTGGGATGGAACTCTGGTCGCATGGCGACTGTGTCGGCGTGTACTAGTAGTATCAAGTGCTCTTCTAAGTGCTCTTCTGTGTTTTTCAGGGGACACTGTTAATTTTATATAGTTTTCGTCCGTTTCTCAATATATATATATATATATTTCAAAATTAATGAATGCACGTGCATTTCTACCTATACATATGAGTTTGCTTCTTGATTTTAATGTGAATATTGAACTTCAAATAAAACATAAAACATATCTATTTTAATTTTTTCCTTTATCTATTATTAAAATTACTGACTCAATTAATTTGAATACCTGTCGAATAAATCTATGTACGTACTACTTATTAAATGAGCAAATTAAAATATGTGATCCTACAAATAGGTTCTCAGTACTAGGGATAGAGAATTTCTAGCTTTATTAATCACTCAGTCGGCAAAACCTACTTTGAACCGCCGAATTATTAATGCATGGGTACTGGGAGGATACGTGGCTTCACCCGAATTACTTCAATTAATTTTTGTTCAGACCTTATATACTCCCTCCGTCCCTATTTACTTGTCCATATTTCCTTTTTTAGTTGTCCCTATTTAGTTGTCCATTTTGACAAATCAAGAAAGGACAATAAATTTTTTCCTATTATACCCTTATTTACACTTCTTGAAAATTGTAAAAGTGTATGTTATTTCCCTCCAATTTATTTCACTTGAATTCAAATAAGTGGTTGTAATTTTGAAGTGAAAAGTTGTCATAAGGGTAAAATTGTAACTTCACTGTGCTAATCATTGTTGCCTTAATCTGTGTGTCATTTCTAAAGTGGACAACTAAAAAGGGACGGAGGGAGTATTAAGGAATTTATTAAATACTTATAAAAATTTTATTATTATTATATTATTATTATTATCATATTATGCATGAAAATCAATTTATATACTAAGATATTTATTAAATACTTAATGAAAAAATTAATTATGAATTTGATTATTATTATTATTATTATTATTATTATTATTATTATTATTATTATTATTATATACTCTCTCAGTCCACTTTTAATTGTTATGGTGCGCTTTTTTGAAGTCAATTTTTCTAATTTTTTAAAATTAAATTAGATTAAATTAATTTGATATTTTAAACAAAAAATTTAGATATTTGAAAAGTATACGAAAAGTACTATAAAGTGCATTTTTTTGCATATCAATATGATGAAAAAATACCTCATAAAATGTTAGTCAAAGTTTTTATAATTTGACTCTAAAAAAAGAAACTATGATAATTAAAAATTAACGGGGAAATATTAACTTAAAATTATTATATAAATTTATAAATTTCAAATTTGGCATCATACATAAACATGACCCTTAACTTGACTTCAGTGAACAACTATGCCCTTCAACTTTGAATGTGCACAAGTAAACACTTAAACTTGTATAAAATTGAACAAGTAGACACAAGTGTCTTACGTGACATAATACACGTAAAACGCCATGTAGGACACAAAATTATCATGTAGGGTGTAATGTAGGATGAATGTATTTATTTGCTCTAATTTATACAAGTTTAAGGGTTTACTTATGCACAACCAAAATTAAAGGTCATAATTACCAACTGACGTCATATTAAAGATCTCGTTTATATATTATGCATTCAAATTTTGAATCAAATCTCTGAATTAGGCTGACAAATCCCTACTACCTGATTCAAGAATGTTCACATACGGCAGTGTAGCAATTCGGTCATAATTAAAATTAACACATGTGATGGATTGTTTAATAGAACGTATAAGAATAATGTTGAATATGATATATTAGTAATAATGATGATATTAGTAATATTTTTATTAGTTAAAAATATTTATAAAAATATCCCCACAAATATAATAAAAGGATGTGGATTTTTTAAAGAGCAATTATATCCTTAATCATGTTACTAACATATTAAAATTCTTTACATTACTAATATCATGAATTAGAATTATAAGGTGTATCCCCGACTATTTTAATTCTGAATAAATATTAAATTATTTATAGATTTAAAAATGATGATAATAAAATTGTAAGGGGAAGGCAGACGGAAGGGCTTCAACTAATTATTGGATATCTTATTATATATGAATTAATTGGGTCAAAAGTTAGATAATAATATCCAAATAAAGGCTGAATCAAAGTTTATCGCCTGCAATTTATTCAACTTCTAGTAAATTGCTCTAATATTCTTCCATTTCACAATATAATTATAAAAAGAAAAGACAAGAAAGAAGAACACCATAATGTAATTAGAAAAGTTCCTAATTAAGGAATTACCGAATTAATGCACTGACGTCCCTTAGTAATTAGATTCCCTTTGTTCCCACTTTTGATCCCTTTTATTTGTTGGCTTCATTTTATACATTTTTTTTTTATGTATTTCCTTTTACATATATAAAAAATTTACTTGTTTTGTTCAAAAGTTAAATATATTGTTGAGTCACATATTTATTTATTTATTTATATTCAATACCGTCCTAAAAACAATGAGAGGAAACTACATTACATTCAAAATGTTTCCTATTATTATTATTTAGTTGTCTCACTTATCTATCCTTATTCATAGTTGTAGTATTATTCATCAATGATTTTTTTTAATCTTTTAATGTATGTTATTATTTGTTGTTTCTTATATTTTGATTATCATGCTATTTTGTTATAGCTATGTTTCTTTTTTTAACATATTTTGATAGTAATTTTGACATATGACTTCTTTACTCCTATTAATTCTTTTTTTAGCCAATGTTCTACCAAAAACAACCTATCTACCTCTCGAGATAGAAATAAGATATGCGTACACTATGTTCTTCTAAAAACTCCACCAGTAAAATTACATTAAATATATTATTATTATTTTTACTATTATCCCTTTAATAATTGCTTACAAAACTTTACAGTATAATTTGACACTTGCCTAACAATATATTTCAACGTGATAAAATCAAAAGTCTAGTTTGTTCAACAGAATATAGTCTTAAACCCCCAACTTTCACAAATTTTAAAATTAAGGATATGGAAATATACATAAAAAAAAAAGGAATAAAGACAGGTACATTGGATTTTAGCTTGTTTGATGGCATAGCAAAGAGCAAAGGAGTAGTAGTAATTAAATAACTAATCAATTTTGTGTAAAAATTGCTAAGATACCTCCCTTGTCTTTTTCCACTGTTGTTTTCAGTTGACTATAAGGAATGTTGCTAACTATTTTAATGTTCAAACCTCAAATATCAAACCATGCAAAATTTAACTAATTCTTATGTGGATATATACCTATTCCACCACATGTACCCTCACTACTCCATCAATATTTAAATATTAATCTTCTATTATATCGTGTTTCCATAAAAAATTAAAAATAATTGGATAAATAGTATTATCTTTGTAATACAATCGGCTATACCTTCAATATGGTATAACTGAATACCATCTCAAATCGAAATTTAATTTATCAATTATCAAATTACGAAATTGATATTTAAAATTTTAGTGTTTGATATCTACTTTTAACTATCAATTATCTAACTCGAAATTTGATAAATTCGAATCGACTATCGAACACCCACCCCTACCCTTACCAATGAAAATAAGGGATTGGCCTTTTGGATTGTATTCATTATACCGAATTAACTTAATGTAGATTTACCTAAATATATGATTTGTGAGTTATTTCATAAGAGCGGGTTCACATAATCGTATTCCTATGCTGCCCAACATTTACACTTCACCAGTCAACTTGACTATATAAAATTAACTTAACCAAATTAAGTATATTGTAGAAGATAATACTCCATTCAAAATATAAAATGAAAAAAAGGGGTAGAAAAGTCCAGCGCGGCAACCGGGTTTCTCTATAAATACATTTCCTACATCTTCTCTTTTCCTCACATCCCATCACTCTTAACAAATAGTACTTGTCAATCATATATCCCCCCACACACAACCAATTCCAACACTTTCTTCTCCTCCTTCACTTCCCCACCGGCGGCAGACTTACCGGTGAAAAATGGACGTTCGCCGGAGATCTGAAAAGCCTGTTTATCCATCTAAGGTCTTTGCCGCCGATGAAAAACCTCTCAAACCCCATAAAAATCAACAACAAGAGGACAACAATACCCTTCTCATTGATGCTTCCGATGCTCTCCCACTTCCTTTGTATCTCACTAATGGCTTGTTTTTCACCATGTTTTTCTCTGTTATGTATTTTCTTCTATCAAGGTGGCGTGAGAAAATCAGGAATTCTACACCTTTACACGTGGTTACGCTTTCTGAATTGGGTGCTATTGTTTCGTTAATCGCTTCTGTCATTTATCTTCTCGGTTTCTTTGGGATTGGGTTTGTTCAGACGTTTGTATCCAGGGGGAATAATGATTCATGGGATGAAAATGATGAGGAATTTCTATTAAAGGAAGATAGTCGTTGTGGACCTGCGACTACTCTTGGCTGTGCACCACCTGCTCGACAAATTGCCCCAATGGCACCACCTCAACCTGCTATGTCTGTAGCAGAGAAACCTGCCCCGTTGATCACACCAGCTTCGTCTGAAGAAGACGAAGAGATAATTAAATCCGTGGTGCAGGGGAAAATCCCGTCATACTCATTGGAATCCAAGCTCGGTGATTGTAAGCGCGCTGCTTCGATAAGGAAGGAGGTGATGCAGAGGATTACAGGGAAGTCTCTAGAAGGGCTACCATTGGAAGGATTTAACTATGAATCTATTCTTGGGCAGTGTTGTGAGATGCCAATCGGGTACGTGCAGATACCAGTGGGAATAGCAGGGCCATTGTTGCTCAATGGAAAGGAGTTTTCAGTGCCCATGGCAACCACAGAAGGATGTTTAGTGGCTAGCACCAATAGGGGTTGCAAGGCTATCTATGCTTCTGGTGGTGCTACCTGCATTTTGCTCCGTGATGGGATGACCAGAGCACCATGTGTCAGGTTTGGCACAGCCAAAAGGGCAGCAGAGTTGAAGTTCTTTGTTGAAGATCCCATCAAATTTGAGACACTTGCTAATGTTTTCAACCAGTAAGTGCATGCTAGCTGTTAAACTATTCGAATATTGTGTTTTCATAGTAGTTATCTAATTGTTGTATTTGAATGGGATGTTGCAGGTCAAGCAGATTTGCCAGATTACAAAGAATTCAGTGTGCAATTGCTGGAAAGAATCTGTACATGAGATTTGTATGTAGCACCGGTGATGCAATGGGAATGAACATGGTGTCCAAAGGTGTACAAAATGTTCTTGATTACCTTCAGAATGAATATCCCGACATGGATGTCATCGGCATATCTGGTATTCCATCTACCTTTATAGTAATTTGTTTCAAATAGGAGTAGCAAAATTTTTCAAAAAAATAATTTTCATAACGAAAAATATGGTGATCTGGTTCTGCTTTTTGTTCCCCCTAAAATAGAGATGTTTGTCTAATTAAAGTTATCAATAACTGTGACAGGGAACTTTTGCTCGGACAAGAAGCCATCAGCAGTTAATTGGATCGAGGGGAGAGGAAAGTCTGTAGTTTGTGAGGCAATTATCACAGAAGAGGTGGTGAAGAAAGTTCTGAAAACTGAAGTTGCTGCTCTTGTGGAGCTGAACATGCTTAAAAATCTTACTGGCTCTGCCATGGCTGGTGCTCTTGGTGGTTTCAATGCCCATGCCAGCAATATCGTCTCTGCTGTGTTTATAGCCACTGGTCAGGATCCAGCCCAGAACATAGAGAGCTCGCACTGCATCACTATGATGGAGGCTGTAAATGATGGCAAGGACCTCCATATTTCTGTTACAATGCCTTCCATTGAGGTATGTAATTAACATTTTCTTGATGCAAATTTCTGATTCTCTTTGTCGTTCTTTCTTTTTAAATCATCAAATTAATGAGTTTTATGTATAAGAATTAGACTAAACACTTTCGAGATTTAGTCGTGAGATAGTTTTTCGAAATATCTCAATTTAGTGTTAGTCTGTGAGACCTTACAACGAAACAATGTCTTTTATTTATGATCAGTTGGAGACGACAATCTCGTAGATGTGTCCTGTCCTCAATTCAGTTTATTAAAGTATTTGTGGAATCTTCTTGTTATATTTATTGTGTATTTACTTGGATACAGGTTGGTACCGTTGGAGGTGGAACTCAGCTTGCATCTCAGTCAGCTTGCTTAAACTTGTTAGGAGTGAAAGGTGCCAACAGAGAGGCACCAGGGTCAAATGCAAGGCTCTTGGCCACAGTAGTAGCTGGTTCTGTTCTTGCTGGGGAGCTATCCCTCATGTCGGCAATCTCGGCTGGGCAACTGGTTAATAGCCACATGAAATACAATAGATCTACCAAAGATGTCACCAAAACATCCTCCTAATCAGGGGAATACAATACAATACAATACATTCTCCCCGCTTGTATTTGAAGATGATCCCACAAGTAGCTTCCATTTATGAATGATCGATATTAGGAATAAATAAATAAATTTACAAAGCAAAAAAGAAAAGAAAAATAAAGAGAAGGAAAAGTTTGGACAAGTGTTGAAGCAGAAAACAAAGTGAAGTCGCGGAGACAAATACCTTCCACTTCTTTTTTTCACCATTGTCCGTGGGGAGGGAAGAAGTTAGCTGGGCTTTGTTTGTTGTCTCAGTGATTCTTGATGACATGTACTTGGTATCATTCAAATGTGTCAAAACGCCATACCCTTTTCGTTTCTATTGTACTGTTCCTTTGTTTGTTAATTTGTCATTTCTACAGGGGTTGTCAGTAAGTGTGTTGTTGTATATGAAAATAACTTCTTTTATTCAAATGAATTATTTGTTCTTCCATAAACGTGTGCTTAAACACCGTCGGGATATATATAGGTCTCGGGATGACTATTTAATTAACTTAAACCATTTTAATCAATGGTTGTAGATCAAGATTAGCACACTTATTAGCCAACTAATTGGAATGATAAACAAAAATATTTTTCCTTCATCTACATTTTCCAAGTAGAAACTAAAACGTTTACTTGATATGAATGAACCAAATCATTTGTAAATTGTGTGTTAGCTGGTAATCTGTCAGCAAAATAACAATTTCTAGCCTATTCAACAACGTAATAACATTTAGCAGGGCGGCTCAATCATATCAGTGGCCTAACGTCAAATTTAAACTATCTTGACTTTTTTTTTATAGATTTATCAAATTTCTAATAATTCTTTCCTCTTATATGAAAATTTAATGTTTTCTACAAATAACACTCATATTTTTTAAAGAAAATATCTATAACGTATTATTGCTTTAAAAAATCGAGTCCCCCCAAATTAGGGGGGCCTAAGACTACTGCATTTTTCGTCATTTAGACGAAGCAATACAATTTCTTGTATCTTTTCGAAGATTGAAGTCATAAGATTAAAATCGTGATAGCTATGTTCTTCATATATCATCTAGCAAAAACTAATGGTTTATTCTTCTACAATAATAAAGTCTCTGCCATAATTCATATCACCAAACTTTTTGCAAGAATATGAATTTGATGTTACTGATTGATTGACATATATTATTGAGCTCTAAAATTTAAGTTGTTTTTCCTCAAACCTCACTCATCATGTCCTTTTGACTACAATTTAATTGACTCAATAAATTATTAAAATGGTGAAGATGTGGCTTGTTGATTTTCTTTTCAAATGTAAATATAAGCAATGTTGAAAATCTAAATTAGGGGATGTGAAATGATTTAAAATATGAGATGCATGTTGGTTTTATTTGCACTATCATAAATAGATTTTTCTTTTAGGAAAATATTTAATATTTTGACTAGTCATTTTTCTAGTAGGAAAGGTTTTAGGACTTTATAAGTATTGACTCGGTCTTTCTAACTTAATCAACATTCACAATGTAGTACTAGGGTTTTGCGAATTTTGGTTATGGGTGAGAATTTATGAACCTCCTTATATTTCGAGTGAATTGGTTGAGGTTATTTCTCTCTATATTTAGTACTCTCATATTTATAGTGAATTGCTCATGATCTTTCGAGATTTGTTTTGTCAGCTTTCACATTACACCTAATTATTTCAGTCCTAACAGTGCATATAGCCAAACATTATGTACTTTTACTAAACAGACAACAACGACTTTATCACAAACAGGGTGGCTTTCCATTTTGTAATTGTTGCTAAAAGAGAGAGTGGTCAAATGTCAAAGCAGAAGGTGGAGAAGGACCAAATTCCCACCAATTATTTGGGTAGACTTTGGATCTGCCACCACCCTTTACAAATTGCCCAATACTAGATATGAGCATAAAATACTGAAAATCGAATTATCGAACTGAACAACTTTTTTTGATAATTTGGTATTCGGTAATTCGGTATTTGATATAGTATTCGGGAGTAACATTTTAGTATTATGATATTTAAGTTTGGGTTTGGTATGAGACATTAGTATCATTTGGTATTCGGTATTTCTCTAATACCAAATTATTTGCTTGATGAAGGTCATATATTAACATATCAATTACTCATTAGTACAAGTTCAAAGAGAAAGTTAGAGAATAAGCATAAACAATTCAAATACATGTCATTTAGTTGTATCAATTTGTTTTTATTGATATCTTCTTACTTGTTGATCTTCTATAATATCATGCATCTAAATAAAAAATAGAAATAATTGGAGAAATAGTTTTAACATTGTAATACAATACGTTATAACTTAAATACGGTATTACCGAATACTGTACAAATCGAAGTTTAATTTATCGTTTACCGAATTATAGAACCAAAATTTTAAAAATTGATATTTGGTATCTACCATTTGCCAAATTACCAAACCTAAAACTTGGAAAACCTCAATCAAAGCAAAATAAACAAATAAAGAAAAACATAAAATTTGGGAAACCTCAACCGAAGCAAAAAAAATAAATAGATAAAAATTCGCCGTCCAAAATTTAAAAATTTGATATTTGGTATCTACCAATTGCCAAATTACCAAACCTAAAGTTTGGGAAACCTCAACCGAAGTAAAATAAATAAATAGAGAAAAACCTAAACCTCAACCAAAGCAAAAAAGATTAATAGAAAACACAATTCGCCGTCTGTGGGGATCGAACCCACGACCACGTGGTTAAAAGCCACGCGCTCTACCACTGAGCTAAGACGTCTTGCTTGTTAAAAGTTTCTACATTTCAGTTTTACTATCAAAATTCAAGTAGCTCTCTTCCTATTTCTCATTGTGCCAACAAGAGGGAGAAATTATTAGGATTCCTAAATAATATGAATTAGCGTCTATTTGGATTGACTTATTTTAGGTGTTTTTAAGTCAATAATTTTTAATCAATTTCGAAGTGTTTGGGTAAAATTAAAAAATACTTATAACAACTTATTTTTAAGTCAAAAGCCATAAATTAAAATTTCTAACTTATGATTTTTGACTTATAAGTCATAAATAAAAAATCAATCTAAACAGACCCGTATAATTTAATACCGAGTGACTAAAAAAACATCCAATGAAATTTGTTCATTTTTTGTTAGGAATTTTTGATCTCATATAGGCCTCAAATTTGTTGGACAAGCATATAAATTATTAACTTCCACTTGGGTAACATACTAGACTCAGTATTGGTCTATAGTCTTTATTTACCTTTTACTAGCCAATTCGATTTGACTGTCGAAAACTTATTTTTCTAATGACTCAAATTAAAATGTTTGACAGGATTATTTGTATCGTATGGCCTTTTTCTAGGCCAATTTTTAAAGGGTTAGTTTTAAATATATGGTAAAATTTTACTAAATTAATATAGGTGGGATCATGAAAAATTATTATTTTATAAAATGTATTATTTAATCGATAAATTAATATTTACTAATTTAAAGAGTGTTTTGAAATTCAATGAAGGTTACTTTTGATTACATCAAAAAAGATTGTAGTTTACTAATTTATGTATCATAATTATTGAATTCACATAAAAGATAAACTTATTATACATAAAGTACAATGAACGCATCAAAATTATTGTATCCTACTGACTTATGTATCATGTTTATTGAATTTATATAAAAAATAATTTTCATTATTCATAATGTAAAATGTATGTGTATGATTCATTGTAATATATTTGCTTGTTAAATGATTCATTGTAAAAATAAATTTATTATACATAGCATTCGTTGTTGCTTAATAATAAAATATTATTTGTTGTATCTTTGCTAAAAACATTCAATGCATGATTGCAAGAGAATAAATTATATATGCAACATAGAAAATTTCTTGAAACCATATAAAAAAAATGGCTTCTCATTTAAAATGTGTCACAAAATCAATAATGACTTATCAAATATGTAAAGCTATATATGAGTATAAAAGAGATCATTTCACATGCATTCAAAAAGATTTATAGTCACGGCAACACCAGTACGTTTGGATGCAATAAGAAAAGTTAGAAATAAACTTCAAGTAGATTTTAATTTTAACAAAAAAAACAAAACACAATAGAATTATAATGACCCAGAAATTGGTAGGTTAAACTAAAGCCTCATTGTGGGAGTTAGAATAACTTTAATTTGATAGCTAGGCTGTTTCTAGAACTTAAATGAGTAAGGAAGAAGCCTAGGGTTCAAGCAAGGGCCTAAGCTAGCAAGATAGGGTGAAAGGAACCTAGTTCTTATATGGACCATTTGGCGATGGGGTCACTTGATCGCCCAAGTGACTTGGTGATGCGCCAAAGTGCACTTGGGGTCGCCTTGGGGGTTGTCCCTTTGGCCAAGGTTCTGGAGCAAAGGGTGAACTAGGCCTTAGCTCGCCAACCAACTTAGCAAGTTGCCCATTCGCCCTCTAGATCGCCTAGTGACCCATTTTTGGAGCTCACTGGAAATTTGGACTAGCCAAGGGTTCACTTGGCGAGTTGCCTAGTGCCCTTGGCGAACCAAGAGGGTTCATTGGGCGAGCAAAGTCGTGAAAGGGGGAAAATTTAAGTTCAAAATTTTAAGGGTCCTTAGTTCTTTTCCAAAATTAAGTCCTCATTATTTTATTCCTTTCCTAGTGACTATATAACCTTTTTAGACTTAAAATCCTTGGAATTTAGTTACTTTTAAAGGAATTAAAAGAAGACCCATCTCCTCTCAAAATTTCTCTCTCTAGAGTTCCTCCATTGAAGAACAACACGAACTTGAAGATTAGGGCTCAAGAATCCATCTTCTCAACTCCAATTCCTGGGCAAAGCTTCAATTAAGGTATGTGAACCTTGATTCATGGAACACTTTTCTCCATGAAGCCCTTCAACTCTAATTTCGAAATTTGGAATATTGTTCAAAAAACTAGGATTTTCATTCTAGCCATGGGTTCTTCTTAAAAATGATTTCATTATGTTATTTGTCTTATATTACGGATGATTTGATGTTTAATGGTGATTTTTATAGTAAAACTCTCCATGAACCCATGAACTACCCCATGACCCCAATTTCATGAATTGTGATGGGTGTATTGATGCAAGATGATTACTATGAATTGTGTCTATGTTAATCTAGGTATTGAATCTTGTTTTATTCATGCTTAAAGTAGTAATTCTAAGTGTGATTGTGAGACTTGGTTCATGACCCTTGAAGGGGTAAATTGTGAAGGATTGTTCATGATTGATGAATGATGTATGTGAACTTATGAGTCACTTGAAAGGTAAAGATCCTATCCTATGACTATTGTGTAAATTGAGGTATTGTTGAAAGGTTATTCTCCCCTTACCCTTACACATGTTCATAAATGACTTGTCTAGGATGATGTTGATGTTGTTGTGTTGATTGAAAGATTAATTCTCATGAAAACACTATGAACAATAATGTAAAATGAACAATAATGTAAAAAGTTTACTCACATGTTAATGATGATTCTAAGGATGAAAGTTAGTTCTCATCTAAATGAATCTATGAGCTATTTTATGAGTTGTATTGAATGAAGGATAAAGTACTTCTTCACACATGTAAATACAATTCAATGACTAATTATGTATAATTTGGGAGATAATGCTTAGTACCGAGTGGATATGGACAATGAGGTAAATGCCCTTCCGCCAATGCATGCAATAGGTTGGGTCATCTAAAGTGAACTCATGAGATGGAATCCCCTCCGCCAATGCAATAGGGCGGGTTTCTAGAAGCAATCTCCCTATCCATTAACTATGTGCCAACATAGGACTTAGCTAGTGGATCCACCTAAAAGCTAATACATTTAGTTCTACCTTAGGCAAGTAGGACACATTCTTTCGGTATGGGGTTACACGACACCAGATTCCATGTAGCTCACATGGTCTATGTCGGTTATGGCTATTCTTTCCTAAATAATAAGATAATGAATAAGACATGAACTATACTATGACTTCTTAGTGAGTTGATTTAGTAGGAGTAGGGGTATAGGACTTCACTCTTACGCACAAGTAGACTTAGTAGGATGTTATGAGATGGTTCTTTTATGTTATGATGAGATATGAATCTAAGCATGTACAATGAATGGATTGTGTTAGAGGACTTTCCTTATGTTCAAGTAATGTACATGCCTATTTCTTTATTGATGTCTATTGTTTATGATGAGGCCTAAAGATGATATGTATGACCAAGGTAGCTTCAAGGGAGTACTAGTATGGTTGGTATTATGGGATGCCAACCATACATTGCACAAGTGTTCCCTAGGGGTTGCTAAGGTGTTGATATTACTATGTTGTGATTATAAATGTGATTATGGCTTGTCTTTGACATTGAAAATGCATGTTGATTTCCAAACTTGATAAATGCCTACTTTTCACTAAAATGTCCTTTTTTGTTAATCATATTTAAAGGATTTTATGCATGTTTCCATACTTAGTACATATTTGTGCTAACCCCTTCTCCTTCTACATTTTGATACGTGTAGGTTCCGGATAGGTGACATACACTTTCTTTCTTGAAGAAGACCTTGATTGCTTATCTCCAAGTTGTGGTGAGTCCTCAAGTTCGAGGACGGATTATCCATTGATTAGTTTCTATTGTACTTCTCATATTGAGACTTTCATTGATGTAAAGGGCTAAGTCCCAAACTTTGTATTCTTATGTTTTAGATGGTGTATGAGACAAAGTCTAGATTCCTACGATTTTCGATTATGAAAAATGAAGTTTGACTTCTATTGTAATAGTTTAAATTTTTCCGCATCATTTCTGTGTTTGTTATGATGATGTTAGAGGCTTGTATGATACCTCCTTCGGGGTCAAGTACGCCGTGTTACGTATAGGGGGTATTCCTGGATCGTGACAAGAATCATATACATTTCACTAAATTGTCCTAGATATATTTGTACTTATAAAAACATATATTAATTTATTATAATAACAACACTATATGTTTATATAGGAGTCTTTTGAAAATATATTATCTTATCAAAATGAATGATTTTTTCCATTGACCCAAGTCAGGACCGGAGAAAATATTATATTAGAGAGATAATTAATTACCGAGTATTAATTTAGTGAGATTTTACGGTATACAATAAAGTAATTAATTTACAATAAATATATCCATGTTTTATTTACATAAAAAAAAGCCAAAAATCGATGGAAGTATACACTGACTATACAATATAGCTTGCCAAAAGTCATAAGAAGCATACTGACTATACAATATAACTTATCTATATATAGACTTTACATCAATTATACATTATGATACACTCAAAAAGTTGAATATAGTTTAACTATACATGAAATATAAATTGACTATACATAATATATACACGGATTACTCAATCTCAGTCAATTCAAAATCACTTCTAAACAGTCCCAAAAATTTAGAAATGAAATCCTCCTGATGTTTTAAAGCTTTTGATGTATAATTCATTTGAAATAATTCACATTTTCGATACGTCGAATTAAAGAATAAAAAAAACGACTGAAGCAGATGACTAGGGTTATGAACTTATAATCTGATGATCTAGTCGATTCCATGATTATAAGTTCATTCCATACCGGACCATAAGAAGAATGAAGAAGATGAACAAGAAGGAGGAGGAGAAAGGAGGAAATTAATGACAAAATCGGAAGGTGAAGAAGATGAAGAACAAGAAGGAGGAAAAAAGAGAGGAGAAAAAGCCATTAATGACAAATTCCAAAGGAAGAACACATTTGACCATTTTTGATAGTTTTTAAAATTGGGTCAATTATTTAATAAAACAAAGGACTGAATGACCACTTTGCATAATTTGTCAATTTTTGAATCTGAATGACCACTTTGCATAATTTGTCAATTTTTGAATATCACATTTCATTGGATTAGTGGGCTAAAGTTCAACTTCATTCGATTGAGGGGTTCCCAAAAAAGAGTGTTTCTTAGTAATGATGAAAAACAAGTTTGACGAGTAAAAAATAAAATTCACTCCAAAGCATATGACGAGACTCGTTAATAAAGAATACGAAAAACTATATAATTAGATAAACTTCACTATTTTATATATATATATATATATATATAAAAAAAATAAAAAATAGTACATATCTTATTTTTTATCTATACTATTAAAATAGTACATGTCTTATCACTAATTAAGAGTTTCTTATCATACATTAAAAAAAAACACACTTAGATACATATATTTTTGTTATCACATACACAAAAATAAGGAGAGAGGCGAGCAAGATTCGTATGTATCTCAGATACATATGAATTACACTTGATATACACTAGATACATGTATCTGGAGTGATTCACACACACATACACACATATATATATATATATATATATATATATATATGTGTGTGTGTGTGTGTGTGAGATACCATATACATAGGAGAGTGGTGAGTGAGATGGAAGAGAGGCGAGGGAGACAAGCAAAATTTGTTATGTATACATGTGAATCCCCTTAATAACTAACGTGGTTTTAGACAAATGATCAAAATTGCTGACTTTGGTGTCCCCCTCAAAATAAGAATCCAATGAAGTGGAAATGGTTGAAAATAGGGATTCATCCTAATATATTTTGACCCTCTACTAGATATATATCGGTAAAACAAGTATTTATAACTGAATCGATGTGACACACTCACGATAGTATTTGATATATTAAATGAAGATTTATATGTCTGGATAAGGAGAAAATCTTATTAGGAGTGTCATTCTCAAATAGGCTTCTGCAGTGCGCGATCTAAATTTAATCGAGACTTCAATGCAAACTTGAAGATTACAAGTACGAAAGCATCAAAGCTTGTTTATTTAATTTGATGGATAACTAGATGACTATAACATATAATACTATCTCTAGTAAATTTTTGAGATTCAAAATAAATGAATTATTCAAAGTTGAAGATAATTTAACAATTTACTTAATATGGACTAAAGAGAGTATATAAGGTAACAGCATATATTGCCGTTGATTTAACAACTATGGTAAAACTGTTTCAACGCGTTGAATTCTTGACTTGTGAACCATTAGTTATAAACATGTGTTGAATAATTCATATTTAATTAACGCTCTTTAGTCTTTCCGCCTCATATTAGTTGTCTACATCTAAAAATAATTATTCCAAATTAATTGATCTTCAATTTACAAAATTAATTAAATGTTTTGTTATTTTATCCTTACATTTAATTCTTTTTGAAAATATAAACAAATTCATAAAGTTTGAAAAAGAAATTCTTAAGAAATAAAATTAACAAAATTATCTTTTTTATTTATGATTTCTTAAGAGGTGTGTAAAGAAGAAAATAAACAATTAATATGAAACGGAGGGGTACGTTTGTGATAGATATCAAATCTTGTTTAAAGTTAAGCTTTAATTTGGGTCCTTAACTTTGAAAAGATTGTTGGCATAAGTCAAAATGCATGTTTAATTAAAGGGCATAGTGACCAAATCCCAAGGTTAGGTAGGGAGATTAGAGAGAAAACAAATCTATGTAAATAACAACTCTAGGTTTAACTTTTTAAAACTGTTTGGTATTGTGGCTTACTAGTTCTAACAAATTTATATTTATGTTATATGGGCTTATTTAATGTGAGAGATTCTCTATTTTTAAAATTTAAATTTAAGATCAATCTTTAATTAAGAATAAAGAAGCTTAGTCCAAAATTACATTGAGAGTTCAAAAACAATTTGATTATCCAGTATTCAAAATCATGAGGAGAACATTTCAGAAGTTTGAAAATAGGGTGACCAACATTAATTCAACTTTTAAAGCCCAAAAAGTTCCTTAGTGGATCCCATATTTTCCTCCACTTTTGTTTATTTTATAATTTTAGTCGTCAAATTAGTGGCTGTGAGTTATTTTAAATCAAAATAACTTTTTAAGTATGATTAATAACACTAGAAGAAGAAAGAAGATTATAGCGCATCAAATTAAAAAGGAGGGAGTTTTACTTGTCCAATTTTTTATTTTTTTATTTTTTTTATACTTGTCCAATTTTAACTATTTACTTGTTTTCTTTTTATTTGTTATTTTTGACAAATCACGAAAAGACAATATATTTTATAATTATATTCTCAATTTGTTTAGAAAGTTAATGCTTTTTAAAACGGTAGTACCTTTTTAATGAGTAAATTGATTTTGAAATTCTATCAATTAATAAAGATAAAATAATAAAATTATTATGTCAATTATTATTTTCTTAATAAACGTGTTAAATAATGTCAATTATCATTTTCTTAATAGGCGTGTTAAATAAAAAATGAACAAGTAATGTAAATAGAGACAGTGAAATAGTAATCAAATTGTTTTATTATTATAATGCAGGTCATTTGTCTTAGGGAACGTCCACTATACACCACTAATCTTTCAAAAGGAGCAAACACAAGGACAGACACAACTCTGATCAATGTAAAAAAAAAAGGACATAAACATATTGGTAAAAACACACCAAAAACACAAAAAAAATGTTACCAACATGAGTTGTGCTGCGCTGGTGGGAGTATTTCACTCTTAATCAGAAGTTTCGAATTTCAGCCCTGGTATGGAGAAACTCATGTTGGGAGCGCCACCCCGAACTGGCCATACAGTGCACGATTCAGATTTAGTCAGAACTCTAATGTAGAGTCCGAACACCAGATGGAAAAAACAAAACACAAAAAATGTTCTCTCTCTCTCAAAATCAGCTAACGCTAAAGTAATACTATATGATGAATCAATCAAAATCCAAGATGAAAAAAAAAGAGAGGGCGAAAATAAAGAAAACAAGTAGAGAACGTGGAAATATACTCCTCCAGCTAATTATATCTACAAAACCTTAGGACCTTTCTCTCATATATTTTTTTTTCCAAGTCAATTTGCACGCATCTTGATTTTCTGTGGTGACGATTTAACTTTCACAGCCAAGTACTGGTTTTTCTTCGAGTGAAAGAGAATTCCTCTTAATAAAATCCAAGCAATCCTTAATAGCTTCAGCATAAAATGAATTTGTACGTGAGTAACACTTCAACTTATAATCATTTCTAATTTCTCCATACATACCATAATCTACTTGTTTCTTCACCTTATTTGTACAATAAACATTCTTCTTCTTCAATAAACGAATAATTTTCCCATAAGACGATTGCCATGATCTGCTCAAAACTGAGAATACTCCCAACAACTTCACTCGTAGCCGCTGGACTGAAAATTTTCTTGAATTTAGCTTAAAACCTCTCATTATTCCATGTCTATTTTTTCTAACTCTATGATAACTATTACATATATCACTACTATCCATGATTAAAAATTTTCCCTCAAAAAATGAATTAGGGTTTTGATGGAGAAATTAATCCTGCTTATATATGAGTGGAAAAAGAGCTAATGATTTCAATTTGGTGTAGTGGAAGGAAACAACTTGGAAAATGGTGATTTAAATGTTCTAACGCGGAGACAAGACTTGGAAAAAATACATTATATTAAAAACAGCATAAAAATGTGGTATGACATTATGACAAATGAGGGGATTATTTTATTATTTGTATATAAAAAGACAACATTACTGATTATTTAAATGTTTAAGGGACAATTTAATGGGATATATTATTTGTTAATTAACTAGAAAGAAAGATTGGAATATTCAATGATGGGTTAACAACATATATAGGTTTTGGGGTTTAACTTTGAACCCAAAAGTAGCTTATGAAATGTGGATGGTCTAAGATGATTTCCCGTCCGGTCACTTTTATTGTGTTATATACGAGTAAGAATATAATTCTATTTTTATTTGTCACTTTTAATATTTCAAAAAATATCTGATAGCTTTTTTTTTCTTTCTATTTTTAGCATTTGAATTTTTTTTATTGAAATAAATCGTTCAATTCTTGAGAAAATTGAGTGATGGTGTGTAGTCTAGAAAATCCAAATATTGTAATTGCATGAAAATCAAGAACGTTGCATTCCATCAAAGTACTACAACAACTTTAGTCTTTAAAATCAAAATAATCTTTTTTACTTTTAAGGGATAGAAACTAGACCGTGAATTAAGTAATGCTCATTATGTATCTTTTCACGCTTATTTCCTGTGAAATTTGACCTAACCTTGTTGGTTTATCATATTTAAATACGATCGCATTACATCATCTTAACACGTAATTTTGAGTGTACAACATCTTGATGGCCTCATTTAGGCCGGCTACAACAGCTTCATCCCTCTGTTGCCCTCTACGGTCACTAAGTTCATGTCCAAAATTCTTATATTTATTTATTAATTCAATTTATTTTAACTCGATAAATAATTCCATTGGACCATTTTTAACACCCCTATTTATGGGTTTACATGACAAATCATAAATCAAGTGACTAGAGTTGTTGTAAGATTAGACATAAAGGTGATGATAAATCCTTTCATCCATACAAGGTCAATTGATCAAATAGGTAAGCTTGATTCCTCAAGTCAAATATTAGTATCACAATTTTTTCTTATTAATCCTAATTTTCCAATGAGTGACCTACTTTTATTTTTTAATTGATCATAGGCATGTCAGTTGTTTAAATTTTATTTTTATTATAAAATAATAAAGAAAAGTATTGAAAACACTCATATATTACGCGTGAATTATAGTTTATCCCTGAAAAATTGACAGCCTTAAAAACACACATTTACTTGACTAACTGAACTTAAATAGACTTTCAATCTTGCAACATGAGTTACATTCTCACCAAGTTTAGGGGTGTTTTCAACACATCTCTTAGGCTTTTATTAAGAGTCTCATGCCCTTACAAATGTTTGAGACCACTTGCTATGTCATGTGACAAATCAGGGGTGATCAGGGATGTAAATAAATTAAATTAGTCAAGTAAATGAGTAATTTTAAATTGTCAATGATTCAGAAATGAAATTAATAATTTACATCAAATTTAGGAGTGTTCAACACTTCTCCTTAATTAAATTTTTATATTACTCTGAGAAGTGGCCGTACATAAAATTATCATATAGTGGAAGCTGGTAGAACTGTGTGAGTACTTTCCCTAAAACACGTAAAGAAAAAATAGTAATTTATGTCACACAAACGTAAAGAAAATGCGAGGATAGTGATACCGGACAAGATTTTGAATGATTAGTATTTTTATTATTTATAATTAAAAAGGATTAACCACTACTCCATATATTTTAAAAACAAGAATCCAAAGAAATATGGCTAAACATAACTTTTTCGGAAATTAATATAATTTAGAGTCTACACCAACACTTTATTTGTTCAGTGTAATTAACTCGTTTCTTTATTAGCTCCGTTTAATTTATTTCTGTCCAATAAAATTGAGCTGACATATTACCCAAATTTAAACAAGGCCTAACCCATCCGCAGCCTCTTAACTTGGCATCATATTTCACTTAGACACTTTAATTAGATGATGTTCATTTTAGACACTTTATGTAGGATCTCGTTGTGTTATTTTGACATTTTTTCATTACATGGCATAATGAGTGTATGAGTGTGATACACTCATTGAATCACACTCATTGATTGGCTCGTGAAATGGTTATTTAGTTAAGTTTTAATTATTTTTTCTTTCTTCTTTCCTATTTTTCAGCCATCATTTTGCCAAGTTAAATTTAATTCATTGTGAATGAAGGTTTCAGCAAAATAACAAAGTGAATTTCTTTAAACTGAGCTAAAAAATTGCCTTGAAAAAATCTTCCATTCATTATCAAACTATTTATTAGGCCAAAAAGGGGAGAAAGTGATCGTACATTTTTTTGCAAAGTTTTTTTTTTTTTTTTTCAATTAGTGAACCAGTTCAGATGTTTCAGCAAAGGAATAAGTGTATGGGGTATTTAGGGCCGGGGGGGGGGGGGGGCGAATTTGGTGTGCGTGCAAATTTTGAAGACGAGCATTGGAGAAGGCAATCTGTGTTGTCGTGGGGGTGGGGTTGTGGGGTATTTGGAGAAGACAATATGTTGGGGCGTGGGGTTTCTTTTATTGATTTAAATTTTATTTTATTTTATAATCATTAGGGTCATGTGTCATTAATTCATTGGGCAATTTTTATTTCTACTCAAAATTAATTATTTAAAAATTACTTTCGACCCAAATGACAAATGTCGTAGTTTAATTCGTCACTTTACACGCCATTCGCGAGTGTCTCACACACATATTATTTATTTTTGCTCATATTAAAAAAATGTCAAAATGACACAATTACACTACAAGAAAAACAGTTATTTAAGACCAACGCTTAGAGACGAGCTAGTAATCCCTTCTCTAATGATATATGTATTGGGACGAGATTATATTTTGGTCCTTATTTATATATTTTATAGGGAAGATACTAAATCCGGTCCCTAAAGAACTTATTAACTGGTCCCAAATTGTAATTGAAGGAATTAGTGGGAATTACTTCAACCCAAATTAAATATTGAAGTATTAAAAAAATAAACTTTTGTTTTCACCAAATTTTAGGCGCTAAAGTTTTTTTTAATGAAGCCAAAAAAGGCAAAGTCCCGCTATTTTTTTCAGAAAAGTAAATGATGGAAAAGGAATTGGAAAAGTCTTTCTAAATATGGTCGCAACTTGCCCTAGCTCTCTTCAAATCAGTACTGCCTGATCAAAGAAGGATTATTGCTTCGACTCTGCCCCAATCTCAACACCAGTGAATTTTCGTGCATAGCAGCGTTGTCTTCTTCATTGTGTAGTTGTTGCGCATAGCTGCGAAAAACAGAATTCCAGGTTTGTTTCCTCTTCTAAATCGAGTTGTTGTTTCTTCCATTAATTGATTGATGACTGTTATGTTATTCATGTTAGTCTTCTTCTTCTTCCTCTTTTCTAACATTAAATAGGTCAAAAGTTTCATAATATGCTCTGTTTTATTCCTTACAATCAGTGAAAGATTATTGGGTTGAGCTTTCTAATAGTTGACTCGATTTTGCCAGTGAATTTTCATAGCAGATTTTTCTTCTTCATTGTGTAGTTGCTGCTTAGCTGCGAAAAAAGGAATTTCAGGTTTGTTCCTCTTCTAAATCGAGCTTCTTGGTTCTTCCATAAATTGTATTGATGGAGTTTTGTTGTTGTTTTATTCAAGTTAGTCATTTTCTTCTTCCTCTTTTCTAACATTAATAGGTTAAAAGTTCCATAA
Organism: Solanum verrucosum; assembly: GCF_900185275.1. Taxonomy (NCBI): domain Eukaryota; kingdom Viridiplantae; phylum Streptophyta; class Magnoliopsida; order Solanales; family Solanaceae; genus Solanum; species Solanum verrucosum. Next base: position 2,791,263 of record NW_026020292.1, on the reverse strand, counting down.
TCTGCGATGTTTTCTTACTTGTCAGTAAAAGATTAATGGGTCGAGCATTCTAATAGTTGACTCGATTTGTGAAGTGTATTATGAGCCTGAAGATTCATATTTTATAGAGTGCTCATGATCCGAAACTTGGCAGTTTTTTTGGGTTTGAAATCACCAGATGACATGATGTAATTACATAGTTTATGATGAGGAGTTTTTCTATACCACCAGTTAATGTCATGATCAGTTGTTTGTTGATCATTAGTATTGGACAAGGAATTGTTTAAAAAACAGAATATAAGGAGTAAATAATTGAACTAATACTTTGGCAGTGTTTTTTTTAAGTACAAACATGCACAGAGCTCTTATTGAACTGTTAAAAATCTCTCCATTTGATAATATAATCAAAATACGAGAAGCGGCTAAACAGAAAGTACAAGAAGAATGACACTACCTATCATGAGTTCAAAGTTCAAAACAGAATTCTGAATGAAGATCAACATTTGCATTTCCAATTTCATAGCCGTCTGAAATGGCTGCTTGAGTTGTACAATTATAGGCCTTAATTTCCTTGTTGACATGGTGCAACAAAGTGGCTTTGGCTTTCTATTTTCTTGGGCTGACGTTTTAGCAACACATACATTTAACTCATTGTTTTGTCTGGTCCTATGTTAGGAAAACTTACCCAGAATTTTTGGAGCAGAAAATTCAACACTTTTCCTTCAATGCAGCTAGGCTTCACTGTACTTTAACTTCATCATCCAAGTTGCCTACTTCTGTAATTTATCATTTTTGCACCACTTGGAAGTATTGTCTAATGGAGAAATATTGTCAGTGACTATTCATATAGTCGATTTCAACTTGTTTTGGACTTACGCTTACTTAAAGAGCATCTAGTTCTAAGATTTTATCATTTATGTATGTCCAAACTTGTTTGATCTAATATAATGACTTTTTTGTATCTAAACTAATACCAATCCATTTCATGAATAAACTGTGAAAAAATAACTAACCAAAGGCAGGTAGATGGAGAACATGAGAAACAGAAACTTGTGCTTTCTATCAAGTGTTATTTTGGAGTAGTTACAGGGTAAATATGTTGACAGAAATCTTAGAATGAAAGAAGAGTACAATTGCTGAAATATCATCTACAACTATCCCTCTCCTCTTACTTTTCCAATCATGAACAACACATTGAACAATATGCTGTGCTGTTTTTGCCCTATCCGGAATTTCAGATACAATTTCTACAGCCTCTTCATTCGATATAACATCCCATACCTGCATTTAAGAAACTACACTTTAGTAGTCATCAAGGAAATTACACTTAAAATGGAGAAAAAACTACATTCCCAGATTTTCTCATGTTCATTTACATGAAGAAAAAAAAAATATTGATCATGAAAACGATCAGATTTTCTCATGTTCATTTACAGGAAGAAAAAAAAATACTGATCATGAAAATGATCAGATTTTCTACCATTCTCTGTTAGTGTGTAATCTGGGCCTTTTGCTATATTGCAAAAATGAAGCAGTCCAGATAAATGGTTCTACAAAAAAAAGTTAACGCGCAAAGTATTATTCATCTTTATTTGACGACAGACGTGACTAATAAAAACTGACCTCCACATCAGAAAACAATATCCTCATCTTTCTTTAAAGCATGGGACAGTAAGTTATGGGCTGAACCAAGCGAAGTACCTCTCTTTAAATAAATATCTTTAGCAGCCTTCTCCACTGCATATAGCCTTGCAGCGGCCATCTGTTTCTCTACCTCCCTCTTCTTGTAACCTCGTATCTTCTTCAAACGGAAGAAGTCCTCCCTTTCCAAATCATCAAGTTCCCACTTTATGTAAAGAACTATAAGCAAGTAGTTTTTTTTAGTAACAAACAACTATTTAGATAATCTTATGTCGTAATATATACTATTTTGTGTATTTAGTTGCTCCAATCTTTGGTAGGCTCAAAGAAAAATCATGTTTCAGGTACTAACATCTTTGCTATAAGTAAAGTTATAATCTTTTATAATTCTTAGTGACATCTATCCTTAGATTTCAACCCTATTGTGTTTATCTAATGGTAACAAGTTGTTTGCATCTTAGATTTTTTGTTATTCTTTATCTTTTAAATTTTTTTTTTATGTCCTCTTAAAGGTTATGGCACCTAGTAAGCAGTGGATGCAACTTGTTGATAATCGTCTCGATGAAATCTATTTGATCGGCGTGCAAAAGTTTTTGAATTATGCTTTTCAAAAAATAGGAAAAGAGGATGAAATACGATGTCCATGTGTCAAATGTTACAATACAACTTTAGGAACTCGTAAAACAGTTGAGACACATTTGCTAGTACATGGAATAATTCGCAATTATACTTTTTGGTATCACCATGGAGAACGTTTGGGTGAGCCATTATCAGAATCAGAACATGAAGATGAAGATGAAGATGCTATAGAAGAATGTGAGAGTGAAGATGAAGTAGAAGAACTATTGAGAGATTTATATCCTAATCTTGATGGAGGAACTACACATACTGGTTGTGATGACTTTCTTGAAGAGGAACCAAATGTTGAAGCAAGAAAGTTTTACAGCCTATTAAAGGATTTTGAGTGTCCATTATACAAAAATTCAAAAGCTTCAACGCTTTCCACTTTGATCAAATTGCTTCATATAAAAAGTATGGGTCATTGGAGTAATGCATCATTTACAATGCTATTGAAAATGTTGAAAGAGGAGTTATTGCCTGATGGTGCCAATTTGCCAAATTCATATTATGAGGCAAAGAAGATAATTCAAGAACTTGGTCTTTCATACAACAAGATCGATGCTTGTACTAATGATTGCATGTTATACTGGAAGGATGATAGCTTACTTGATTCTTGCAAGGTTTGTGGTGCGACGAGATGGAAAATAAATACACATAGTGGGGAAACAAGGAATAAAAAAGGTAAAAAGATAGCATCAAAGAGTTTACGATATTTTCCCTTAAAGCTTAGACTTCAGAGATTGTTTATGTCTACCAAGACATCTACTCTGATGACATGGCATAAGGATAAAAGAGTGGATGATGGAATAATGAGGCATCCGGCTGATTCAATGGCATGGAAGTCATTTGATGAACTTCATCCTTCATTTGCGGTTGAGCCTCGAAATGTTCGACTTGGACTTGCTAGTGATGGATTTCAACCATTCCGGAATTCAAAAACCTCACATAGCATTTGACCTGTAGTTCTTATCCCTTATAATTTACCACCTTGGTTGTGTATGAAGCAAGAAAATTTTATTTTGTCAATGCTTATTCTGGGTCCAAATGGTCCAGGAGATGCAATTGATACATATCTTCAGCCTTTAATAGAGGAATTGAAGGAGTTGTGGGAAGTTGGTATTGAGACCTATGATGCATCAACTAAGCAAAATTTTAAGTTGCATGCTTCTTTATTATGGACCATCAATGACTTTCCAGCATATGGAAATTTATCGGGATAGAGTACGAAAGGAAAATTGGCATGCCCATGTTGCAATAAAGACACTTCCTCAATTCGATTAACTAAGGGTAAGAAACAGTGTTTTATGGGTCATCGGCGTTATCTTTCTCAGAATCACAAATGGCGAAGTGAGAAGGGGTCATTTGATGGTACAGTGGAGAAAAGGCCTCCACCAAAAGTGCGTTTCGGTATTGAGATATTTAATCAAGTGCAAGATCTTGAAGGGTTACAATTATCAAAAGATCCTAAGATAAGAAAGAACATATCACATGAAAACCGAATGGATAATTGGAACAAGAAAAGTATCTTTTTTGAACTTCCATATTGGAAGTGTCTCTTGTTGCGACATAATTTGGATGTTATGCATATTGAAAAAAATATATGTGATAATATCATGGGGACAATTATGAATGTCAAAGGAAAGACCAAGGACACAATTAACACTCGATTAGACTTACAAGAGATGAACATTAGGCCAGAATTGCACCCCATCCAAAAGGGGGAGAAAATAGAAGTTCCAAAAGCATGCTACACATTGTCTCCAGAAGATAAGCACAAATTGTGCCTTTTCTTAAAGAATCTAAAGGTTCCTGATGGGTTTTCATCTAATATTTCTCAATGTGTGAACCTGAAAGATCACAAGATATCTGGATTGAAAAGTCATGATTGTCATGTTCTCTTGCAATATCTACTCCCTCTTGCACTTCATGGTATGTTGTCCAAAGAAGTGTGTGAACCTCTCATTGAATTGTCTATATTTTTTAGTGTGCTTGGATCGAAAGAGTTGAGAATTGAAAACTTGGAGCATATTGAAGCACAAATACCCATAACACTTTGCAAGTTGGAAAAGGTCTTCCCTCATTCTTTTTTTGATGTCATGGTGCACTTACCTGTTCATTTAGCTACTGAAGCTAAGATTGCTGGACCGATTCAATATCGGTGGATGTATCCCGTGGAGCGATGGCTATATTTTTTGAAATCTCTCATTGGTAATAGGGCATGTCCAGAAGGTTGTATTGCAGAGGGCTACATTGCAAATGAATGTATGACTTTATGTTCAAGGTATTTGCATAAGGTTGACACAAGATTCAATCGTCCTGAACGAAATTATGATGGTGGTTTAAAACAATCGAATGGTGGTTTATCTATTTTTAGTCAACCTGGAAAAACTCTAGGAGCTAAAAATCCATGTGAGCTTGAAGCAGATGAACTAGAACAAGCACATATAGACATATTGAAGAACTGCGATGAAGTCTTACCATATCTCAAGTATGGAGATTTCTTTTATATCATCTCATTATTTTTATTTCTTTTAGGTTAATCACTTTTCAGATGAGACTTATGGTTCACTTCAATTTTATAGAGAGTTTGCACAAAGTCATGAGAATGCTCGACACTTGTCTGATGCAGAATGGAGCCGACAATTTATTGCATGGTTTAAAGATAGGGTGAGTAATACATAAATATCAAAATTTGATATTTTAATATTGTGATACTCATTCTAAAATATTAAATATTATCTTGTTGATAGGTCGCACAATTGCACAAACAAGATGATAGTCAGATCATGGAAGATCTACTCTCACTTTCACGCGGTCCTACCAAATATTCAACGCATTCTAATGGTTATGTCGTTAATGGATATAGGTTTCATGTAGAAGATTATGATAACAAGTTAAGGACTCAAAATTGTGGTGTTGTTGTATTGGGTGAGAATGACGAAGATAGTGAGAACCTTGATTACTATGGAGTTTTAAGAGATGTGATTGAGTTGCAATTTGTCATGGATAGAAGAGTGATTTTATTCCGATGTAATTGGTTCGATGTGTATGATGAAATAAAAGGAGTTAAAAAGGATGAGTATGATTTTGTGAGTGTTAATCCAAGTAGATTTTTGAAAACAAATGAGCCATTTATTTTAGCGAATCAAGCATCTCAAGTGTTTTATGCTAATGATAATTCCAACAAAGGTTGGCAAGTAGTGAGAAAGACTCAACCTCGTGATTCCTTTGAGATTGTGGAACAAATGGATGATGATATTGTAGAGTTAGGAAGTCCTTCCCAAAAGAAAAGAAAAAGAACTAAGGAGGTGAAGTATCTTTTATGAATTAGTATTTCATTATTCAACATTATGATGACACAATTTCTTTTATTATTACATAATTAGACATTTTCAAGTTTAATTTTTAACGTTCTGTCTCTTTTTGCAGGTTCAAGATGAAATCATTAAAGACTGAAAATGAGGTTGATTCTAATATGAAGAGTACTATCAGATATACGTTTGTTGCGCCTGGTGCTATTGGAAAGGGTCGAGGACGAGGGCTTAAATCTTTGGGTGAGAAGGGAAGTTTGCCATCTAAGATTTATTGCCTCAATCAAGTGATCTAGTTAAGAAGTACATCAAAGAAATTGAAACAAGTAAGATATTTTGTATTTTTTCACTTTAAGGGATAGCAAAATCTTTAATTGTGTTGAGAATAAATATCTTTTCCAACAAATCCTCTTAAGTTTACTGGTGAAATCACCTCTTTCATTTATTTCTCTTATTTTCTTTTATTCCTATAAGTTGCGTCCATTGTCGAATATTTGATCTATTTTTTTACCTGAACAAGGCTCTTCAGAAATTTTCTCATTCTTCTTTGTATTAATTGTTGAGTGCTCTGTTTGATGTAGAATATAGGAATAAGATATTAATATGTATAATTATGCTATCATGCGTACAATCTTATCTACCCTTTTACCTTCAATATGGCACGAACTGATATGTAAATTCCATGATAAAAAGTTAAATATCATGCCAAAAAGCAGCTCTATCTCACTGTACTTAAATATCTTGTCTTTAGGAGCCCTTCGAGGTGAGTCTTTTTTTTCAGCTTCTTGCTCTCCAAAATACTGTGCTAAACTATTGGTTGCATGATTTATTTTTTTCAGGTTCACAGGGAATGGCCAAGGACTTAAAAACTCTACCATGTCCACTAGTCAAGGAATACGAATGATGCATAAGAACTCCATGGCTCCTGAGAAAGAGAATATGCAAATTAATACTGCATCTCCTTGACTAATCAAGTTAAGAAATACACCCAAGAAGTTGAAACAAGTAAGATTGTTTCAAAAACATTATATTTTTTACAAATATACCGTGGTTTCAACTTTTTTGATAAACTTTTATATCATGTTAAGTGAGTCTAGGTGGTACAGGAAAGGGACTTGAGAAAAGAACTAGATCTTTGAGCTCCTCTTTGGGAAGTGATGAACATGAATTGGGATCTTTCAACAAGAGTGCTGTTTTTGATAATCGGCATATGCAAACTCCTTCTAAATGCACAAAATTGAGTTCTAACATGTCTTCTAATCAAGAAATGCAAAACATGAAAAAATTGGTTCTTCAGAAAGAGAATATGCAAACCAATGTTTCATTACCTCCATCTGTTGATCAAGTTATGAACCACTCTCAAACAACAGAAAAAGGTATATATTTTGAATTAATATGTTATTAAATTTTAATTAGTTTGATTGCTATAGTTTTTATCCAATTATGTTGTTGTAGGGTCATCTAGTCCTACAAAGGTAAGAAGAGTTCGAGGAAGCAACATGTGCAAACAAGTTGCTTCACTTGAAATTGGACAAAAGTTGAAAGTCACCTTTTACAATAATCGAACGGTTGGAACAAATAACAATCTTTTTTCGAGGCATTTGGGAAAAATTGTGCGTGATCGTAATATTTGTCCCTTGGGGGTATCATCGTGGCATGATATTAAGCAAGAAAAGTTGAATCACATGTGGGCAGCCGTTGAGGTAACAAATATACGCCTGATGTACAACTTATGGTGCCTCTCTTTTTTTGAAAATAATAACTCAACTCATGTTTCAGTTGTTGTAGCACAAATTTGAGAGTGTTGATATGAATGATCATCGTGATCATATCTTGGGATGGATGAATGAGTTATGGAACAAATGGAGAGGACACTTGCATGCAAAATATGTGAAGGACAAGCCTATCCAACAGTCTCTTAAGAATGTCCCAAGAGGAGTAGACAAAAAAGAATGGGAATGGTTAGTAAAGGAACATTTTGCTTCTGAAAGTTTTCAGGTACGCCTATTAAGTTAATAGTCTGCTTTTCTACTCTTTTGTACAGTTTGATTTCCCTCATTAGCACCTAATAGACCTGGAAAAAAACCTGAGTTTGTATCCTTGATGCACCAACTAGCTAATCCATGCCTAATTTATTTTTCTTGAATCTGGGCAAGCCACATTTATCTTGTGAGTTTAGGATGCAAAGGTGAGTAAACAATTCAGTTTTTGTTCTAAAGTACAGGAAAATTATATGAAGAAGGTGCAGATTTCGCATGCCTAATTTATTTTTGTTCTATACCAATATGTTTGTGTTATAGAGCATTTCAGTTCTTGATTACATCTTGCTATTACTAGCTCATATTGCTGACTCAAATTTGAAAATAAATTGTTTTAAGTATCCATTTGCATCAACCAATTATCATCCATTTATAAGCAACTTCCAAGAACCATTGGTTTTTCTTCTTTAAGTTCAGAATCCAAATTTCTCATATAAGAAATGACCATCTCGAAAATATTTATATCTATGATCCCAGTTTTTTTAAGTACTCGCACTAGAAGCTTACTGTGAACAAATACAGGCAAGAAGCACTAGGAATGCAGCAAATCGAGCAAAGTTAAAGATGCTTCATCATATTGGTAGCAAGCCTATTCGAGAGATTATTTATCAAAAGGTATTATCATAAAATTAGTTTTCTAAATGGAATATTTATGAGGTGTGTGTTATTTGACATGTTTGACTTTGATGTGAAGGGCGGAAAAGATGGAAATCCACCAGATTTGGCAACTATTTTCTTTGAGACTCGTAAGAAAGATAACAAGCTTGTTGAACCTGAAGCAATTGAAAAACATGTGCGTTTTGTAAATTAAATATGTTAATTGCTTAAAATTGTCATGTTTTATAATAGAAAATGTTCTTTGATATATTTTATAGGCTCAACTCGAAGAAATGGTTCAAGTAGATCCATCTCTACCTACCTTAGAGATTGTTGAAAAATGTTGTGGACCTCAAACTCGTAGCCACGTATTTGGATTTGGGGGTGGAGTAAAGGCAAAAGACTTGAAAGGTGGAACTTCCTCAAAAGCTGAATTGTTATCTGCGCTGCGTTCAACTCAAGAGGATATCAAATCCTTGAATGAAAAGAACAAATCCTTGAATGAGGAAAACAAATCCTTGACCAATCGCTTGTCTACCTTAGAAGATGCGATGAAAGAAGTAATGAAAATGAAAGAACTCTTCGTGGCTCATCAATCACATGTACCAGCTACAACATCGTCCTTTTCAACTGAATGACCACTATCTTTTCAGCTAACCAAGTTAGTAACAATATACCCAACTTTTTACTATGCTGCAACATTGCTGCCAGCTGCTTTGTTTTGACATTTTCTGCCCACATGTTGTTACTCCAGCTCGTCTTTTATGTTATTCACTCAGTTCGTTTGTTTCTATTTCCTTCCCAATGTTGTTTAGTTGTGGTTTCTTAAAATAGATGTTGGATTGTTGTCTATAAATATATGCAAAATTAGTGACTGCTTAGAGAATAGTTAGAGTTAAATTTGAACTCTTAATTTCTTTAAACAAAGTTGGTTAGAGGAGGAGATGAGTTGAGGAGAGGCGACGAGACAAGACGAGGTGAGGCGAGAGACTGATGCATTGCCTTCTAATAAAAATAAAAAGGCGCAACATTTAGAACATAGTACATTATTTTTTTACTCTGCTGCAACATTGCTGCCAGCTGCTCTGTTTTAACATTTTCTGCCCACATGTTGTTACTCCAGCTCGTCTTTTATGTTATTCACTCAGTCCGTTTGTTTCTATTTCCTTCCAAATGTTGTTTAGTTGTAGTTTCTTAAAATAGATGTTGGATTGTTATCTATAAATATATGCAAAATTAGTGATTGCTTAGAGAATAGTTAGAGCTAAATTTGAACTCTTAATTTCTTTAAACAAAGTTGGTTAGAGGAGGAGATGAGTTCAGGAGAGGCGACGAGACAAGACGAGGTTAGGCGAGTGACTGATGCATTGCCTTCTTTTATGTTATTCATTCAGTCTGTTTGAATCTGACTCAGCAGAAATACTGCTCTGCTGCAAAATTGCTGCCAGCTACTCTGTTTTAACGTTTTCTGCCAAAATATATATACTCCACCTCGTCTTTTATGTTATTCATTCAGTCCATTTGAATCTGACTCAGCAGAAATACTACAGTCCACCTGGTGTATGAATCATGACCTTTGTGAATCACCTGAATTATTCTGCTGATTCAGTTTCAATTTGTAGATTAGAGATATTCCGTCGAGCCGCCATTTTCAGTCCTATTACTAAAGCTAGTAGTTCCAATGTAGAACGTTGAAAACATTAGTTGGAGTTACATTTGAACTCTTAATTTATTTTAAACAAGGTCAGTTAGAGGAGGAGACGAGTTGAGGTGAGGTGACGAGACAAGATGAGATGAGTTCAGAGACTGATGCATTGCAACTGTACATATCTTTTATGTTGGCTGTGTTTTTTATTTTCTACCTAACTTCATAACGACACAAATTTTGTTTTGAAATTTTCTACTATGCTGCAACAATATCGCAGCCAGCTACTCTGTTTTAACGTTTTCTGTTGAGATGTTAATCTAGCTCATCTTTTATGCTAATTCATTCCATTTGTTTCTATTATCTACCAAATGTTATTTAGTTCTGGTTCTTCAAAATAGATGTTGGATTCTTGGCTAATGTATCTCAAAGTTTTCTAATAGATTTTTCTTATTTCTTGCAGGTTTTGTTGATGTTTCTGGATATCACTTGACAAAGACTGAAATTTTAAAGTTTTCTGCCAGACTTTTGTTCATTCTTCAGTGAAGATGCAAGTTTAGAAGATGCACTAACTCATTATTAGTTTGCTATGAATGTTTTGCAAAACTTTTGATGTTATCCGAGATTTTTTGTTAAACAAATATCGAAACTAACATCATGGGATGTTAACCAATTTATCGTAATCAATCGCACTGTTATCTATATCTTCCTACCCCCTTTCACTATAAGATATTTTTGTATCCATATTTTTAGTAGTAATCATTTTGGTATTTGTTGATGAATTTAGATTTTTGTGATATTAATGTCTCTAGGAAGGTGGTCGGTTATAGACCACAATTATTGATCGTGTATAATGGTCAATCTAGGACCAAACTTGTTGCTCGTCTCTAATATATAAGCTAGGACTAGAAATGATTCTCGTCTTTAAAGTTGTTTTAGGACCAGATTGTTTGTCATCTTTAAAACTACTCTAGGACCAGTTTGTTAAGGTCATTATAGTTATTTTAGGAACAGATTTTTGATGGTCTCTAATGCTATTTTAGGACCAGGTTACACTCGTCTCTAAAGCTCTATTAGGACTACATTGCATACCGTCACAAAAGAGGTTTAACGACATGAATTCCATGATATAAATGGTCTAATTGAGACCAGATATATAGTCACTAAAAGGATCTCACGACCAGAGTTTTGGCCCGTCTCAAAACCATTTAGGGACAAGATTTTTGAACTCATCCTTACTTACCAGTAGCGACGGTAACTTCTAGGACGAGTGACGACCAGGTTTTTCTAGTCTCAGTTGCTCATTTGAGACCATATTTGAACTTTCAGGGACCAGATTTCCCTTCCTTAGAGACTCTTTTTCTTGTAGTGCAACAAGACCCTACATGATGTGTCTAAAATGAACATCGTCCATTTAAGGTGTCTAAGTGAAACATCGTGCCAACTTTAGGGGACCACCGATAGATTAAGCTTAAAGACAAATATACAAAGTTGTTTGAGTGAAACTGAAACAAACTCGATTCCAACAGAAGCACTATTATATATATTAATCACTAAATACAAGTTACAACGTATAATACACACAACAAAGTAATAGCATACTAATTATAGATAGATTAACATAGAAGAAGGTAACTAGAAGGAGATGAGATACTAGACAGAGAAATGAGATGAGAGATAACTAAAAGCCAGAGATTCGGCATAATTTGCATAACCGTTCTTTCTAATCCCTAGACCTTTTTAACAATAGCTAATTGGGCTTGAATCTCATATAAAACTCTCCAATATTTTACTCGACCCAATAATGTCAACTAGATCAGTCATATTTGCCGCGTCAAGTCATCGTGGATCACAACAATATTTCTGCCCCCAAAAAGAACAAGAAACTTCATCTAGTAACTTGGAGTATTATAAATTCCTTGGCTGCTACAAGTGAAAGCCATTATGAACAATATAGTGATTTGGTTGGCAGCTTTGATGATTCCAGAATTGAGTCCATTATTCTTGCATAGCTTCTGAACGTTGATCACAAGAATAGCATCAAGAGTACTACTAGGATCAGAAGAATCCCCAGAAGCACTTGAAATATGATACAGGAAATACTGCTTAACATGATCGGACCCATCGAGGTTAAAATTATCCTCCTTGAAATACTGATGAATTACGTTCGAAGCTCGCTCTCCACCAAATCTCTGCATTGCCACTAAAAGCCTAGACGTAATATATGTCGTACAACCAACTCTACCATCTCAATGACACCATAGAATGTGTAACCAATAGGGTGCACAACTTGAAGCTTCTATTTATAATTACTTCTTAATTTCAACACTTTCCACTCTGGTGACATGGCAACAAGTGTAGCAGGCTGCATTTCACTATTGAAGTTTGCAGCGACAAGACTAACATTTATCTTGGAATCAACAACACCAATTATAACAATCCCCTCAAAGTCTAATTCATTTGCCATCTCAACAGATTGCTCAAGTTGGGCTAGGAAATTCCAATAGTAAAGCTTTAAAAGATGGTTTTGGAAGTGGTCGTGGCAGCCAAGGACGTTGACCGGTTTGTCTACCCACTTTGCTACTGGTATTTCATCCAACAATTTTCCACCTTTTGTAGTACCATCAAAAACAATTACACTAGAATACAGTTCAATCGACAAGTAATGTGATATATCCAAATGTATATCTACGCTCTTGAACATAATGGATGGAGGAATAGAATCACCGGGATCAAATGGAAAAATTATAAATATGTGCTTGTGCATCAAGTTGGTTCTATCCAAAATCAAGAGGTCACTTCTGTTGAATATTATTGTTTGGAGACGAGCACAATAAAGTTCTCACAACTTAAATTTTATTATATCAAAGTAAGGACCCACTTCGATCTTACAATCTTGATCACTAACTTGTTGCTTGCTTCGGCAACACTCATTACTTGAGCACACTTGTTTGCTCTCTTGCTTTCTTACTTACTTGGTTTGTTGCTTAGTTAGTTAGTTACAACTCAAATGGACCACCTCGATTTATAAGAGGAGATGGAATAATCTAGAGAGATACATACTACTCTCTTCTAGAATATTCCTAGCTATCTTTTTCTAGAACTACCTTTCTAGAACATTTCTATACTATTCTCTCTAGAATACTCATTCTAGAGATCTTCCTTCAATTCTTTACAACTCCGGAATATTCTACAGTTTTCTTGATTTATCTTAAGTAAATAATTAAGTTGGTGATGAATTATTAACAACTTCTTCCCCAGAGTAAGTCGACCACTTTATTGTCAACTAATTGTTGTCGGGCTTTATAAGAATAAATACCAAACAACTTTTGCGCCTTGTTTACTGTAACTTTAGCACCTGCTTATGTGATTTGCAATGACACCCCTCCTCGGACATTTGTATACGTCATTATTAGTATAAGAGGCAGGGGATCCTCTTTGTTGTCATCCAAATCCGAATTGGATATCTCTTTGGAATCATAGTTCTCCTGTTTTGCTTGATTTAGCAAAATTTCAGCACCCTCAGTTTTAATTTGTACTGGTATATCCTTATAATCACCTTTTGGTTGCATAGAATGCGGTGTTTGAAGCATTACTTCAACATTCACAACATTTTCAAATTTTTATCTGACTTTTCCCCAAACACCTTGTGGGCAAAGGTTTAGTTGTTATAGTCATAGCCTACGGTAACGACTTGACTTCCGTCGTTATGGAAAAGCCAACGAGAGAAAATTTGGGGCCGGAAAACTTTTTCGTAGTATCTTGAAATATCCCAACCTAGTTCAGATTTGGACGAAATCGGAGTCATTGAGGTGTAGGAAAATATGGTAACAATTGGGTGAATCATTTATGATTTTGATTACATGAGTAGTTAGATAACTCGCTAAGAAATCCATACGACTTTACGAAATTGAATTCGGGCGAATAGAACTCTCGGAATCGATATTAGCGTAAAGGGTATTTACTAAGTGTCGTGGGTTAGAGGTGTGTTGTCAAATGAGAATTTTAAAATTCTTGAAATAACTCTTTGTCTCGAGAATGCCGTTGTGGCGGGGTTGTGGCCGCTGTGGCGGGCCCGACGCGAATTAAAGTCGTTAATAAACCCCTAAACGACCTCATTATGCACTTTTCTATTTTTAGAGCTAATGAACGAATCCCAGGCGAATCCTACTCATTTTTCACCATTCTTGAGGCTAAAAGTAAGCTTTTCACTCCCCGAATTCATTTTTCGATCCGTAGAACATAATAGAATGGATAAATATTGATGGGGGAGGGTTTTGTTAAAGATTTTATGGTGGAAACAACCCTAAATTGGGCATTAGGATCTTGGGTTTGGTCTAGGGTTATTGAGTTTGTTATAATCTGGATAATTAGACCTTTGATTATTGATCCTCGCGTTAATTGTATGTTTTTAGACCACGAACAAGCGGGAAGAATCCAGAAAAGGAAGATTCAAGTGCCTTAGGGGATTAAAGCTTGGATTCGAGGTAGGTGATTGTTGTGATTCTATGATTGTGTGATGTATATTTGTTCTTGCTTCATTATGATACATGTGTGTATATGAATGTTGTATTATTGATCACACTTGTTGTAAAAGAGATAGATGAATGATGATTACCATGAAATCATGACTTAATTGAATGATCTTGAGGATATATTTGTGATTGTGATTGTGGTGTGTTGAATGAATCGGCTGCCACGTTCCGGCATACTAACTGGGATTGGTTGCCACGTTCCGGCATAACTAACTGGGATCGGTTGTCACGTTCCGGCATAAACATTATATCGGTTGCCATGTTTCGGCATAAATATGGGATCGACTGCCACGTTCCAGCACACTAACTGGGATCGGTTGCCATGTTTTGGCATAACTAACTGGGATCTGTTGCCACATTCTGGCATAAACATTGGATCGATTACCACGTTCCGACATAAATATAGGATCGGCTGCCACGTTCCGGCATACTAACTTGGATCGAATACCACGAACCAGTATGCTAACTGTTTGGATTTGGGTTCCATGAGAGGACCATTGCATTGGGTTGCGTAAGAGGACCATTGAATTATGTTGTGTATCTACTTGTGATGAGTTCGTTCATATCTAATGTTATTGATATTGGAAAATGGTATGTTGCTCTGAATTGATATAACCGTGATATGTGAGAATCGTGAAGTTGTTCATTGTTCGTATATGTTGATGATATTGTATATGTTCGATATGTACATGTGATTATATTGTTGTATTGACTAATGTATGTTGCACTTAATGGGATATCCGTGTGATCTTACCAGTACACTGTGGTTGTGTACTGATACTGCACTTGCTCTTTCTTTGTTGTGTACATGACATCTTCAAGTGGCTATTGATAGGCTTCAGCTAGGTGACTATTGAGCGTGACCGGATTCAAGGGTGAGCCAGTTCTTTCAGGCTGCCATGGATATATCTTGTTTAAGTCCATTTTTTTGGACTCAGACTATTGGTTTAAGGTGCTATTTAGTTTCGGGGTTGTACCCTTTGTTCTTAGACTTATCGTTAGTAGAGTGTTGGTACATTGACTTTCAGGTTCTACGATTTGAATTTCCGCATTTTTAGTTTATTAATGTTAGACTTTTGTTAGAGTTTATGGGAACTCTATTTCTTTCCTTAGTATTTTCCTGCTTTCACGTACTTAAATGCCTTAGTTTTGGTGTAGTTGCTTGGTTTGAGTTGTAGTAGTGGTTCTCCCACCGAAGGATTAGTGTGGGTGCCAATCACGACGGTCTGGGTCGTGACAAAGTTGGTATCAAAGTTTAGGTTTGTTAATCTCATTGTACCAAAACGAGTCTAGTAGAGTCTTGTTGAACGGTACAAAGACGTCTGTACTTTTCTTTGAGTGGCTATAGGAATTTAGGAAAAACTCATTTCTTTCTAGTCCTTTGTGCTATGACTTGAATCCAATTGGTATCTGGGTGATACAAATTGGTATCTTTCCTTCTTTACTCTATGATCCGAACTAGAGCAACAAAAGTGGTAACACCATCGCTAGCAAGAGAGGATGTGTATAGACTACCGACAGTTGAATAGGGTCACCATTCAGAACAAGTATCCATTGCCTCAGATAGATGACTTTTTTGACCAATTGCAATGTGCATCAATTTTCTTTAATATTGATTTAAGGTCTGGTTACCATCTGTTAAAGATTGAGGTAGTTAAGAATTGGGTTCAACCAAGTTCTATGATTGAAATTTGCAGTTTTGTGGGGATCACTACCTACTATTGTCACTTGTGGTATGAGTTGAGTCCAATTGGTATCTCTCGATTCCAGTTGGTATCTCACAAAGTGAACTAGAAGTTGTGGGCACGACTGAGGGGCTACAAGCAAGGCAAATTGGAAACTGACCAATTAGTATTTGGCCCTAGGGGTGGTGTGAATGCATGGATGATCAGGAATGGTCATCCATGGAGTGAAATAATTAATTAAGAATTTGGACTTATTTGTGAATTATATCTTGGAAACTTTGAATGCGTATTTCTGGTTGCCTGAATTAATTGCGAGTGTGAAGTTGTAATTGCTTGAATGTGATGAGGTGATTATGTGCACAATAAATGTGTGTCTAAACTTTGATATGTACAATATGTTGTCCTGGTCGTTGAAGTTATGCAAGTTGTAAATACTTGAGTATCGTGAAAGGAAGATTTTGACTATGGATCATGTAAGTGTCTGGGTGTA
The DNA here is from genome assembly GCF_900185275.1 of Solanum verrucosum. Lineage (NCBI taxonomy): Eukaryota > Viridiplantae > Streptophyta > Magnoliopsida > Solanales > Solanaceae > Solanum > Solanum verrucosum. Next base: position 2,774,720 of record NW_026020292.1, on the reverse strand, counting down.
TCTTGGGGATGTGTGGGTTGTGGTGCTGAATTAACAAGAATGAATTGGTTCGTGTATGAAGGGATTGACTAGAGACTAGACAATGATTATCGTAGCTATGAGGATTATTCTAAAATTGCTAAGTAAAGCTGGGAACCTTTATGGAATTTAGAAAAGAAAAGAACCCCAGAAAAATTATTGGCAGGGGTTTTGTTTTCGTTTTGGCCAATGGGGCGGGACTTTTCCCGCCAAGGCGAGGCCGCCAGAGGCGGGACAGGGCGAGACAGAATCTCAGCCCTGTCTCTTTTATCTTCCTTGTCATAATTATGGACACCGAATCATACCCGAACTAACCCCGCAATCTAATTCAGTGTTCAATAATCGAATATAAGTCATAAGTTAGTGTTAAAATTATGGAGAACCTGGGCAAATGAGAAGGAAATCAGCGAGGTCGTGGAGGCCGAGAAAATGGTAATACAGGTAGAGGAGTAGTGCAGTCAGGCGAGGAGGTTGCCCGTCAAGAGGACATGACTCAGTTTTATGTTTTTTTGGATAAGATCGAGTTTGAGGGTGTGATGCAGTAGTCACAAGAGCTACTCTTGTATGTGCCCGGATGGCTATTGTTTTGCTTATTCATATGGGTCAGTTTAATTGCCTTGAGATTTGATGTGGTTTGTGATATACTTGATGCCCCCATCCATGTTTCTATCCCAGTTTAAGAGTTAGTCATAGTCACCCATGTGTATCGTGTTGTCCTGTTGTGGTTATGGATTTTCAGATTTGGATTGATTTGGTTAGGCTGGATATGATTGACTTGGTATAATTTGAGGCATGACTCGGTTGTCCCCCAATTATACCGGGATTAATTGTAATACTAAGTCTGTAACTCTTGGCTCATGTTGGGATGCTGAGGTTGAGTCTCCCTCTATTGAGTCTATTCATGTGGTGTCAGAATTGAGAGAGCTTAAGCTCCAATCCGAGGGTTTCTTGATGAAGGTTTCATCCGTCCTAATGCTTCCCTGTGGGGTGCAACTGTCTTTTTTGTTAAGAAGAAAGAGGGTAGTATGAAGACTGGTGATTTTATCTTAAGCTATAAAGGAGTGGGTTGATGTCGAAGTGACAAGCTTATGGATAAGGAAGGTCCCAATGAGTATACTTGGGTGGAGAAAATTAAAGTATTTTAGTAAGAAAGTGCATATAAATTGGGTTAGTGCTTTGAATTTGATGAGTTTACCTGAGTTTGAGGTGTCATGTTGATGAAATGTAGGCTTCAAAGTGATAGTTAGGGTTAACTGAGCGTAATGGTAATAAGAGTCCGCGATGAATTGTGATGGGATGCACCTATATAATGAGATTGTTGATTAAGCGAATTTTGTATAGTAATTACAACTTGCGAGTATCTAAGGTTTTGGTTTTCTAATATTTGGTGAGTAACGTGGTTGTATGGAAAGTTTTAAGAGATGGTGGGATATAGTACAACTTTTAGAGAGAGGCTAGAGCAAGAATATTTTATTTGATTCTTAAGAAAAAAGAGTTATCTTTAGAGGAATAGATAATTGGGTTTAGAGACGCGTGATTTCATTTGTTTTGCTATGGCTATGGTAATTGTGTCACAAGTGTGTCAGATTGGTTAAAAACTATCAAAAAAGACTTGAGAAAAGAGTGTGCAGACATTAGCTTGAGTGTGATGACAAGTGTTTGGTTTTGTTTTTGAATCTAGTAATGAGTACGATTGGATTGTTAGCGAAATATATGATAAGATCGATGGAGACACGATCAATGATAAATGGAGATCCATGAATTCATAAAAATCTTCAAGGTACAAGCTAATGCTGATAGAGAAAAGTATTGTGTTATATGGTGGAAATTACAATTCATATTTTTCATTGTGAGTCTACAATTGTGGTGATATATTTTATCAAGGTATGAATTGGCAAGGTAAGAAATGATCAATTGTATCCGGTATTGAGCATTTGAAAGGACTTACACCTGGTTAAGTCATACGTTTAGGACTATTGATTGTTAAGTATCTAAGAAAGGTTTCATTTTTAAAAGTATTGGTTTATAATAAGGTAAATGGTTGGAGTGTTTATGATGATTGTTAGTATTGTGAGTATGATTCACTAGCTATGCTCTAGTGTGTTTTCACTTTTATGGGTGGATCCTTTGTGGTGGATCAGGGGTACCAAATCTGTGATGTTCTCTTGATTGGGGGGGGAAGATTTGGTTATTTCGAATGACATAATTGGAGTTGTCTTGGAGTTGTTAAAGTATTTTAGTGGTTCTACATGTACCACCTTGCTTATGAGAATTTATAGAAGAGCTACCATGCGTATTTATGGTTGTCCGACAATCTAATATTTCATCTTGTCATCGACGTCATGTATCGTTTATGTGTGGATGAAAGTGGGGATCATTGGGTCCAATTCTACCATTCTTAAGGATAATCTACAATCTACAATTTCTAAATCTAGCATTTTTTATAGTGTTGTTGGAGGGTTTGTATGCTTGGACATATCCCTCGATGAGTATCTAATTTCTAAAGACCAAAATTTTTATAGCTTAAACTCATGGGAAATTGAATTGTGAGATAAAGATGTTAAGAACAATGATTGTTTGGGTATTATGATTGTGTATTGGTTGGTTTGAGGTTGGAGACGTGAAATCGTTAGGGGGTAATGAGATTCGGTAAGAAGGGCATGCGATGTAAGTATCCCCAGTAATTCGACGATTCAGATACTACTCTACCATTACTTTAGCCAGTCTTTCCTAAGTTGATCACTCGGGGACGAGTGATGGGTAAATTTGTATCTATTATAATGGCTTGACTTCCGTCGTTATGGAAAATCTAACAGGAGAAAATTTGGGGCTGGAAAACTTTTTCGTAGTATCTTGAAATTTCCCAACCTAGTCCAGATTTGGACGAAATTGGAGTCATTGAGGTATAGGAAAATATGGTAACAATCGGATGAATCATTTATGATTTTGATTGCATGAGTAGTTAGATAACTCGTTAAGGAATCCGTACGACTTTATAGAACTGAATTCGGACGAGTAGAACTCCCAAAATCAATTTTAGCGTAAAGGGTATTTACTGAGCGTCGTGGGTTAGAGGTGTGTGTTGTGAAATGGGAATTTTAGAATTCTTGAAATAATTCTCTATCTCGAGAATGCCGCTTTGGCGGGGTGGTGGCCACGCTAAGGTTATTGGGTTTGTTATAATCCGGATAATTAGACATTTGATTGTTGATCCTTGCGTTAAATATATGTTTTTAGACCACGAACAAACGGGAAGAATCCGGAAAGGGAAGATTCACGTGCCTTAGGGGACTTGGATTCGAGGTAGGTGATGGTTGTGATTCAATGATTGTGTGATGTATGTTTGTTCTTGCTTCATTATGATACATGTATGTATATGAATGTTGCTTTATTGATCACATTTGTTGTAAAAGAGATAGATGAATGATGATTACCATGAAATCATGACTTAATTATATGATCTTGATGATATACTTGTGATTGTGATTGTGGTGTGTTGAATGGATCGGTTTCCATGTTCCGGCATAACTAACTGGGATCGATTGCCACATTCCGACATAGCTAACTGGGATCGATTGTCACGTTCAAGCATAAACATTGGATCGGTTTCCATGTTCTGGCATAACTAACTGGGATCGATTGCCACATTCCGACATAGCTAACTGGGATCGGTTGTCACGTTCAAGCATAAACATTGGATCGGTTTCCATGTTCTGGCATAAATATTGGATCGATTGGCTCGTTCCGACATAAATATGGGATCGGCTGCTACGTTCCGGCACACTAACTGGGGTCGGTTGCCACATTCTGACATAACTAACTGGGATCGATTGCCACGTTTCGGCATAAATATGGAATCGGCTGCCACGTTCCCACACACTAACTTGGATCAGATACCACGAACCGGTATGCTAACTGTTTAGGTTTGGGTTCCATGAGAGGACCATTGAATTGGGTTACGTGAGAGGACCATTGAATCGGGTTGTGTATCTACTTGTGATGAGTTCGTTCATAACTAATGCTGATTGATATTGAAAAATGGTATGTTGCTCTAAATTGATATAACTGTAATATGTGAGAATCGTGAAGTTGTTCATTGTTCGTATATGTTGATGATATTGTATATGTTCGATATGTGGATGTGATTATATTGTTGTATTGACTAATGTATGTTACACTTAATGGGATAGCCATGTGATCCTACCAGTACACTGTGGTTGTGTACTGATATTGCACTTGCTCTTTCTTTGTTGAATGCAGGGCATCTTCAGGTGGCTATTGATAGGCCTCGGCTAGGTGACTATTGTGCGTGACCGGATTCAAGGGTGAGTCAGTTCTTTCAGGCTGCCATGGATCTCTCTTGCTTAAGTCCATTCTTTTCGGACTCAAACTATTGGTTTAAGGTGCTGTTTAGTTTCGGGGTTGTACCCTTTGTTCTTAGACTTGTCGTTAGTATAGTTTTGGTACATTGACTTTCAGGTTCTAGAAGTTGAATTTCCACATTGTTAGTTTATTAATGTTAGACTTTTGTTGAAGTTTATGGGAACTCTATTTCTTTCCTTAGTATTTTTCTGCTTTCGCGTACTTAAATGCCTTAGTTTTGGTGTAGTTGCTTGGTTTGAGTTGTAGTAGTGGTTCTCCCACCGAAGGGTTAGTGTGGGTGCCAATCACGACGGTCTGGATCGTGACACCTACATTCCAGTTTTAAGGAGATGGAGAGTTGGCTATGGCATTCCATGAAGGAATAGTTGCAGTTTCTTTCGGACAATAGTTTATTGTGGTAAGTTGACGGAGAAAGGCTAAACGCCTATCAGGTGCTTCTTGACTACTGTCACGACCCGATTTCTCAAGTCATGATGGCACCTACTATAACCCACCAGCAGGTAAGCCAACCCGTAACCTGGAACAACAAGTAATGGGTCTAAGGGTAGAAACTAAACAAGAGTAGGCAAATAACAATATAAATAGGCGGAAGCAAACCAAAAACATATATACAAATAAAGATCCCTCCCAGAATCTGGAAGTCACTAGTATAGAGCTACTACAAAATGAGTACAAAGTCCCAAAAGTGGACAACAGAGATTGGACTGTCTCGGAAGGTAAAAGACAAGTCTATATATACAGATGGAGACTGAAATAGTACAAAATATCGTGTGCTCACTCCCGTCTCCGGATTAGTCTGCTCCTAGCTCGATCAACGCTGGCTACTAGTGCCCGGACCTGCATCACGAAACAGATGCAGAGCATAGCATGGGTACCAAAATCACAGGTACCCAGTAGGCATTATAGGCCGACTGAACTTGAAAAGTAAAGGCAATATGAAAAGAAGGAATACGCAAATCGAGGTCAAGAACAAAAATCTAACTAACAAAGGAATGCACACGAGTGTACAAAGAACTAACTAAAGTAATCTATAAGCTAACTACACCTAACTGGACCCTTATAAGCTCAGAAGGTACACTCGTGCGCAAGTTAAATAAAAATCCGAACGGACCCCCATAAGCCCGACGAGTACAAAGAATAACTATAACTAAAGAGAATTGCATATGAGAACCCAAGAACGGAGAACACGAATCAGAACCTCAACCCCAATTAGTAAAATTTGACAGTACGGAGGCCGGACCTCGAACCGAATGCTCACCAGAAGTACTCAAGTAACTAATCACAAGTATCAAGTATCTGAGGTCGAAACTCTAACCGGATGCTCTATATAAGTAACTAGGCAATAGAGGCCGAAACTCTAACCGGATGCTCTATAAAGGTGCCAATGTAGCTGCTGAAAGAGTCCCAATCGATCCACACTCATAAAATGTCTGTGGAACGCCGTTCATACTTAGCCAATCAAGTCCTTGAAACCGAATCGAAAATCAAATTCAAATCACGAAGCAACTAGCGTCGCCGATTTAACTCGTGAAGCCGTAACATCGGGTAAATAAGGATAACTATCATCAGATCAAGTGTATTGCCTAACTAAGGCCCAAACTATCAAGCTCAAGTCTGCTACACCAGTCTACATGGATCTAAGTCGGCCGAGTAACGTCGGGACAAAACTAAAGCCTATTGGATCCGAATCACGTATTTCTAAGGCAAGCCCTAGTCAAACATAAACTAAGGCCCAAATGCTTCAACAAATAGTAAATTAAGCATGCAAGCACTCCACATAGCGAGGAGGGTCAATTAATAACACAAAGCATGCTCACAGTTACCCGATAATTCTCGAAATACATCGAAAACATGATTTCTAAACACCTATGCATGATTCAATAACTACCAACCCAAATCCCAACTAATCAACATGCATTCACACTCTCAAGCTCAATCTAACAGAGGGAAACCGTAGCCTACTTGTAAGCCGATCACACGCGCTCCAAAATCACTTCTCTAGAGCTTTCCCTTTCCGAACGTCCTCGAAACGCTGCCCCGCTATCAAAAATAGAGTCATAACGTTATTACGGTTATTTAGACACCAAAATCACAATAAACGGAGACGGACCAATTTCGGGGTCAAAACGGGAAAAGTGGGACCCGCGCAGGAAATTTCGGAATTAACCCCAAAAGTGGGTCTTAACCAGTTCCCCCAGCTCATGTCCCAAAATGGGACACAATTTTGGGCTCGGGAACAACACAATATCAACATGCAACTAAAACCCAAATTTTCTCAAAAACTATAAATAGGACAGCAGTTGAATCAGTGTATTTTACCATAAACTGGAGGTCTACAGTGAAATGCAACAACACCACGACGTTCTCCTCGAAAAACCACTCAAGATAGCCTAAAAAATCACTGAAATCGGACCTAGAATGGTTGAGAAAACAAGTCTCAAAATCTTCCAAAATGAAGCTCACAAAAGGGTTGTGGCAGCAGGTGTATTACGAAAATTACGTCAAACGGGGACCCCAAATCACTATCCGAGCTCACCAACGCGTTGTCCTCGAAAAATCTCACAACTTTGCCTTTTGAATCCCCCAAATCGATTGAGAGATGAGAGAGTTATGAGGGTTTGAAGTTTGGGAAATGTTACTGATTTTCTGCATTTATTGCAGATATTTTTGCAATTTCCCAAAAACTAAAAACTCCGACGGGGTGTTCCGAACTTGTTCGGAACCCCGTGCATGCAAGCGAGATATGCAACCATACCAAATTCGATATTCCGAACTCAACGGCGTAGTCGAAATTTCCATCAAATGTCATCTCATTAAAAAGTGGGTCCCACTTTCAAAAGTCATTTTAAGTCAAAACCCACAAAAGGGCTCGGAAAGATATCGAAAACCTCCAGACACAAAAGAAGGATCAATCTAGAACAAACTTGACATTCCGGAGCTAACCGCGTTGACGGAATTTTTATCTGAGTGCGGTTTCTAAGAATGTTGACCAAAGTCAACCTTAAGCCAAATTTCAAAGGCTAAAACGCCTAATCGCACCGACTCACACTGAAAACCTCGAGAGTCATGCCGACCATGCTATAAGCCTAAAATGACCCTTTCGGAGCTGATGGAATCGTTAGAATTGGATTCCAATGTCAACTTCTCGAACTTTTGATAAAAAATGTTCGTTCAAGGTTCATAAGCTCCAAAACACTAAAACTCACACCATAACCAAATGAACGACCAGGTGACCGAACTGTCAGTCCCAGCAAGTCATAAATGACTTGGGGTCGCTATAGGAACGCTCTCAATGACACACAGAATGCAAGACACAAAAATGACCAGGAGGGTCATTACAACTACGAGTTTGAAATCCAATGAACAATTTGCTACAAAATGGTCCCAATCCGCACGGTGCTTGTTTCGAAATAACCAACAATACCAATTCAAATCATCGCCATCCAAATATAAAAAGTCAATGACAATTTTTGATCTGAAAAAATGTTATAGTGAGTGAAATATTGTTCTACCTGAAAAACCCATGTCGCACGGTCATCGCCGATGAATCTGGGTATTTTCCTGGAATTCACTTCCATGGACGAACATGAATCAATGGAAAATTCAGGTGTTATTGGAGATAATTTCCCTATAACCTCTTGTAACATACATCAAATCTCAGCAATATCCTTTGACCATGAATCCTTCACAACCTTAATTGAACCGTCGATAGTTCAAAATATTTGGTCCTTCACTGAAGACCTCTGGATGAAAGCACCAATGAAACAAACTTGATTCCAACAGAAGCACTGTTATATATATTAATTACTGAATACAAGTTACAACGTATAATACACACAATAAAGTAATAACACACTAATTATATATTGATTAACATAGAATAAGGTAACTAGAAGGGGATGAGATACTAGAACAGAGAAAGGAGATGAGAGATAACTGAAAGCCAGAGCTTCGACATAATTTGCATAACCGTTCTTTCTAATCCCTAGACCTTTTTAACAATAGCTAATTGGGCCTAGATCCCATATAAAACTCCCCAACATGTTTTACTCGGCCCAATAATATTAACTGGATCAGTCATATTTGCAGCGTCTAGGCCATAGGCCCTTATGAAGTCATCGTGGATCACAACAGAAACAATTGATTAGTAGATGGCCACAAAAATTTAATATACATTTGATAGTGCTTTCAACTTTTAATTAACTACGAATGACAATAAAGCAGAATGAGACGAGTTAAGTATTTTCCTACCCTGTGTTGCTCTGTCCTTTTTAATCATTCCGTCCAATTTAGATTTAGCCCTGTCCTATTTAGGCTTGTTTTACCCCCCGTTTAACTGCTATTTAGACAATTCTTTTATTTTTGTTATCAACATTGTTTTTTTAAGATTTCATCCTCCAAAAATCATTTTCAATATTTTTTTCCTCATAACAATAAATGTGACCTTTAACCACAAAACTATAAGTTGTGATTAAAACTATGTCACTAATTAATCAATTTTTGTTGCAAAAATTACATAATCCTATTTAGAATTACTAATACTGTTACCTGGCACTGTGACATAAATGACTAAACATATTGGTAATGTTAAGACATTTAATCTATAATCAATCACTTTTTAATGAAGAAATGACTACAATATTCAAGTTCTATTTAATTGTGTAATGTTTGAAACAAATTCAATGATTATTATTCCTGGATAAGTAGGAGCAAAAATGTAACAAACTAAGGTTTGTATTGATCATAAAACAACTTACAAGCTCATCGAAGAACAAAAAGAAAGATAGAAAAGGGAGAATCCAGACTGCTATTACAAAATAGCTAACTAAAAGAAAATAACATAACTCATAGCATAACCCTAATGATATAGTTCATCCTCTATATATCTGCATCTTTAGTGCACAGGCTCATTCCTTTAACCCGGGTCCCAAATGTAATTTGACCGTATATCAATTGGGTCCTGCATCGTGGCTAGATTTGTAACGTTACTCTGTCCCTAAAAAAGAACCTTGCCCTCAAGGTTCGAGTAAAATAGCACAAAGATCATATTGTTGTCATTGCTGTCTCTACCCATGTTAGCATCCCAAATGAAGCCCTGTCCAGAAACTCCAATTGCCAAGGCAATACCTCTGTGCATTTGATCTACCAACCAGATGAGCTAGTTTGCCTCAAGGGTAGCCAAATTATGAAGAATAACAACATTGACATCTTGAATAACTAATCATGCATTGCCCATCTCCAAAGAGTTACAATCACAACCCTTTTTGTTGTCATCAATGTAGGTAGAATAGATCATGTCATCCTTAGGTCCTTTCCAATAAACTCTGAGATTTAGTCTATAACATAATGCTCCAAATGTTCCATAATATTGTGTATAACCATCACCAACGAATATTAGTTCCAGCAGTATTGGGAATTCACGTATGCTACACCAAAAAGTATCTTGACATGCAAAAACACTAGCATTTTTGGGAAAATACCATATTATGGAATAGGTAGGGAGATGATTCTATTCGATTGCTTGGGCATCTCCCTTGAAGTGTATGAAAAATGCCCATTGATTCTCACACTTACTGCAACACTCAACATCCGGATCTGTTGATTGAAGCCTGAGATATTTAATCCAGCAGGTAATGGGACAGATCTCAACATTAAAAAATCCAAGAGTAATTGGATCAATGATAATAAGGAAGAAATCAAACTCATTACTTGAAAATAAAGATGATTTGTTTTTGCCGACAGGTGGCATAATAGCAGAACTCTCCTCATTAAATCTTGTTCCAAATTCAAGAGAATGCCAAGCTAAATCCAAGGCTAACATACATGACAGTACCAATTTAGCTTATGTAGAAAATATTGAAAGTTCACTTTCAATCATGGACAGGGTCCAACTATCATTTCCACAAGTATGCGCTTTAAAATCGATAGCTATGAGTGCCCATGTTACTGCTGCAACAATATCATACACAATCAGTACACTGAAGAACCTTCTGTGGTGGTTCGCCTAGCCAAATAGGACATACACGCCAATTACGATATCGTGAACAATTAGGTCCAAACAAAAGCTACAAAACCAGGTTACCTGCAGATTATCACACCAAATCATAACCAGCTCTTCAAACACGGCAACGAGCTTCATGAGCATGCCATATTTACTCATCCTCTTAGCAGACTCTATCCTAGCAAGATGTGGGCCTAGAAGTTGAACTATAAGATGATTCGGAAACTTCAATTCTTATCTAAAAAAGAGAAAATCAAATAACTAACAAGTGTGTCCAGCAAAGGAGCCTGTCCAATTGTATTCAGCTGGATGAACTCGGGTGTCTTGTGTGAGACACTCATTGAAAAATTCCTATCAAGCTCAACCTGTACCATAGCATACGCTACAACAAAAAGTTCCTGTGACGACATTATCGTGTGCATCTGATGATGTGTGTGAAATAAGAGCCGTGGATTTAGACTTGTAAATACAGTGATATGCTAATGTGGAATGGTCATAAGCTCTGAATATAGAGAAAGTCAGATTGAAAGCCTCTTCAAACTCTAATGTAAAAAGAAGAGACTTGTCTGCAATAGCCGTAACCTGATTCACTCCAAACTTCATTGTTGGTATCGCATGAAACACATGAAATTAGAGACACCACTGAAGACTGCTATCTAATGTAAGGGTGACACCTTTGAACATTGATAGTATAAAATAAAAAGCAATTATTGAATTCCCTATTGTCAGAGCCTGTTTGGATTGGCTTAAAAGTTGGTCAAACCTACTTTTAAGTCAGTTTTTGACTTCTGGCAGTGTTTGGCAAATATAAAAAATAACTTAAAATAAGTAAAAATTGATTTAAAATAAATTACGAAGTGTTTGGCAAGGTAAACAATGACATAAAATAAGTCAAAAATAACTTAAAATAAGTCAGAAACCAAAAGTAGGTCTGCCCCCACTTTTTATTTTTTGACTTAAAAGTCATTTCAGTTTGACTTTTTATTTTTGACTTAAAAGCTATTTTTTTAAGCCAATCCAAACGGGCTCTTAATCTCATCAAGTCAAATTGGCAATGCTTACCAATTGCCTCTCCTTGGGGATTTTCAGCGAAACCTTGGAATAGTGGCAAGTTTGGGACATACTATCAAATAGTTGTTGAGAGGATCGATTCCACACGTAAGGATATCTTTCTAATATGGTAGAAAACTTGTGAGGCGTCTCGGCCACATAAGATAGGGAATCACATAGCTGCCCATTATCAACCCAAGCATCCACAACACTACCAAAGGGTAAAATATCAAGTAATGGCTCAAGCTAAAAATGGAGATATGAGCATGTTTTCTTATGACAACAACAAGTTTGTAGTACTTGACCAAGAAGAAGCTTCTCACCTGAAGGTTCAAATTTATTGCGTTGTCTGGTGACATAGGGCAGAGAAAAAGAGTTGAATTGGTGAATAAGCATGAGCAATGGTTAATAGAATTGGATGCATACTTAGATAGTCTCCCATCTATAGAAACATGGACATTTAACTGAATATTCCCTAAGATTGGGGTAAAATCCTCTAGCACAAACCCTTGATCGTTAGCAACCATAGTATTTTGAACAGGACTCACCGAGCCTTCAAATTTAGCTTGTACATCGCACACCTGCTCTAATATTTCATCTTCTAGATCAGAGTGACCCTCCGAGCTAAAGGTTGTTGCATCGGATTGTTCATCGACGAACACCTCGTGATTGGTTTGTTGGGAACAAACATCTAACATGTGGGCTTCGATAGTTACGTCATAGCCTTACATAACGATCCCATTAGCTGAGCTAAATGGTGAATCCTCTGCTAGTGGCATTTCATCGAACACTTGTTCCGCATTTGAGTTTCCATCTTTAGAAGCAGATTCAATTGCATAATAAGTAGGCAAAATATTCAAATCAACAAATGAAAGGACCTGGGTTATTGGTGTAACTAGGGTTGGCAAAATGAGTTATAAATCTGCGTATCCATTCATTTTTACCCATTTAAAATGGGTTGGGTACCCAATGCTTTTAAAATGAGTCAAATATGAGTCCAACTCATATTATCCATTTAAAATATGGATACTTAAATGGGTAAAATGGGTAAATAGAAAGGCTTATTCACTGTAAGAGAAAAAATAGGGCAAAAATTTGAAACCCACGCGAACCAAAATTGCCTCAGCTTTTCATCGTCTTCCATCAACCAACATTGTCTTAGCTCCAGCGATTTCTCCGGTGAGACTCTCTCCTTCGTCTTTACTTATGTCTCCGTCTCTATTTTCTCCTTTTCTATTTTTGTTGTTGTTGTTACTGTGGTACTCTGCTTTGCTATTTTGATTGATTTGATGGTACACTTTCTATCTGTTTCTTTTAGTTCAACTTTTAGATCTACTTAGTGATGCATATGTAAATACAACTTCTAGTCAAGGGTACAACTACTTCTTAACCCTGCCTATATGAGCATACCTGGTCCAAACCCAAATGAAGAAAGAGGGATATGGTAGGTTGAAGGCAAAAGAAGTAGTTCCCTCAATAGTGTGAAATAAATATGAATGATCCACAGAGACATAGTCTGTGAAAAGCTAAAGTAACTTTTGGTTCATTTCATATTCTTACCTTATTGATTGTGCTGCTATGAGTTGATTTTGTTATTTGTATGTATGGCTCATTTTTTATGATTTGTAAAATTAGGGTGATATGTCGATAGAAGGCAATGAAGAGTCTTGTGAACGAAGTACTGCAACTTCGTTGATACGAGCAAAAAGGAAAATGTCTGTTGTTTGGGATTATTTTATTAGACTTAAGCCTAATTATATTGACGGAAAGTATGAAGTTCAATACATGATCTGTAAACAAAAATTTGCAATGGGCCCTACATTTGGAACAACAAATCTAAAGCGTATTTGGAGAAACATAACCTAGATAAGGCTAAAGAGGATCAAAATGAGCCAATAGATCAAAACACTTATCGAGAGAAGATGTCATTGGCTATATGTAGGCATAATTATGCTTTCAATTTTGTAGAGCACAAAGGCATCAGGGATATTCATTCGTATTTAAATCCAATAGCGAGGCATAGATCAAGAAACACAGCCAAGTCGGATATCTTGAGTTTGTATGCTAGAGAAAAAGAACTTTTAAAAGTTGAACTTGCATTAAATTGATTTCTAGTATAGTGTGTTTGACATCTGACATGTGGACTTCATTAGTATCTAATGGCTATATGTGTGTAACAACTCATTATGTGGACATAAAATGGGTTCTTGAGAAAAGGGTTTTGATTTTTTGTCATGTTCCTCCTCCACATTCGGGTGTAATTTTAGGTCATTTATTGATTGGTTTTCTTAAAGAGTGGGGAATCGAAAATAAAATCTTTGCCCTTACTTTAGATAATGCTACTTGCAATACAGGTGTGGTTGATGTTTCGAAGAATCATTTGTCTTTAATGCGTTCACTAGTTTGTGAGGGAAAGTTTCTTCATCTTCGTTGTGGAAATCACATCCTTAACTTAATTGTTAAGGCGGGTTTAGCGAAGGTTGATGCAACTATTGGAAAAAGTAGAGAAGGTGTTAAGTATATCAAGAATTCAGAAGTAAGACTAGAGAAATTTGCGGAGTGCCTTAGTAACCTTGGTCTACCATGTTCTAAAAATCTACTTCAAGATGTGCCTATTCGATGGAATTCAACCTATCAAATGATTGAAAGTGCTCTTTTGTATCAGTAGGCATATTTTCATTATGACTTGGTTGATCCTGATTTTAGACATACCCTTTTTGAAGATGAATGGAAAAAGGTTAAGATTGTAGCTACATTTTTGAGGCCATTCTATGATATCACAACTTTATTTTCTGGATGCAAGAACCCCACAACAATTTTGTATATTCTTAATATATGGAGAATTGAAATGCTATTGGTAGAACACAAAAGAAGTAAAGATCCAATGATGACTGAGATGGCCACTTCTATGTTAAAGAAGTTCAAAATATATTGGGAGTCATATAACATAATTTTATCTATAGCAATGGTTCTTGACCCGCGATATAAACTGAATTTTGTTAAGTTTTGTTTTTCAAAGCTTAATTTTGATATCGCTAATTATCGAAGATAATTTAAAGTTATTATTCGAAGAGTACTTGATACCATCTACTACAACCTCATTGTCAACTTCATTACTAGAGGAGCATGCTTGTAGTAGTAGAAATCAAATGACTGAAGCATTTGAGGAGTTTGATATGTTTTAAAGTCAGTTAGAGTCGAGTACCAGTAAAACACAATTAGAGTTATATTTGGAAGAAGCTAATGTTGATCTACCAGTAAAACACAATTAGAGTTATATTTGGAAGAAGCTAATGTTGATCGTAAAATAAATCTGAATCTAGATGTACTTGGATTTTGGAAGGATAACAAACTAAGGTATCCAGAACTTTCATTAATGGCACGGGATGTTTTGAGTGTGCCCATAACTACAATAGCCTCTAAATTTGTATTTAGCATCGGAGGTCGTGTCATTGGAAAGTTTCAAAGTTCTATTCTTCATGCAAATGTTGAGGTGAAACTATGTACTAGGGATTGGATTTGTGGACAAGAAGGTAAATTTATCTTCTCTAGTTTCATTTGTTTCATTTAATATAGTGAATTTGCATTTAGAACTGTAATGACTTGTTTTTTTTTAAATTGTTGAAGATCTTGATGGATTTGAATCAGATTCTGATAAAGATGAGATTGTTGTTGACCTTCAACCTTATGTCGATAAACTTAGCGGTAAGACTTGAGAGCAACTCACATTTTTCTGCCTTTCTTTTATATTGTTCTTAGTAATCTCTGTTGTTGATAACAATTTATGATCAACTGTTCTCATATTTTTGAACTTAGATTGTAACTTCAAATCTATTAAAAATGTGTAATGAAAGTAACTTCACATTTATTAGAATGTGTAATGAAAGTTTCTGCATACCTACGATCTTATTTTTTTTTGTTTTCTTTTTCTGTCAGATCATCACATCTCAAAGGACAATCCACAATAGCAGAAACCACTGAGAGTTTGTGGAAATTTTGTTGGAAGTGGTAGCCTTGTAGGTGCAACATCTTTCGTCTTTTTAGAGTTAACATGCTGCCGAGCAATTAATCGTGGATCTCCAGTTGATCAGTTGGCGGAAGCTGGATTAACACCATCTCATATTGCAGCAACAATATTTAACATACTTGGACAAACCATAGAGGCTTTAGAGGTCATGACATAAGATGGAAGAAGTGTTTGAAAAACTGTTAGAAACTTGTCATGTAGTAACACACAAAAGACAAAACAACTTTCTGTAAAATTCACAAATGTATCTCTTTTTTCAATAACAATTTTGGTGGATTAGGCAAACTTAATTGTCATTTGACAAAAGTGTTCCAGTCACAATTGTCTGATTTAGTTATCTTCCTTATCCAAATTGATCATTTAATGTCTTTAAATGCTTTATGACTTGGTCATTTTGGAGCTCATTGAGCATGTGAGAAACTTGACTCATAGAATAATATGGGTAATATGGATATCCATATTATCCATTGGGTAACTCATTTTTTACCCATTTAAAATATGAGTCGAGTCGAGTCGAGTATTTTACCCATTTTGTTTAACTTGTTTTTGATCGACTCATATTCTACTCGACCCGCTCGTTTGCCACTCCCAGGTGTAACCATAGGTGCAGACCTATCATAGTCAAAATGGGCACGAGAAGGATCAACAAAATACCTTGATGTAGTAATGGTTGTGTTCTGAAATCGCAACACCACTTGCTCTTTAAAATGCTTCCAATCAACTAATTGATTATTGCGATACATCCAGGGGCGGATCTAGTAAGGTTCGTGGGGTTGCCATGCCACCCACGGGCTTCGATGGAAACTCTAGTATATATAGGTATATACCTACAATATAATTACAAATACTAAACATGCCACCTAAGGAACCAAAATGCCTTGTGGTGCAGCAGGCTAAGGGTCATATTCTAACACGGAGGTCGCGAGGTCGAATCTTGTTGAGGCCCTGACAGTTTTTTAATTTGCAATTTTAACTTGCTCCCTTAATATGACAATGGCACATTATTTATTTTGTCTTGTTTCTAATAGTTGTCTTAATATGGAGTAGTAATTTATAAGTATATTTGACTAACGTGTTACTTAAAACGTGATCTATTTGTAAATACAAGCAATGATATCGTCATTGATCGTATTCAAAATATGAAAACTTGTCGAGCACAATTATAAATGAATGATGAATATTTATGATGAATATTTATGATATTTATAGTATAATTGAAAGTCTTAACTTTGTTTACTTTATGATCTCAATCAAATGTGGTGCAAATTTGTATTTATATATGTAGGTAGGGAAGTGAAGGGAAAATGGTAAGGTGAGAGTTCAAATAGTCAACCAATTGAGCTAAAATGATTTTTCCCAAATATTACGTGAGAAAAAATCTTCTGTTGTCGGTCTTGAATTCGACTTTCAACAAGAGGATCTAAATTAAAACAATAAACTTTTGCTCCGTTCGAGACATCTGATAAAATTGAAACAATGCGGAGAAGATTAGCATGACCTATGCGCAAGAATTTGTAGTGTATATAATACATAAATTGTCATCTTATTATTGTTCATATTTGTCATAGACCGAAAAGACGAATAATTCGACTGAAGCCTAAAATTGATTTAACCGATGAACCTACTTGGCACCTAGAGACTTGAAATCCTGAATCCGCCTCTGAATACATCCAATGAAACCATTCAAGGGCATCACCATCGAAATAGTAGGAGACATAGTGTAATTTGTGGGCATCCGAAATGGCAAAAAAAATCAAAATAGAGCTCCGCTAATAAAACCCAACCCACTGCATTGTAGTCGTTGAATGGACCCAACTCCACTGGAGACGGCTGAGAATGCATTAAAGCAACATGAGAGTGCAGAGCTTGAAGCAATTTCTGATTAGACTCTGTAAGAGAATGAAAACTAGAGACTGATGAAGTGAAACCCATTGTTGAATATGAGAGAGCTGAGAGTTCGTTGTCCACCATAGTTAGTAGATGGATTCAATGAAAGCACCAATGTAACAAACTAAGGTTTGTATTGATCATAAAACAACTTACAAGCTCATCAAAGAACGAAAAGAAGGAAAGATAGAAAAGGGAGATTCCAGACTGTTATTACAAAATAGCTAACTAAAAGAAAATAACATAACTCATAGCATAACCCTAATGAGATAGTTTATCCTCTATATATAGGCATCTTTAGTGCACAGGCTCATTCCTTTAACCCGGGTCCCAAATGTAATTTGACAGTATATCAATTGGGTCCTGCATCGTGGCCGCTAGATTCGTAACAAAAAAGGATTATTGTTGAGATTAATTATGTTAGTTAGTTAACAGTACAACATCACAGAGTTAGTTGATTAATAGTACAGATTCACAAAATTAGTTAGTTAGTTAGATTTCCGTTTACTGATTGATTAGGAACTTTCTAGATTCTTCCTAGTTGTATTAAATGACACAATGTATGCAGTTTACATTTTGATTTTTCATCATTCAGAAATGAGAAGTGCATTTTTCTCAATTGATCCTCTCTAACTGATTGAATCTAATGTGTTCTAGAATCCACCATTAATGGTGGATCTTCATGATCAGTGCGGAGTTTTGACAATTATTGATTAACATAATAAATAATAGTAAAATACTTGTTCTATCTAATTAACCTTGATCTGTCCTGTTTTATTTGCCATCCCTACTTCTAAGTTCTAACCCACATTAAAAGCACAGTTGCTACTAGGGTGTACATGATCGAGTTTTTTTTTCGGTTTGACTCGATTTGTGGTTTGGTTTGGTTTTTTATTCGGTTTTGTACACCCTAGTTGCTACTGTAATTTGATGCAAACCACTTGAAAACTTCTCCAAATCGCACCAAACTAGAGATATGTGCTCCTCTCAGTTCTTATTCTTTTGATATATTGTCACTCAAAATCCAGTTGTGACGTGAAAGAAAACCTAGAAAAAATATCCCACGTCTCCCCAATAAGTTTGTGCTTCAATTTTCAGTTCAAACAATCAAATTAAATGATATTTTCTATTAAACTCAAATCAACAAAAATGGATATGAACAAGACACTCACAACAAACTCTTTAGTATGGATTACAATTTTTTTTTTAGAGATTCCTATTGATGAAGCTTCTCTTATATGTAAATGCATATAGAAAATATATAGGAAATGTACCACTAATATATGAAATTCATATATACAAAAATAATCACTTTTGGATGGAAACATGTATGCATAGAAATTGTATTATTATTGTATATTGTATAGAATATTCACTATTGTATATATGATCATAGGGAAATATATCATACGTATAGAAACCGTGTCATTACTATGTAGAATATTTATCACTACAGCATATTGTTAAATATATGTTATAATAAAGCATATTCAATTGATGCATTAAGATCTCGAAATGACAACTCATGCATCGTCTTGAGCTAACTTTGTCACAATCCAAAATCGATCGATCCGACCTGCTCAAAACTTCCTTGATGTCAGACCCTACAATGCGAGGAATGAAGCTCGAATAGCATTGATGCACCTTGCGTTAGTCTTACCATAGAAACTATAACCTCGACTTAGATTGATAGGAAGAACTGAGGACTTTGGAACTTACCCTAAGACTTCAACCCCTAGCATTCCAATTGAAACTCAAGGAGCAATATGGTTACCTTTTTAATTAATTAAGTAAATAGAGGAAAGTATTTAGTAGATAAGAGGTAGGTGAGTGAGTGAGTCCTCACTGACCTGAGTGATTTTGATCACCTTTTATTTGTAATGTCATATCGAAAAAGGGAGAGTCGAAAACTTTCATTGCAACTAAAGAGACTCACACCTTTCATCAAACTAACATATCACGAGATGAAATCTCATGTTGAAAATTGCGCCAAGGCTGCGACATAAGCAGTTTGTAATAATGAAAATTACAAGCACAAAAGTTGGAAAATCAGATTTTGGAGATTACGAGCACTCTAAAACAAGAAGCATAGGATGGACCGTAACTTTATTTGGACAAAAAGCCAAAGTCTAGTTAAGATCGCCATTCATTTGCACTATAAATAATTATGTAATTTACAATATATATCTAAGTATCAGAGAATTTTCTTGTTTAGCGTGGTTTTTCATTTAATTAACACAATATCTTTCACATGGCTTCCTTTATTTCAACATCCACAGCTCCTTCAACCATACTTATGTGCACTTCCACTAATTCTCAATGCCACATTAGGAAAATAAAAAATGTAATGTGCTTTCTTTTTCTCTTCAAATCTTATGATTTTAAATATGAGATGTTATAACTATGACTACTGGAATTTCAAACGTATTAAGTACTACTAAATATAGAAATTTAACACTTTTCTTCAAATAATGAACGCGAGGTACATAATTTATTGTAAGAGTTTCCACTTCTTTTATTATTTCTTTCTTTTTTACGTCGCAGTTCGGTTCAAAGGTAGGTGGGCTTAGACTTATGCCAAGCATTCAAATTTCCAGAGCAGCAACAAAAACACCAAAATTGTCCCATGGCTACAAGAATCAAATCTCATGCTCAATTGTAAGACATTTAAATTTAATTGTTTTCTACTAAGCACATTTCTCAAAATACTTAAAAAAATAATTGTTTTGTTCATGTAGGCTCAACCAGAAACATTGGAAGTTGTCCAAAGCACAATTGCCAAACAGCTATCTATTGATGAAAGTACAGTGACACCTCAGACTAAATTTGCTAATTTGGGTGCTGATTCCCTTGACACTGTATGTTCTACAAATATAGAGTTGCATAGTACTATTAACTTGAAAATAAGACAGGTTACGTGCTATAATAGGTTAAAACTCGTGTATATATATTGAAACACTTACAATGTCTTATTGTGAAATTGAATAGGTGGAAATAATGATGGCATTAGAAGAGAAATTTGGAGTGTCAATTGGAGAAGAGGGAGCTCAAAATATTGCTACTGTCCAAGATGCTGCTGATCTCATTCAGAAAGTGAAGGAAGTTGAAAATTGATATGTTACACTTCAATTTCATACAAGACATATATACTTGCCCAAATTATTTAAGTCATTTCCTAGTTGTAATTTTTTGTGTTGCTTCCATGAACAATCCTTAAAGTGGGAGTTCATTAACTTAATAATTTTGTCCACCCTTTTTAAGTTTTGCTTCATCATTTATCAATAACAAGCAAATAAAAGTGTTTCATTTTGACTCTTTTGTTAATATCTTCAGTTATAGAGGATATGTGATGAAATTAATCTTGATCTAATAAATTTTATTTTATTTGTTTTGAGGGGTTGGAGGCGGGTTTCGTCATGAATTGACAAGTTTTACGATGACTGCAGCTAATTAATTACTCACTGCAACTTTTTTTCTTTATCCAAATTTGAGACCAAAGCTCTACTTATTTGGCATTGAGGCGTAATTATTGTTATGGAGGAGGGGGGTGGACTCTCCTGGACTATTTAGTAAAACTTTGAGAAATTTGTGAACAGTAAAAACCCAAATAGTACTTAAAACAAAATTCATGGCATTTTTATATAGTACTCAAGCAAACACAAAATTGTTCCTAGGGCGGAATATTTTTTGGATTACCCCAACTAAGATGCAATGTACAAAACCTTCATGCCTACCTACATCTAAGTACAACGGTTCCAGGAATAGAGATGGCAATAGAGCGGTACGGATACGGAGTGGGACGGTTTTAAGGTTGTATGGGACAGGGATGGATGCGAGGCGGGTGGGAGTAAATTTTTTTAAAACCACTGAGGGAGTGGGCGGGTTGCGGGTCTATGCAGGTACAAACATAATTTTAATTTTTAACTTTTAACTTTTTACATCACCCTTCATGAGTAAGAATACACAAATCTCATGACAAATTCATTATTCTTTATACAAACTAACATCAATTGAAACTTTCTTTAAATGTATATTTATATGATGACATATTTTAGTGTTTTAGTTGAATCGATTTCCAAAAAAGGTATTTTCAAATAATAGTGAAGTTACGTTGTTAAACATGAAATAAAATTAATACAATTATAGTAATTTTAATATAGCTTACTAAAATATTCAATATAGTAAATGAAAATGGTTCAATCAAAACTAATACGTGTTGACACCCAATTTTGGCCCTCCACAATATAAATTAATCATCGAGCTTCTCCAATTTTCAAATGATTTAAAATTATTAGTTTTATAAAAATTTCAAGAAAATAAAATAAATATAGTTTGCAAGATTTTTAAATAGTTTGGTCACGTTTCATAATTTTTTGATGATACATGTGTTTTACAAAATTATGTATATAATTAGTATATTTTAGGATTATTCGAAAATCGTCTAAAAAAAAAAATATTTTATATTTTTAATATTAGGGATGGTTATAATTTTGAATTAATGAGTTTTATGAAATTCAAAATACTTTCAAGTTAATTTTTTTAGTAACTTTATTATTTTTTAATAATAAATATGTATATTTTTGCAATCACGTTATTTTATAAATATTTGAAAATCATCACAAAAGATTTTACATTTTAGTTAAATATTTTATTAATTTACTTTAAGTTATAGTTATAATTTCGAGTTAATTGGTTTTGTAATTGAATTAGTTAGTTTATAATTAAGTTAATTATTTTTTATTTCGTTAGGATTAAGAAGCTCATTGATTAATTTATATTAAATCATCTTGTTTAAATTTTAGCCGAATTCACCAATTAAATTCTATTTGGCTATAATTGAAATTCATTATTTAATAACAAGTTTTAGTCAATTGCTTATTCCATCTTTTAAGAACAATTTTGGGCCACTTCCTAAAGGCCCAATTCTAATTCCGTATACAACAAATAATCCCAGCCCACTCCATCAGTCCCCTTTAATTTCCAGTAGCATGATATTCCAGCAATACAAACATTACAAAGACCTAACCCTTTTCCCCTCTGACCCGGCCCAACCCATTTTCAATACCAAAGAAACCCATTAACAAAGCCATTCTCCAGCAACAATACAATACATCATACCATACGTACATACCAAACCGACCCCATCCTTGTACCAACGTCTTCTTCCCCATAAATACAACAGCAAATCGCAGCTGATCAAACCCGGAAATCGCGCCAACGGTACCCTTCCATACGCAAGAATCAGTCTTTTTCCTGATTTTGAGCAAGGATTTGAGGATCTTGATACAAATTCGAATTTCAAATTCAACCGTTTTCCCCCTAAATCGACCCCGAAATTCCTCTATATAAACCTCCATCTTCCTTAGTGTTTGGGGGGGGGGGGGGTGTGAGAAAAAGATAGTTGAGAAAAATAGGGGGAAGCACAACAATTACTCACTAAACATTGAGGAGTAAGTTTCTATTTATTTTTTATCTCGTTTGCCGTTTACTGGGATTCATCGGAGCTTTGTCGGAATCTCACTTGTGGTTGTGAAAGTTTCTTCGTGGTCAAGCTCGTTCGCCCAGTCGCTGCTCCAAAAAAGGTAGTGAAATAGCTCCCCTTTTACATTCTATTTAGATATGGTGTATCGTGTATTCATGCTCTAGCCTTGGTTTTACTGCCTAGTATGTTGGAAAATGTTAGCTTAATTCTAGTCATAACTCATAATCATGAATAGGTTCCATAATCAGGTAAGCAGTAGAGTGTTTATTTTTCTATGTTTTGAGTAATCTTTTATCAAAAATTGTCAAATTCCTTTCCCTTTGCTTTATTTTGAATTAATTGTATGAATTTGTGTATGGCTACTCTTAGCAGTAGCCTCAATTGTTAGAAATCTCATTGTTTCGCATTAGCTCATTTGTTTTGGATTAAATTGTCATGGTCAACTTACTTTGCATTTGTTTGAAGTTAGGCTAATCATCCTTCAAACTAGAAGGGACAAGGTTGTTTTGGTTTGGTAATATGACTATTTAACACTAGTTTATAATTAATTTATTCTTATATTGGATATGTAAAAATCTTGTTTGGAAACTTATTTTAAAAGCAATCGAACTTGAAGAAAAGTTCCCAACACTTCTTGTTAGTTTTCTCCATTGCCTTTAATTTATGTTGAAAGAATGATATCAAGTCAGTGTTCATAGGCTTTCACTGGTTGGCCTCTATTTGCTTATGAGGATATATGTTCTATTTCTCTTTTTGTGTATGCTAAAAATTGCTTTAGTCATGTCTTGTTGTGTCTCATACTAAAGATGTTATTCTTGTGAAATAGTTTAAGTATGAATTCTCCGGTCATCGCTGGAAAATCAAAAATCCGTTGCAGGTCTGGAAAGCTGAAAAAGGGGCTGATATGCAGCCTGTATACATTCACTATACATGGATATACAGATCGAGTGAAGCAAGATACAGGAAAAAATCGAATGACATATTTCAGGGGTTGAAATAGGCTGTATATATTTGATATTCAGTCCAATATACTGGAAAATGGATCAAGATACTCTCGTATACAGCAATATACACTCGACGTATACACAGGATTTCAAAGGGGAAAATGGGGCCAAAGCCCAAAAAATCAGCAACTTTGGGCCCAATGTTTCTGTGCAGCAGGCCCAAGAAGGGCCCAAATTTAATCTCTCCTTTATTATTTATTATGTGTTTTTATTCAACTCTAACTTTAGAATTATTAATTAACCTAATTAGATTTCCCAAAAGATAAGTTATTTTCTTTGTGTTGGTTAATTTTTTATTTTTTTATTTATTTTTTATTTTTTATTTAATCGAATATGTTGATCAAATTATACTTTCTAATTAAGTTAAACCTTTTGTTCTTAAGAGATATGTTTTAACACCTCTTCACTTAATTATTATACTCATTTTTAAAATTGTTTTTTTTAAGTTAAAAGTATTTTTCTCAAATAAACTTTAAAAATGTTAGTCAAAACCTTTTCCATTAATAAAAAAAAAAATACTTACTTAGTCATTTTCTCAAAAAAGGTTAGTCAATTAATTTAAAATAATTTTCATGCTTTAATTTATTAAATTGGTTTAAATTATTATTTCAAAATGAATTAAACAAATTTTAATTAATCTGGTTTTATTAATATTCTAATCACTTGCATTTTAATTCAAATGTCTCATTTTATGTCCCTTTCTCTAAAAAATAAAAATAAAATTAAAAAAATGCGTCATTTACTTAATTATTTTCTCAAAGTTAATCAAATATTGTAAATTATTACTTTTTATGTTAAATCATTATTTCCCTAAAAACAGTCAAATATATTTCAGTCAAGTCGCAGGTCAACCGCATGTTAGTGGGCACTTCGAATGCTTAAAACCTTCTCGAAGTGTAAATTGAACCCCGAACCCTCTTTGGTATTTTCAAATGATTTTTTCTGTTTAAATCTTTGAAAATTATAAGTTTTCTTAATTTCTTTAAAATATTAAGTGGCGACTCTTTCTAAGTATTTCTCAAATTGCTGTGTTTTTTTCTAAATACAGTAAAATTATGGCACAACAATACGTTTTTTACATGTTTCCCAATTGACCTCTAAAAAAATTAAATTTCAAGAGTCTGTTTGGATTGACTTAAATGTTGGTCAAACCTACTTTTAAGTCATTTTTAGCTTTTGAGAGTGTTTGACAAAGTTAAAAATAACTTAAAATAAGTTTAAAATGACTTTAAAATTTTTTAAAGTAGATACTATTTTTTAACTTAAAAGTTACTTAAGTTTGACTTTTAAAAAACTACTTTTTTTTAAGTTAAGCCAAATGGATCTATTAAATTAATATAACTTAATGAGAAAATAAATTTATTCTTATGAACTTTATTTTTAATATCAAACTTAATTAAAAAACGATGACATGAATTTCCTTGCCAAATTTAAACAACACAAAGTGGACGGAGGTAGGTTTTAAGAATCGCATAATCAAATCTCAAACTCATCTAGTTAACTTTGACTATGTCAATGTCCCTTATCCTCCATTCCCACTTTTAAAGATCTCTTTTAGCTCGTTTTCCCCACTATCAATAATCATTCCTTTATTAGGAGTACAAAAGCTAATATATATATATATATATATATATATGAGACATTTGATATGCTAAATTTAATATAGAGGAGAAAACAACACAAGCGATGACATGAATTTCCTTGCCAAATTTAAAGTTAACCTTCGTTGTTAAGAAAGTCACATTTTCATTAGCTCCAGCAGTAGAAAAACCACTACACTTGGACATGACAACTATAAATAAGACTCTATCTAATTGTGCTAGGGTCAAGGTGCAGGTGGACTTGCTTGCAGGTTTTCCTAAGTATATCAAACACTGAAAAATTTCCTCTCTGCATACATTTTCTTACATAAACAAAATTGTTGATCGACTGAGTCTGTGTGTGCTCTTGTTGCTGTTCTTGCGTTCGCTGAAGTTATTGAAGTTTGAGGTACCGCTACTTCTTTAACAGATTAATCCGTTTTATCTTGGGAGAAATTAATCTGCAACCTCGGGTACAGTGAGAGGATTAAATTTCTTAAGGAAACATAGTGGTTTCTGTGGACTCAGATTAAAAATCACTCTGTCTATTTCATCTTTTTCTGTTTCTGTATTTTTGACTAACCTGAATACAAGAGATAACAATTTTAAGAAATTTAAAGTTTCTGTATTTGAGGTTTCTGGAGATTAAAACCTTTATGGTTTTCTACTCTGTTTGAATTTTTAAAATTCATTCGATTAACGATTAAAAGAACATGAAAAAATTTATCGTTAAATCAGAAACAGTCTGTATGAGGATTTATTCTCTACTGTTAGTATTTCACATACTAAAATTGTCTATCATTTGTGACAGAAAAATGACTAATTCAAGTCAAGTAAATGCTAAAACAGTAAGTGCTGCAACAACATAGGTTGCACACAATCGTTCAACTGCTGTCCTAGCACCGGCTGAGAAACCTGCAAAGTTTTCTAGAGTCGACTTCAAGAGATGGCAGCAAAAGATGTTCTTTTTTTGCTGAGGTTCATTAATGAGAACGTTCCTGTTATGTCGGATGAAACTCCGACTGAAGAACGATTCTTGGTAACAGAAGCATGGACACATTCTAATTTTTTGTATAAAAATTATATTCTGAGTGACCTGCAGGATGATCTGTACAGTGTGTACAGTAATGTCAAAACCTCAAAAGAACTCTGGGATGCTTTAGAAAAGAAGTACAAAACAGAGGATGTCGGAATGAAGAAGTACAAAACAGAGGATGCCGAAATGAAGAAGTTCATTGTGACAAAGTTTCTGGACTATAAGATGATAGACAGTAAGACCGTCGTCACCCAAGTTCAAGAATTGCAGGTCATAATCCATGATCTCCTTGCTGAAGGTATAAATTTATTTAATACCTATGTTGGAAATATTAAGTCTATTCTTAATACTCACATAATCTTTAATGTAGGATTGGTTGTGAATGATGATTTTCAAGTGGCTGCCATTATTGAGAAGTTACCTCCATTGTGAAAGGACTTCAAAAATTACTTGAAACATAAACGCAAGGAGATGACTGTTGAAGATCTCATGGTAAGGCTAAGAATCGAAGAGGATAACAAGGCCGCAGAAAAGAGGTCATGTGGTAATTCAACAATATCTACAGTAAACATTGTTGAAGAAGATCCCACAAAATCAAAGAAAAAAAAGAAAGCATCTGGTCCAAAAAGCAATCCGCCTAAGAAGAAGTTCAATGAAAGTTGCTTCAATTGTGGCAAACGTGGTCATAAGGCTACTGAATGTCGGGGTCCCAAGAAGGACAAGAAGAAGGATCAAACAAATTTGACTGAATCCAAATGAGAGATGAATGATCTCTGTGCAATGCTTTCAGAATGCAACTTGGTTGGAAATCCAAGATAATGGTGGATAGATTTTGGCGCCTCATGCCATGTTTGTGCCAACAAAGAATTATTTGCATCATATACTCCAGCACCAGCAGACGAGAAGTTGTTTATGGCAAATTCTGTTGTTGCAAAGGTGGAAGGAATAGGCAAGGTCCTCTTAAAGATGACATCGGGCAAGGTGGTGACTTTGAATAGGGTCTCGTACGTTCCGGAATTGCGCAAGAACTTAGTTTCTAAACCAGTTCTGACTAAGAACTGATTCAAATGTGTATTTGTTTATGATAAAGTTGTTGTGAATAAGAATGAGATGTATGTAGGAAAATGTTACCTCACTGAGGGCCCCTTTAAACTCAATGTAATTGCAGTTGATATGAATAAAGATTCTGCTTCTTCTTACTTTCTTGAGTCTAATTGTTTATGGCATGAACGTTTGGGACACGTTAATAAAAAAACCTTGCGAAAACTGATTAACTTAAATGTTTTGTCTAAATTTGAGTGCAATAAATCAAAATGTCAAGTTTGCGTTGAATCTAAGTATGCTAAGCATCCTTATAAGTCTGTTGAAAGGAATTCATATCCCTTAGAACTGATTCACACAGACATTTGTGACATGAAGTCAACACCAACACGTGATGGGAAAAAGTATTTCATAACTTTTATTGGCGATTGCACTAGATATTGTTATGTCTATTTGCTAAATGGAAGGATGAAGCAATAGATGCATTTAGGCAATATAAAACTGAAGTTGAAAATCAGTTGGATAGAAAGATCAAAATGATCAGAAGTGATAGAGGTGAAGAATATGAATTTCCATTTGCAGAAATATGTTTGGAAAATGGAATCATCCATCAAACTACTGCACCTTACTCTTCTCAATCTAATGGAATTGCGTAAAGGAAAAACCAAACTTTAAAGGAAATGATGAATGCCTTACTTATTAGTTTAGGTTTACCACAAAACTTATGGGGGGAAGCTATCCTTACAGCAAATCGAATACTCAATAGAGTGCCTCACACGAAGACACATGTTATTCCATATGAGAAATGGAAAGGTAGAAAACCCAACTTGAAATATTTCAAAGTGTGGGGGTGTCTAGCCAAAGTCCAGGTTCCTATACCTAAGAGGGTGAAAATAAGGCCTAAAACTGTGGATTGTGTATTCATTGGATATGCCACAAATATTAAGGCAGGTCGATTTTTGGTTCATAAGTTCGAACATCCGGATATTCATGATAATACGGTAATGGAATCAGATAATACTGAATTTTTTGAACATATCTATCCGTATAAAACTAGACTTGAGTCATCTAGTGGGGGGTCTAAACAACCTCGAGAAGAACCAAAGAGAATGAAACCAATGAAGAGAGTCCAAGGCACAGTAAACGTCAAAGGACAACTACTTAATTTGGATCTGATTTTGTAACATTCCTTCTTGAAAGTGAGCCTTAAACATTCAAGGAAGCAATGTTGTCTAGCGACTCAACCTCTTGGAAGGAGACTGTCAATAGTGAGATTGAATCAATCTTAAGCAATCATACCTGGGAGTTGGTTGATCTTCCTCTAGGGAACAAACCCTTGGGTTCAAAATGGATCTTCAAAAAGAAAATGAAAGATGATGGAACTATTGACAAATATAAAGCAAGACTTGTTGTCAAAGGCTTTAGACAGAAAGAAGGTCTTGATTATTTTGACACATACTCGCCAGTTACTAGGATTTTATCAATTCGGATGTTAATTACCCTAGCTGCAGTATACGGTCTTGAAATCCATCAAATGGATGTGAAAACCGCCTTCTTAAATGGAGAGCTGGAGGAAGAGATTTACATGGAACAACCTAAGGGCTTCGTAGTTCCCGGTAAAGAAAAGAAAGTATGCAAACTTGTTAAGTCACTTATGGACTAAAACAAACACCAAAACAATGGCATGCAAAGTTTGATCAAACCATTTTGTCAAATGGATTTAAGATCAATGAGTGTGATAAATGTGTTTACATTAAAGACACTCCGGATCAGGAAGTCATTGTATGCCTATATGTGGATGACATGCTGATAATGAGCAAGGACATTGCCAATGTAAAAGCTACTAAGTGTATGCTTGATAGTAAGTTTGATATGAAAGATCTAGGAGTAGCCAATTTGATATTGGGAATAAAGACTCACAAAACTCCTAACGGTCTAGTATTGTCTCAATCTCATTATATTCAAAAGGTACTTGAAAAATTCAAGTATTTGAATTTCAAAAAGGCAAAGACCCCAATTGATGTGAACCTTAATCTTGCTAAGAATAAAAGTGAGAGTCAGTCTCAATTGGATTATTCCAGAGTATTGGGAAGTTTGATGTATGTCATGAATTGTACACGACCAGACATAGCCTGCGCTATAAGTAAACTGAGTCGATACACAAGTAATCCCAATCAAAATCATTGGTTGGCAATGAAGAGAGTTTTAGGGTACTTAGAAGACACTTAAAACTATGCTTTGCATTACAACAAATATCCAGCAGTTCTTGAAGGATATAGTGATGCAAATTGGATTACTGGGTAAACTAAAATGAAATCCACGAGTAGATATGTTTTCACTATTGGTGGAGGAGCAATATCTTGGAAATCATCCAAACAAACATGTATAGCTCGCTCTACAATGGAGTCTGAATGCATCGCCTTAGACAAGGCAGGTGAAGAAGTTGAATGGCTCCGAAATTTCTTAGAAGATATTCCATTTTGGCCCAAACTAATGGTCCCTATATGCATACACTGCGATAGTCAAGCTGCAATAGGAAGGGCTGGAAGCGTTATGTATAACGGGAAGTCTTATCACATAAGATGAAGACATAACTCTTTTAGACAACTACTCTCTAGTGGAATTATCACAATTGACTATGTAAAGTCAAAGGATAATGTGTCGGATCAACTTACCAAAGGCCTAACTAGAGAGGGCATTGAGAGATCATCGACGGGAATTAGACTATGGCCGAGAATAAGTCATCGTGGCGGTAACTCTACATAGAAGACTGGAGATCCCAAGATCTAGGTTCAAGGAGATAAAACAAAGTCATAGATGACGGTTCAACATTGTCAAAAATTATTTTATGTCCATTCTCATGATGAGACAATGTTTAGTAACCAGGATAAAGACATAAGGACTTTTTAATGGTTTCTAAGTTTGATACAGGGTATATCAAATAGTGTATCTACAGGATAACACATTTAGAAACCACCTATGTAAGTGTGAAATGTAAGCCACTTCAAGGAGAATCCGGTAAGGACAGTTCTCTAAGCACTTATTAACCGAGATGTGTTCATGGCTGAAACGAACAAAATAATGAGAACCAAAAACAGTTTAAGGGTTGATTGTGTGACTTATGTTGTCTAGGTATACATCAAAGCTCGATGGTTCAAAGTTATCAAATCTACCGATTGACCGAGTATATCCGATATATGTTCACTACAGAAAGTTTAAAGGGAAACCTACTTATCCAGATGCGATTAACCCTTTCTTACAAGACACACAGGTTTTTCATGCATATGTTTTAACTATAGTCATTCCCCATTCATGTGGGGGATTGTTGGGTTTAGCAGGGTGTGAATGGGAAATAAAAATAGAAAATGGAAAGTGGAAGAACCAATGAAAGTGGGGGAACCAATTTTGGAGGGAAAATGAAAAGTCAATTTTTACCATATTGGTAGAAGAAAGGAAATTGTTGTCCTTACATTAGGAAACACTTCCTTTAGTTCTTAAAGGGTTAAGAAGAAGGTGCCCCCTCACGCCGTCGTCGTCGCTCGCTCGGCTTCGGATTCGGATTTGGCAAATGATTTGATTGATTGATAATATTTTTTGGACAAAATTTATTTAATCAATCATGTTAATTCATTTCTTTTCTCTTTTAAATTAATTCAGAATGTTAGTTAAATAACGAAATTAATTTTGCAACGAATTATTTGAAATTTGCGCGCAACGGTAAATTCGTTTGAAAGGATTTGTTCCTTCCGAAAAGTCGTTACTTTTCCCAAAATACACAATGTTCTGGAAAAAACAGGTCTGAATAGATTTGTCTGAATATATGCGTTCCTTGTTGCTAATGGCTATAAATAAGAGGTCGTTTTCGTTTTTCAAACACTGAAATTTTTTCTCTCTACATACATTTTCTTACATAAACAAAATTGTCGATCGACTGAGTCAGTGTGTGCTCTTGTTGCTATTCTTGCGTTCGCTGAAGTTATTGAAGTTTGAGGTACCGCTACTTCTTTAACAGGTTAATCCGTTTTATCTTGGGAGGAATTAATCTGCAACCTCGGGTACAGTGAGGGGATTAAATTTCTTAAAGAAACGCAGTAGTTTCTGTGGACTCGGATTAAAAATCATTCTGTCTATTTCATCTTTTTTTGTTTCTGTATTTTTGACTAACTTGAATATAGGAGATAACAAACACATGATTAGAATTACAGTCCTAACAAAGAGAAGACAAGTTAGACAATATTCAGAAACACATATCCACAAAGGATTAGATCAGCAAAGCTTTTGCAAAGGATGCTCTAACAACAAACCATAACATTGGGATAGAAAATGCTGAACAAAGGTTAACAGGGAATGGTCAAGGTGATGTTGATGCCAATGCCAATGCCAAAGATGGGGAGATATGTGGTGGTCCTACAAGTACAGAGGAAACTCAATTAGATATATACCTTATTATTATCTATAGAAATACATCATGACATATAACTATTGAAAGTTGAGTGAGCATCTAAGATATTAACTCTTCTCTTGTGTTGTCACTAGGGAAAGTGTATTAAAAGGGACTTTTAAGAGTGTAAATATAGAATATAAGTCAAGAGACTTTTTTTAAATGAATGATAATAACACATCATATCTTAAAAATCCATATTTACTCTCCAATTTCATTCATACATCATTTATTTCAGATGATATCTTCAGATTTTCATCAATGTCATACCACCATAACAACAAATACAATGTTTATTAGGACATAAAACAATAAGGTATGTAAGATCCATGTTTTCTTCTTCTTTTTAAACCATCACATTCTAACTGTAAAGAAAACTCAAACTCCTAACTGCTTAAGAATTTTTCTTTTTTGCCCTGTTCACAATAATGATGATGGCGTGAGTAGGACACGAAGAAGAAAAAGGGCAAAGCAGAAAAACGAAGATGAAGGAGAAGTTGTTGAGAAAACATGAAAAAATTGAAGTGAAGAGATGTATATTTTGATTCGAGAGGGTCAGCTGTGGTACACTAGTGGAGATTGGGATATTTTTGTATTTTACGAAAGATAAAAAAAAATTAAAAATTATATTTGACACCCATTTTATTAAACTTAATCTCCTAATTAGAAGAAGATTTGATTAAATTATCACATATTTTAATTGGAAAAAACCTTTTTGTCACCTCCCGCTCTATTTTCTCAAGAGGGGAGGGAAAGTGTGATACATCAGAATACTAAAATAGAGAATTTTCCAGTCATAACTTTACAGACTTGAACAAACTCTGCAGTAACAAACTTTGCAGTTGAGCTTCAGCAGCCTTCTAAAATCCACCATTGAAGATGAGAAGAAGTTTCTAGGGAGAAAGGACAAGTCTCCACTCCCCCATTGAACATGAGAGGAAGTTTCTAGGGAGAAAGGACAAGTCTCTACTCCCCCATTGAAGAAGTTTCTACTCATCTAAATCAATCCAATCCACCATTGAAGATGAGCGCTCCAACTGAAGAGGTTTCTGGGGAGAAAGGACAAGTCTCCGCTAATCTAAAAGAATTCTACGAGGATTGGATTTCAAATGTGGCTAAAATGGCTCGAAAATTTTAGTGAACAGCATTTCCCGTCAAGTATACAAGAGAAAATCTCTGACATGGAGTATCAAATCGATCGGTGCATCCAAGCCCTCGAATCAGTTCCTCAAGGTATAATTTATCCAGAAGAACGAAACAAATGCATTCAATTCAATTTCTCAAGTGAGTTTAAGTGGTACGAATTCATGCAGAGAAGAGGCAATCACAATATGAATGTCTAAAAGGAAGGTTGTATAATGCAATTCCTGATGTTTATAAGGAGGAAGCAGAGTGTCATCTACTGAAAGCTGTAAGTGAAAAAAGAATTACATATTTGAATTTGTGTTTGGTTTACTTCTTACTGTTAATTTTATCTACCAGACTCAATTGAATCCGTTTTAGCTGGAAGCTTGGGATTGCCTCGGCCTCTGCGTTTCCAAGAAAGGGGATTACAAATGAGCTAAAAAATGCTATAAGCTTGTCCTTAACATGGTTATATTTCGCTGCCTTCTCAGTTCTTAAGTTTTCCGTTCTCTAAACTTCAAATGCTCCCTTCATTTAATGGAGTCTTCATCTTTTATTTGATTTAGGATAAAGGAAATAGCATAGTTTTACGTCGACTTGCAGACCTTGAACTGATGCTTGCACAAAGTGAATGTAATTCTTCTGTTAATTTGCTTTGTTCCAAGGGGAATCTCAAGCATTTTCTTTATATATACTCTTCAAAGGTTATTTGCTTACATTGCAATAAGTCAAGAACTATAGTTTCCATCTAGTTCACATCGTTTGTTTTGTGTTTAGACTCTGGCTTGGGTGATTATAAAATTAGTAGTGTATTCTCCCCATTAAATTTTGCTCTACATCTGTTTTGTTCTAGTTCTATCCTTAATTAGATACTTTATAGATACTATAACTTGGCTTCAGCCCTTCAACTAGTGCAAATCTGAACTAGATGCACACGCATTAAGTGTAACTCCTGTTGAAATCTGACATAGAAAGCAACGATGTGCTCAGGAGTTTTGGCAGTCTGGGATTCTTATTTTTAATTAAATATGATTTCTTCCATTTTCACTTTAGAATCTTCATTTACTAAATCAAAGTATATGTATAATACATTTCTCCAGTCTCTTATTTACTTTGTTTCTTAAGTAGCTGCTGCTGATCTGATCATCTGATTGTATATCTATTTCATAGTTTCTGAAAATCCAGCAAAGCAGATTGACAAATGCATTAAATATGCCCAAAGAACACTCCTTCTGGATGATATGGATGGATTTTGTTTATGTAAGACTGCGAATAGAATCTAGTTAAGAGAGGAATTGCTTTAATCACTTACCTCTGAGATTCTCTGATATTGTGTCATAAACATTCTGTGTTTTAGCACTCTCAGCTTTGCCAATTTACTAAATGTTTACTCGGTGTTCGTCAATGATTGAATTCACTCTTCACATATTGTATAGCTATGGTTAAGAAGTAGCATACGATTACATTAAAGACAGATTAAGGTGCAGAAATTACATACTTTGGTTCATATAGCCATGAAGTAGCATATGCGCAGTACGTGGAATTTTATAAGGTGTATGTTGTACTTATGAAAACATCCAAGAGTCCTTTACTATATTGTACTTCTCTCATTCTTAGTGTAGTTTGATCTTTAACTAGTATCTGCACACACCTATAGCTATAATAAACATTTTGACAAATCCAATTTTCAAGTCCTTCACTGAGCTTCATTTGGTTGGTAGATATCTTTGGATGTGCACATTTCACTTCCTTTCTTCTGACGGGAGGATGGGATCACAGTAATCTTCAACTGGCATTAGAGGCATACAAAAAAGCTGTAAGTAGTTCTTACAATCTTGTCTCTGTATATTTATTTCCCTATATTTTAACATGAAATATATGTGTATTAGCTCCCTGCAAGCCTGGTTATTTCAGATACTTGGATGTTTCTTCTGATTTTCTATCCTATTTCAGCTGGAAATTGATGCAGTGAAGTCACACCCCTTTCTTCATTATGATTGTGGCTTGGTAAGTTGTTGAAAAAAAAAATCCCATTTTCACTTATGAACTGTTGTATCATATTTAGGATCTTTCAAAACACACCTCATATTTTTATGATGGTTTATTAAAGAAACAAGAGTTAGAAAAACTAAAAATAAATAAAAAGAAACAAAGACAAGAAACCATGTATCAAGTGTGCAACTCTATGGTTTTCCTAATATTATTTTTCATTTTTACACTAGCTTATTGTGTGGATCACAGATAGACCTTCTTTCATCATCTTAAAGGTTGCAGAGAATGTCTCTTAATAAGCTTGGCTCTCTCAGAAGAAGAAGAAATTGAAAACTTTACAGATAGGACAAAAGTTGGTAAACTAAAGGAAAATGTCATAATTAGAAATAGAAGCATTCTGCAGGGATCAGTAACATGTTGAATTAAGTTTTGGTACGAAATAATCTATGTAGAAGAACATGTGTCTATATAGGAAAGTACAACTTGGAATTAGAAAAACAGTCTGATTTAAAAGAATTGGCTTCAGCAATATCTGCTGCCTATGTGAAAGATTTTTCTGTGATTATTCTTGTCTAGCTTTTTCCAAGCTAGAAAGTTTTATGCTTGGTGAAGAAAGAACCAATAGTTTCTAAAAAAGCTCACATTTAATCATCTTCAAATTTTATGTTTGCATATATCATGATATCTTAAATATAGTCTTCACTTTCCCCCTTTCTAAAATTCAATGCCATGTTGGGCAAATTTGATATTTGTTTTCTCAGGTGAATAGATATCTGGAGAACTACAAGGGGTTCCTAATTGGATTTTCAGATGTTGCATCAAAGAATCCTGCTAGTGATGCTTTACATCAATTGACACTGACGCTCCAGCTTCTTGACAAATTAGAAGAATTACTTCAGGTAAGATTATTTGATTGTGGTTATTTTATAGTAAACATCCATATATAAGTGATATAATGCTTTAAGAAAGGAAGTGTGTGTGATCAAAGGTGCATTGCTTACAGCATATATACAAAGTGCAGGACAAGGAGTCGCACTCCTTGCAATTGCACATTTGACCTGTCCAACTCCCAACGTGGCACAGTGGAGTGCTTTGAATTGTTCACAAATACCTGTCACTAATATTCAAGGAAAGCTTTCTGTTTCCTGCTATAACTTAATGTACGATGAGGTAGTCCTTTAAGATGGCTTCCGAGATAACCTGTCAATATCTACAAAGTTCTGATCTAGGGGGAAGATATAACATGATTTTTATGATATGACAGGAAAAACACCTAAATATAGTCATGCTTTTCTATGATTTCTAAAATTGACTTAATTTGTAGGTTTGAGGCGCAGTTGCTTGATTAATTTTGGGAATATTACCAAACAAGTAGAGGCTAGGAAACTGCAATAGGCAGCTAAGATTATGTGGAATTAAGAGTTGTTTGGATAGAAATATCAAGTTGGGTGTTAAGTTAGTAATACTAATTGTAACTTCACTATGGTTGCTCCAGAAAGCTTGGTAAAGTTTCTCCTACTTGGCGAAATTTTTTCTGAATCCTTTTCACTTGCTGAATGAAAACAATTTTAATAAAGAGAAAAGGAAAACTTATCCCCACAAAAAAATCAATCCTTGAAATCATGAACAATAAAGGGATCCATTTGCACCAACGTTTAAGCATTAAGCATAAGACGTATATAGAAGAAAAGGAGATGAGGTACTGATCGTTTCTTGTGTTCTTAAATAGTTCAATGAGTTAAGTTAGTAGGAGCATAGCCATATGTTGGCTGAACAATGCCTGGGGGGGGGGGGGTGGTGTGATATTTTAGTTTTTTTTTTTTTTTTTGCATTTCTTGAATTTTTTCAAGAAATTGTAGTCATGATATAGTCTTTAAAAAATAATGCCTTAAAAGATTCTCAGTTGTTAAATGTTATCTTCTTTTGAAGCTGTTAAGACATTAGGAATGAGATTGTGAAGGATGCATTTGAATAATATCATCCTGCTTTTCAGGGTAAGCTTAATGACAAGAGTAATGACAAGAATAAGGGAAAGAGTAAGGGAAATAATAAGGGAAAGAGTATGGAAACCAGCTTGTCTTCCCTGATCCAATCACTTGCTACTATTGATCGTAAGGCTTTACATTCTTCGTAGATATTTAACTGTAAATACTGAGGTATATGATTTAGCTACTTATCCTTTAGTTGAGGTAATGTGCTTTCTGGCAGTGGATCCTTCATACACCAGAGTTACCATGGATCTCTTAACTGAAGGGCTTAACGAAGGGATTGCGGTCATAGGAGCAGTACGGTGCTGAGTATAAAGCTCCATCGTAAGTTACTTCATCTTGGAGGAACCCAAATGAATTAATCATTTACTACTCTGATCATTTCCAGCATTTCCTTAAAAGTGAAAGTTACTTATCTGTGCAGCCCTACTTAATGCCTATATACTTATTTCTCAATGTGTAATCTTATTCTACAGATACTATGTGATCTGTGACTCTGATGAGAAAAGTTTTGTACTTACAGTGTTCGGCATACAGAAGGAAGCAGTCAGCACTACTTTATGCTATTTTAATGTTTCTTAATTCCGAGAAAAAAGTGGTCTAGTGAAGTAGAGTATTTTGGAGATACCGAGATAAGAAATCAACAAATAAATTTCAGATATTGACCCGTTAGTTTGCTGCTAAACTGCTGCAGCACGACATGCCTAAAAAATAAGCGAAGGATCTTTCCTACCTTTTATCACTTCCTAGATGAAAAATTACATGAAGGGGAGGCACCTCACTTCTTTTATACGTAATCAAACACTAAAGATAAAAAAGAGAGAATAGTAAAGTGAGTTGGGATTTCAAAAATTTTCTGTAAATTGGAGTAGTTTGTTTCCTATATCATACTATGGAACACTATTTTTGTTTTGATTTTCTCATTCGTTCATACTTCAAGAAAAAAGATTTCATTTGTGGCTTAAATAATCCATAAGTGAGCCTGAACATCTCTTTGTAATGGTGATAATCTCATTCAAATCTGATTTTGGTTTATGTGAGCCCCACCAACCAAATTATTATGTATGTCATATCTTTGAATATTTATCCTACTTCAGATTTTCATGGTGACATATAGCCTACCATATTTGATCTTAGGCATATTTATATACCTAAGTACTCGAAATTGGCCTACGAAGTGATGATGTTTGATGACGATCTTGATTTATTAGCTTGAATTCTAGTTTAACTTGTGATGATTGCTTACTTACACACGTGATTAGTTGTTTCAGGAAATATTGATGGAATATGAATTGGGAAGATGGAAGAGGGAGCAAGGAGATGCAGGAAAATGGCTAAGGCAACAATCACCAGTGGCTGGCGCACTGGTTGGTGCGGCGCGCCAATGATGGTACTTCAGAGAGCCTGTTGAGGCGTACTGAGAGGCGCGACGCGCCAGGATGGGAAACTTCAGAGGCACTGCCCAGGCGCTCTGCTTGGCGCGGCGCGCCAGGAGCTAAATGAGGGAAGAAACCTTGAGGAGCGATAAGGGGTGCGACACGCCACCTGTTCTCCGACTTTTCCAAGTTTTCAACATTAGATAGGATTCCTAATTTGAGTGGGATTGGTTACCAAATTTTCCTACTAGTATAAATAGATCCTTAGGGCTCCATAAAAAGGGGTTGGACTTTTGATTTAGTGTGCAAGGGCAAGAATTCAAGTTTGTAATAGGTTTTGATCCTTTAACTCTTCTATTTTCTTGTTTTCTAATAGCATGAGTAGCTAAACGCCCTAGTTCTGGGGCTGTAGCTATGAATTATGTGTTGAATGTTTGAGGCTTTATGAATTGATTTTCGGTTGTCAATCCAAATTACCTCTATATTCTTGTTTTACTATTTTATGCTTGCGCACCATAAAATAAATCTAGTGTCTAATCTTAAAATCGAACAAGGAGGGATTAGATAGACCAGAGAATATAGAGAGCTCGGTCCACCCATTAAATTGAGGTGATTAGTGTTCAGGAGTGACGCCTAGACGAACACCTTGCTTAGTTACGAAATAGGATGAAATATACATGCTCGCCAGTTAGTTTATTTATCCCCGTTCAACGATGTAGTTAGATGGCTAATTGGGGTAGGCGGCGAGAGGCGAACCACCCGGACCATACTATCAACCCTATAAACCAGTAATTTGACAACTGAAGTGATTTAAGCCGATGATATGATGCATGATATTCAATGTATGCTGCAGCCCTGAAATTGTTTTTAAACTTGCTTGAACCATATTATATCAAAGTTGTTCACAATTAGTTACTTTCATTTAGTGCATAATTATTAGTAGATACTTAATTAAATCAACAACTCTTAAAAAGGTTACTTGGTTACTTTTAGTTGTAGAATTGAGTGAATATAAGTTGATCATAAGTCCCTTGGGAATGATAACTCGTTTCTTGAAATATCTATACTACTTGTGTGACCACGTACACTTGCGTGTATTTTGGGAGTAGCAAGTTTTTGGCGCCGCTGCCGGGGACTTAGAAATTGATTTATATTCAATCTTCTTAAGTCTACACTCAGTCTATCAGATATTAATTACTTGATCTTAGCTTGTGTATTGTAGGTACTTGATTTTCAGGTCTGGCTCGGAAAGGAAATCTTGTCGAACCTTACAATGAACTGGAAAGAGTTTTACGCCAGCGCAGAAAAATGAACTAGGGACGATAAGGCAAATTGGGGTTAGGTATTCCGGGAAACTTTGATGATGATAATCAAGAAAATGTGAATAACCCGAAAAACGTGAATAACCCAAGGAACCCAAATAACCAAGGAGGACCGCCTGTTGTTCCCGCAAGACCAGTCCGTGATGTGGCAGTCCCACTCACAGCCAACTTAGCATCCAATATCAGGAAACCTCCACCGAGGGTAGATTTGAACTAAAGCAGAACATGATGCATATCCTCCATACTAATGGACAATTCACTGGTCTCCCCCATGAGGATCTTCAAGTCCATCTTAGGACTTTCATAGACATTACC
Source organism: Solanum verrucosum (assembly GCF_900185275.1). Taxonomy (NCBI): domain Eukaryota; kingdom Viridiplantae; phylum Streptophyta; class Magnoliopsida; order Solanales; family Solanaceae; genus Solanum; species Solanum verrucosum. The sequence continues at coordinate 2,734,652 of NW_026020292.1, read as the reverse complement.
AATACATACATCCCAATTGGAGTCTCATCAGACTATGTAAGGTTGACTTTGTTCCCATACTTATTGTTAGGAGCTGCAAGGCGTTGGTTAGACTCTGAGCCACCAAACTCCATCACTACTTGGGATGATCTAGCAAAAAAGTTCTTGAGTCAATTTTTTCCCTCCAAGAAAACCGCCAAGCTGAGGGGTGAGATAATAAACTTTGCTTAAAAGCAAGGAGAGGACATGTACCAAGCATGGGCGCGTTTTAAACAAATGTTGAATGCTTGCCCACACCACATGCAAACCAATGAGGTACTTTGTCATACTTTCTTTGAAGGTTTAGACTATAATGCTCGTTCTCTTCTTAATAGTGCAGCAGGTGGACAAGCCCTAGCCATAACAAGTGAAGAATTTTTCGCCTTACTCGATAAACTTTCTGAAGGGAACCAAGGGTATGAGGGTGAAATGTCTAGAATTCCAACCCAAAAGGCTGCAGGGATCTTAGATGTAGACTAAGCTACTGCCACTAATGCTAAATTAGATGCAATGCAACATAACATTACATTGCAATTCAAACAAATAGCTCTAAATCAGGCCCCGGTAAATGTAGTACAACAGGCAGCAAATTGGTGTGAGGTATGTGGTAGTGGAACTCATGAAACAGAGCAATGTGAAACAAACCTGGATTCCGTACACTATGTGGGTAATGCGCAAAGGAGTGGAGTGCAACAGAATTATGGTAACACTTACAACCGTAGTTGGAAAAACCATCCTAACTTCTCATGGGGTGGGAACCAAAACCAAAATTAGACGCAAGGGGTTAACCAATACCGTTATCAAGGGGCTGGGCAACAATACTACAATTCTAACCAAGGCTCAAATTCTAGTGCACCAAAAGGGGGGATGACTAATGAAGAGCTACTCCAAAAGCTCATGACTGAAATAGGGACCAAATTAAATGCTAGACTAGATAAGCATGATGAGAACATTAGAAACATCCAGATGTCCCAAATGAGTTTAGAGAAACAAGTTGCACAAGTGGCTAATTCTTTGAACTTGCATCCCCAAGGTGGACTGCCGGGCGATACTGAACCCAATCCAAAGCAATTGCATGCGGTAAGCACTAGAAGTGGGTTGAAATTAGAGGAACTATCTCCAAAGAAGAGAGACACTGAGGCAAGTAACAAAGAAAAGAATGTGGAAGAGGTAGTAAAAAGCTCCAATGTTGAGGTACCAATTCCTCAAAAGAAATTACCACCTCCATTTCCACAGAGGCTCAAAAAGCTGAATGAAGATGAATGCTTCGGTAAGTTTCTCTCTCTCCTTAAACAGGTTCACATTAATCTACCGTTGGTTGACATTTTGCAGGGTATCCCGAAGTATGCTAAATACGTGAAGGACATAGTGGCCAACAAGAGGAAACTCACTGAATATGAAACTGTAGCACTTACTGAGGAGTGCAGCTCAAGGATTCAAAACAGATTGCCCAAAAAGTTAAAAGATCCGGGTAGTTTTACTGTGCAAATTACAATTGGACAAAGTGCTTATGCCCGGGGGTTGTGTGATTTGGGGGCAAGTATAAATTTAATGCCTCTATCTTTGTACCAAAAGCTTGGGTTGGGTAGTCCAAAGAGAACCATTGTTATTCTCCAACTTGCAGATAGATCCATTGCTAGGCCAGAAGGGGTGGTAGAAGATGTGTTAGTGCAAGTAGGTTCATTGATTTTTCCAGTAGATTTTGTGGTCTTAGACTTTGAACCCGATTCTGAAGTTCCATTTATCTTGAGATGACCTTTCTTGGATACGGGTAGGGCATTGATTGATGTAGCAGCTGGTCAACTAACCATGACGGCACATGATAAGGTAGAGGTATTTGATGTTTATCATGCTTTAAAATTACCTTCTATTTATGAAGAGTTGTCCGCTATTACTGTAATTGATACTATAATAGAGTCACAGTTAGTTTTGCCCGAAGACCCATTAGAAAGAGTGTTAGTGGGTCAACAGTTAGAGGGAGATGTTGAAGTTCAAGAGACTGAATCATTCTTAAATCTAGCAGTAGTAGAAACTCGTAAGATTTAAGTAGAGTCTTTAAATCGCGAGTTAGGACCCCCTCCAAAGCCATCAATTGAAGAGGCTCCTAAGTTGTAGCTAAAAGCCTTGCCAGCCCACCTAAGGTATGCTTATTTGGGTACTAAAGAAACTCTGCCTGTTATACTTTCTGCAAAATTGTCTGATTTACAGGTTGAGACAACATTAAGAATCTTGAAGCGGAGGAAGAAAGCAATTGGATGGTAAATGGCTGATATTCATGGGATTAGTCCAGCATTGTGTATGCACATAATTTACATGGAAGATGATCACAAACCAAGTGCACAACATCAACGTCGTCTAAATCCTTTGATGAAAGAAGTAGTACGAAATGAAGTGATCAAGTGGTTAAATGTTGGGGTTGTTTACCCAATCTCTGGTAGTAAGTGGGTAAGTCCCATGCAATGTGTTCCCAAGAAGGGAGGTATGACTGTGGTAAGGAACAAAAAGAATGAGCTAATTCCTACTAGAACAGTGACATGGTGGCGAATTTGTATGGATTACCGGAAACTTAATGAGGCTACTCAGAAAGATCACTATCCCGTTCCCTTTATTGATCAAATACTTGACAGGTTAGCAGGGCAGGAGTACTATTGTTTCCTAGATGGCTATTCAGGTTACAACCAGATCCTAATTGCACCCGAAGATCAGGAGAAGACCACATTCACTTGTTCGTATGGTACATATGCTTTCAAACGCATGCCATTCGAACTTTGCAATGCACCGACGACTTTTCAAAGGTGTATGGTGGACATTTTTCATGATATGGTGGAAGACTTCGTCGAAGTGTTCATGAATGTTCTCCGTCTTTGGGAAGTCTTTTGAGGTATGTCTCCGAAATCTTGATAAAGTGCTTGCTAGATGTGAAGACACTAACTTAGTTCTAAACTAGGAAAAGTGTCATTTTTTGGTAAGAGAGGGGATAGTGTTGGGACACAAGGTATCTAAATTTGGTTTGGAGGTTGATAAGGCTAAGGTAGAAGTTATAGAGAAACTGCCCCCGCCCATTTCTGTAAAAGGTGTGCATAGTTTTCTTGGTCATGCAGGTTTTTACAGGCGATTTATCAAGGATTTTTCCAAGATAGCAAGACCCATGTGAAGCCCTCTGGAGAAAGAGGTGAAGTTTGCCTTTAATGAGATGTGCTTGAAGGCTTTTGAGATGCTGAAGAGGAACTTAATTGAGGCTCCCATCTTAATTGCCCCTAATTAGGAATTACCTTTTGAACTCATGTGTGATGCAAACGATGTAGCAGTGGGTGCAGTGTCGGGACAAAGAAAAAATAAAGTGTTCCACTCAATCTATTATGCAAGCAAGACCCTTGATTCTACACAAGCTAATTACACAGTAACTACTGAGAAGGAGATGTTGGCTCTAGTGTTCGCCTTCGACAAGTTCAGATCGTATTTGGTAGGTACTAAAGTGATTGTTTTTACTGACCATGCAGCTATTAGGTACCTATTCAACAAGAAGGATGCTAAACCAAGGCTGATTCGATGGATACTGCTTCTCTAAGAATTCGACCTCAAAATCAAGGATAAGAAGGGTACGGAAAATCAAATAGCAGATCACTTATCTAGGTTGGAAGATTTTTCACATGTGAATGAAGGTGAGCAAATTCGGGAAGAGTTTTCGGATGAACAATTAATGACATTGGATATCTCTGAAGTGCCATGGTATACAGACATAGTAAATCTGATAGTAAGTGGTGATTATCCTCCGGGTGCTACCACCCAACACAAGAAAAAGCTTAACCATGATGCCAAGTTCTACATTTGGGATGAACCATTCTTGTTCAAACAAGGGGTAGACAGGGTAGTGAGAAGGTGCATCCCGGAGTATGAGGTTCACAAAGTGCTGGAAAGTTGTCATGCTAGCCCATATGGACGTCATCATGGAGGAGAGCGCACTGCTCATAAGGTACTACAATCTAGTTTCTTTTGGCCCTCGCTATTTAAAGATTTGTTGCTTTTGTGAAGGGTTGTGATAAATGCCAAAGGTTGGGTACTATTTCAAGAAGACATGAGATGCCGCTCAGTAACATTTTGGAGGTGGAAATCTTTGATGTGTGGGGTATTGACTTCATGGGTCCCTTCCCACCATCTAGTGGAAACCAATACATTTTTGTGGCTGTGGATTATGTTAGTAAATGGGTGGAGGCTGTAGCTTTTCCTTCCAATGATTCAAGGGTGGTGATAAAGTTCATCAAAAAGCACATCTTCACTCGCTTTGGCACTCCAAGGGCAATTATAAGTGATGTAGGTAATCATTTCATTAACCATCTTGTTAAGAATCTTCTTGCTAAGTATGGTATTCGTCATAAGGTTGCTACAACTTACCATCCTCAAACAAATGGTCAAGTGGAGGTTTCAAATAGAGAGGTGAAGCAAATTTTGCAAAAAACGGTGAATGCGCAAAGGAAGGATTGGTCTGATAAACTAGATGATGGGTTGTGGGCATATAGAACTGCGTACAAGACACCAATAGGGACTTCTCCCTATCACATAGTGTTTGGGAAAGCATGTCACCTTCCGGTGGAATTGGAGCATCAAGCATATTGGGCAATTAAGAAGCTGAACTTAGACCCCGAGCTAGCCGGTAAAAAGAGAGTGAATCAGCTGCATGAACTTGAGAAGTTTAGGCTCCATGCTTATGAGAATGCCAAGCTATACAAAGAAAAGACGAAGAGGTGGCATGACAAGCACATTGTAGGTCGTACCTTCAATCCAGGAGATAATGTACTACTCTTCAACTCTAGACTAAGGTTATTCCCCGGAAAACTAAGGTCGAAGTGGAGTGGTCCATTCAAAGTGGTTAGAATGACTCAACATGGGGCAGTTGAACTTCAAGGTAAGACTGGCCCTACGTTCTTGGTCAATGGGCAAAGAGTGAAGCATTATTTCGGTGAGGATTCAGATCGTGATCGGGAGGTTCTTGAGTTAAATGATGAATGATCCAAGTTGCGTCGTGCCGCGACGTTAAATCAAGCGCTACTTGGGAGGCAACCCATGACCAATGTGGAATAAATAGGGAGTTCGTGTGTGAAATTTTGATTTGTAGCATAGTTTTAATTCGTAGAATCTAGGAAGTTCTTTTAGTTATTAGTTTTAGATAAAATTGTATTTTTTCATTCTTTGTAACTTAGAAAAAAAATAAAAAAATCTGGAGCCAGGCGCACTGTCTGGCGCGCCGCGCCTGGCGTCAAAGTTCAGAGACGCCTCTCAGGCGCTCTGAGAGGCGCGCCGCGCCTGGAACCACACGACAGAGCGATTTCTCATGCGCGCTGAGAGGCGCGTCGCCCCTCCCATCGCCCCACTGCCTAGAATTTTAATTTTTGGGCCATGACCCAAATATCACCCGACCCACCTCTTCAAAACCCCTAAAATCCCAAATTCATCCACCATTTCCTCTTCTCCCCACCGACCCACACCTCTTCCAATCCCCCACATTCTTCCCTCTTCATCTTCTTCAGTTTCCACTACCTCCATTAACCCCCACTCATTTTCTTCCACATTCTTTCAATTTCCCCAACTAAAATCCTTCCCTTTCCCCAAAAATCAACCATTCTTTCTACTCACCTTTTCCATCCTCACAAAACTCCACACTCATAACTCCAACTTCCCTTTTTCTCCAAATTACTATCTCTCACTCCACCGCTTTCTCTTTTCTTCCCCTACATTTTGTCTTCTCTTAACAGGTGGTCATGGCTCCAAAAGCCACAAATGTGGCAGGTTCCAAGCGGAATAGGAAGGGCGAAGCATCCGGGTCCTCTAGCGGTCGGGACCCGGTACAAAAATTTGGCAAAAAGGCTATAGAAAGGTATGGATGGGACTGGTTTGCATGTCAACAAGAGGCGAAGTATATGGGTGACGAATTTGTAAAGCGGTACAGTTACAGTCACAATTTCCCAATATATATCAGACTGTTATTGAGTTGGGTTTACGATTCATCTTTGAGAATTCGGGAGATTGCAATTTGACGTTAGTGAGAGAATTTTATGCTAATTGGCTAACTGAAACGAAATATAAAACTGTGCCGGTTAGGGGGAAAGATGTCAGGTTTTCTGCCAGAATTCTGAATGAGTTGTTAGGAACCCCGAATTGTGACCCTGATGAGTTTAATGGCTTGAAGGATAAACCTCATTATAGGGATATCCGACATACCTTGTGTGGGGTTGATTCGACTGCTAGGTGGGAGCGGAGTAAGGATACTGGGAGGCATAATACCCTCTATTTTGCTAACTTTAATCAGGTTGCTCGGGTGTGGCTGAAAATAGTGTGTAGTGTGTTGTTGCCTGCTAAACATGTAACTGAGGTAACTCGGGATAGGGTGGTGTTAGTTTACATGCTGATGAAGGGAATGCCCATTAATGTTGGGGCAATTCTGAGGCAAAATATGATGAAATTTTGGAACAATATGCGGTGGAGATTCTGTTATGGGGGGTTGATCACCCGTTTTCTGATGGGTGAGGGTATTGAAGAGGAGACAGTGGATATGACTGTTGCTTATCACCCGGACCTGACGGGTAAGTTAGTAGATGTGACTCGAACTAAGGCACTAGATCTGTCACATGGACCTGTCTTGTCTGCTCAAGAGAGGCAAGCCCGTGATGACAGCGTCATGGCAAGAATGTTTGGTATGGCAGAGCTGCAGTTGCGCATAGGAGGGCGTCCAGTTACAGACGCGGAGATGGAAACCATGGCGGAGCGCTACCCCTTGACTGAGAGTGCATCTTTCTTATGCTGGACTGGTCCCGCATTTTTAGAGCCTTTGGATGATGTTGAGGCTATTGCTGACGAAGCTATGGATGATGATGAGGCGGATGACGCGAATGCGTTGATGGTGTTTGATCACGATGACGGCGAGGCCTATGGGCCTGAGGGAGTATTCCTAACTCTATACTTTGCTTTCATTGTGCACTGAGGACAATGCTTATTTTTAAAGTATGAGGTGGGGTAATATGTCTCTGTTGTATATAGTTGTTTACTGCTTTATCGAGTCTAGTAGTAGCTTTTAGTAGTAAATTTGTTTTTATTTTTATTTGTTTATTTTGGGTTCCTCAGCGTTTGTTTTCGGTACTTTTACTGAGGATTGTCCCTTTGAACCAAATAGGACTAGTTTATTGCTTTGTCGAGTCGTAGAGTCGTCATAGGAGTGACAGTTACCAATGATGGATGGATGACGACCGTCTTAAGGGTAAATTAGTCACATAGAAGAGTAGGACTGAGAGAACAACCTTGGCCTTTTGAAACTATGTCCAAAATTGTTAGTCAAACGTCATGGGTAGTCATATTTGGAAGAATGCGATAAATTGTTGACCTTGTAACAAGCATATGCTCTTAGTTTTGACTCAAAATAAAAATATATGGGCTTAATTGTGTAATGATACCGTAATGCAAGTTGTAGAAGCATGTTGGTTGATATATCTTTATATGTGTCATAATGCCATGTGTGGTGAGAATTGATTGGTTCTTTCTTAACTTGATATCTAGAACTTGCCTTGTGTGTGTTGAATTAGTAGTTTGTATGACTTAAGGAATGTGATTGAGGCGCTTCTTTGAAATAGCCAATTCTTACCTGTTCTTTTGATTTACAAAAAAAAACAAAAAAAAAAAACCAATAGCCTTTCTTATTTACTTTGAGAGTTGTTGTCTTCATCATCTTAGTTTCTTTTGCCACATATTATACAAAATAGTCGAGTGGACTTGTGAGTAGAAGATCGGATCAATTCTTCTCTGTGGTAAGACTAGTAGTATAAATCAAGTGCAAGTCATGGCTCAAAACTTGTTTGTTATGCTAAAATGATCCTTTATCACTGTTTTTTCATCAGAATACATTATGCATCTACCATGACATTTAATGTCTTTGGGATTTGAAACCTTTCCAAGTTAAAATTATATTTGTCCTACATTTTATTCAATGTATCATGTCAGTGCTTTCTTGGGTTATTTTCTCTGCACATTTGATATGAATCAAGTTTTGTCTCGTTATTGTTAATTGTATAAAGAGAGAATTGCACCCCTCTCTCCTTTATCTTTTAATATACTAATCTTTATTTCCTTTTTTTTGTGTTGCATGTGAAATCTGCCTCGAGTCTATTTTGGACTCTCAACCCCTATCCTTGCATCTCTTCATTGGGCCAAAGGCTCAATTTTATCCCTTAGCGAGTCATCCAACCTTGAGAAATCGAAGAACAAGTCTTTGGAATCGACGTACAGGTCCTGGAAAGCAAAAAAATGAGTTGTAAACATTTGATATACACTGATATACACCATAGGTATACAAAAACGGGAATTGAGCCAATAACCCAAATCAGCAACGAGTTTGACCCAAAAAAGGGCCCAAATTCATCTTCTCCTTTATTCTCCTAGATTATTTAGTTGTGATTGCTTATTGTTAGTTTTTTTTTTTTTAACTCTAACTTTAAATAACTTTATTGAATTCCTCAAAGGATGAACTATTTTCTTTGTGTTGGTTTACTTTAATAAATTTTATTTTATCAACTCTTGCACCCTTATTTACTTATTCAAATATTTTTCTATTCAAAACTTTCACTTACTTTTAACTAGTTTAAAATGATTTCTTGGTTTATCAACTAAATTGGTGTAAATTATTTTTAAATTGATTCAAACAAATGCTAATTAATCTAGGTTTTGTTAAAATTCTAATCACTTGCTATTTAATTCAGATATTTCATTTTAGGTCTTTTTGTTTTTTAAAAAAATAATAAGAATAAATGAAAAATGATTCTTTATTTAACTATTTTCTCAAAGTTCGAATATTGTAAATTACATTTTGTATTAAACCATTTTTTTTTAAAGAATTAGTCAAAAATTATTTTAGTCAAGTCGTAGGATAACCGCATGTTAGCGGCTACTTTAAGTGCTAATACCTTCTTAGAGTAGAAATAAGAACCTCTTACCCATTTTCTGTATATTTTTAAAGGTTTATCTGTTAAGGCCTTTTTAAATTAAATTTTCTTAATTTCTTTAAAAAATTAAGTGGCGACTCTTTTCTAAGTATTTTTCTCAAATTGTTTTATACTTAGAACATTTTAAAAAGTGATTTTTCTAAAGGTTACTAAAATTACGGCATAACACTAACAATCAAAGGTATGGAATTACATATATTGTGTTGTTAATTCGATTTTTGGTTTGTGTTTTTGAGATGACTATATCAATCGTGATGCATTAGTATTTATGTATCTTGTATAAATTGATAAGTACTATATTCATATTAATTAGATACATTAAATAAGTAAATTTTGCATGTAAAATGTTTGCTTAGAGTTTGACGCATTACTGTGTGATACAGGTAGTATTAATTAAAATTATTGAATCATGACCAAATATTTAGCATGATACATTACTATTTTTGTATCTTGTTGGGTTTGTGAAATGCTATACTTTATAGATGATACATTATACATGTAATTTGTTGTAAAATCATCAAAATGTTCAAGAATGAGAGTATGTATCAGATTATATTTATATTTTGTATCTGGTATTAAGTATAAGTTAGTTGTCTGTATCACTAATTTCTTTAATGTGAACAGGTTGTTGCATCATCTGAGTATCTTTATTCAATCTATGATTCTGGAAGAAGATACATTGTTTGCCTTGAAAGATAATTAAGCAATTGTGAAATATTTCAAGTTGATAAGTATCTATAAATGTATCATTTTGTAATTGATAATAATGTATTTGATACAATAAGATTATCAACTTTTATGTATTCATAAATCATGCCCATAAAATTGTGCATGATACATTACTATTTATAACTTTAACTTCAGGGTAAAGAGATATGATAATGAAAGATATGGAATTACATGTATTGTGTTGTCTAGTCGATTTTTAAATTTATGATCTTGATATGGATATATTGTTCATGATACATTACTAATTCAAAAATATTTAGTAGATTGATAAGTACTGTAATACCATTGGGTAATCTTGATACACAGGAAAAAATTGATTTATTGCTATATATATCCTTTTAAAATTAAAAAATATTAAAGATACATTATAAAACTTGATATATTGTAAATGATACATTAGACATTACTTATGTATCAAGTACATAAGTATTTAACATGAAATCCACTAGTCGAATATTCAACAATATTAGGGTTATGTATCAATGTAATAAATATATACATGATACATTGCATAAAACATAATCTATTGTAGCAGTGATGTATCAGAAATTTCATACCACTAACAAAGGCTAATTTAATAAAAAAAAATAAACAAGATACATTGAGAATCTTCAACTTTGGTAAAGATGGGTGAAAAATGCATCCTTCATCGATTTGACATTCTACAACTCAAGATTCTCCATTAATAATGGATTCTTTCTTTGTAGAATCAAAGACACAATGTACAATATTTTGAGTAGTTGAAACTAATTGGGTAATCTTAATACTAAAAGAAGAAGAATCATCCATAAATATCAGTAAATTGATGATGAAAAATTAAAAAAAAACAAGGATGAAAGGAGAGAAACAAGGAAGACGAAAACTACCTATTCAAGAAGTTGAAATTGATGTGACTGGAGAGAGAACGATTTTGAATTTCAAATTTTAAGGAATGAATTAACTGATAATATTGTGGAGTGAAAATAGGGAGAGAATGATCGAGTAAATTAAGGAAGGGAAACGGTTTTGGGAGTGTAAGATTATGTATCCGGAAGTTTAGTTTTGGGAGTAAAATAAGGAATTTTGGAAATTTTTTGGAATGGTAGGAAATAATAGAAATTATGGAAAATAAAAATGTGTATATAGGTATTTTTTCCTTAAAATACATTAGGATAAATTGTTTAAATGGTGACACATCACACATGTCAATCCATTTGGTTTAGAGACATATATGATCTAAAAGTATGACGGTAAGAGCATATACAACCTTAAAGTATAATGGATGGTATATGCATATCATTTATAATAGTTCAGAGATATATTTATGTAAAAATTATAAGAATCTCATAGTGTAAGGAGAAAAATACATCATATCCCTACTCTTTTTCAATTTACAAAAATCTCTTTAAATTTAGTGTCATTTGGATACATTCCAACAATCCGGATACATAGGAGCTGATACATTACCTTCCAGTCTATTACGCTTAAAAAGGAAAAAATATAAAATTAAATTACAATCTCATAAATCACGCAATCACATTGTTACCACTGCCAATCAATTCCCCACAAAGCGTAACAACTTCAAAAAATTCAATTTTAAATTTCTTCTCTCAGATCGTCTAACATCCTTTCAATTTTGAATCAAGGCTATCGAAATATTTAAGAAAATACATTATGAATATCTCAATTTTGCAGCAAAGAGGTTAAAATTAGTTCACTTATGCAACAAAGATGTAACGACATGTTCCCGTCATTATAGAAAAGCCAACGGGAGAAAATTTGGGAGCGAAAAACTTTTTCATAGTATTTGGATTTTCCCAACCTTGTCCAGATTTGGACGAAATCGGAGTCCTTGAGGTGTAGGAAAATTAGGCAACAATCGGGTGAAATAATTATGTTTTTGATTACATGAGTAGTTAGATAACTCGTTGAAGAATCTGTACGACCTTATAGAATTGAATCCGGGTGAGTAGAACTCCCGGAATCGATCTTGGCGTAAAGGGTATTTTCTGAGTGTCGTGGGTTAGAGGTGTGTTGTGAAATGAGAATTTTGGAATTCTTGAATTAGCTCTCTAGTTCGAGAATGCCACCTTGACGCCACTTTTTGCCGTTATAGCGGGGTGGTGGCCGCTGTGGCGGGCTCGACGTGAATTAAAGTCATTAATAAACCCCTAAACGACCTCATTATGTACTTTTTGACTTTTAGAGCTAAGGAACGAACCTCAGGCGACTCCTACTCATTTTTCACCATTTTTGAGGCTAAAGGTAAGCTTTTCACTTTCCAAATCCATTTTTTGTTTCGTAGAACGTAATAGAATTGGTGAATATTGATGGGAGAGGGTTTTGTTATAGATTCTATGGTGGAAATAACCCTAATTTGGATAATTGGGATCATGGGTATGATCTAGGATTCATGGATTTGTTAGTAATTCGGGTAATTAATAATTGTTTATTGATTCCCGTATTATATTGATTGTTTGTATACGAAGAACAAGCGGAACGAATTTGGAAAGGGAAGGATCAAGTTTCTTAGGGTTTCAAGCTTGTTTTGAGGTAGATGATGGTTGTGATTCTATGATTGTGTGATGTATGTTTGTTATTGCTTCATTATGATACTTGTATATGCATGAATGTTGCAACGTTGATCACATTTGTTGTAGAAGAGATAGAGGAATGATGATTGCCATGAAATCATGACTTAAATGTATGATCTTGATGATATACTTGTGATTGTGATTGTGGTGTGTTGAATGGATCGGTTGCCACATTCCGACATAACTAACTTGGATTGGTTGCCACATTTCGGCATAAAAATGGGATCGATTGCTACGTTTCGACATAAATATAGGATCGGTTGCCACGTTGCGTCATGCTAACTGTTTGGGTTTGGGTTCCATGAGAGGACCAATGATTTGATAGATAATGTAAAGTTGTTCGTTGTTCGTAAATTTTGATAATATTGTATATATTGATATATATGCATGTGATTATAATGTCGTCTTGACTTGCTTATGTTGCACTAGTGGGATAGCTGTGTGATCCTACCAGTACACTGTGGTTGTGTACTGATACTGCACTTGCTCTTATTTTTGTTGAGTACATGTCATCTTCAAGCGGCTATTGACAGACCTCGCTTAGAAGATCAGTGATCGTATTTAAGGGTGAACCAATTCTTCTGGGCTGCCATGGGATTCTCTTTCGTCTATGTCCACCATTTCCGTACTTAGACATTTGTTTTAGCTAGTTGATTAGTTCATTAGTTGGGGTTGTATCCCTTTCTTGTTTAGACTTGGCTCATTGTTAAAATGCTTTGGTACATTGACTTTCAGGTTCTAGGTTATTTCTTTCGCATTGTTTATTTCGTTGTTAGACTTTTGTTGGAGTTTATGGGAACTCCCTATTTATTTCATTGGTATTTAACTTGCTTCCGTAACTTAAATGCCTTAGTTTTGGTTTAGTTGCTTGGTTTGGGTTGTAGTAGTGGTTCTCCCACCAAAGAGTTAGTGTGGGTGCCAATCACGACGATCTGGGTCGTGACAAATGATAAACAAATAAAGGCCATGAACATTAGCTGGAAGACAATGCCCTTTGTCGTAAGCAATTCTAGATTTGCTTGATCTTTCATAGTCATCTCGTCTGGATTCAACACTAGCCTTCATGGTGCCTCCACTACCCACATTTGACATGACTTTTTTTTTTTATTAATCTCTGACAAGAACTGGTCTAAACCAAATGAATCAACTTCCTTAACTTCCTTCTCAAATTCAAATTTCAAATTTCTTCAAGCAGATCGTCTAATATTCTTTCAATTTTCATTCAATTTTTTTTAAATATTTGGAGAAGATACGTCATGAATATCCCGATTTTGCTAAGATATTCAGGAATCAATTTTTCGAGATGGATAGATTTATCATGATATATTACTATTTATGTATCTTATTTAAATTGATAAATATTGTATTCTTACTGATACATTAAACAAGTAATTGTTGTCTATAAGATATTCGCTTCGAGATTGATATATTACAGTGTAGTAGATTTTATGTATCAACTACATGTAGTATAAATTAGTATTTATGTATCATGTCCATAAAATTGTGCATGATACATTACTATTTATGCATCTTATTCTGATTGAAAAATATTGTATTTTATAAAAGATGCATTATGTATGTAATTGTTCTCAATAACATTTTTTGTGATTGATACAAAACATTGTGATTAGTTGTTATGTATCTAATACATATAATAAAGTTTGAAATTTATTGAATTTGATATACATTGCGTTAAATAAAAATAGTCAAGGCGTGTCTTAAAATGTTACTTAGAGGGCTACAAATACATAACAACGTTTGATACATATTCAAATAGACAATTTGACATAGTTATATATAATATACAAAGAAACTGTGAATATAATACATATTGATTTAGTTATAAAATAGCAGGGCTTATGTATCAAGAATATGTTTTGATAATGTGTACATATACATAGTCTTCTAAGTTTAATAAGACTGGTTTATGTATTTGGTAGTAAAAGATAAAGAAATTTGTATTATGTATCAAATACATAACTATGCGCATGATGCATACTAATTGATGTTTTCATAAATTTGGATTATGTATCAAACACTTTTATTTGAACGCGATACATTGTATATGATAAGGGTATAATGTATCATAATATTAAAATGTAGGCATTATACATGAATTTAAGAATAAAAAATAACTAGATACACTAAAAATCTAAACCTTTGATAGAGAAGGGTGTATAGTAACATGTTCTACTCCCCCCTTTTTTGAAAACTTTTTCAACGGGCGATTTAATTAGAACTTGAACATGCATCATATTTTGACTTTTTCTCTTGCAATTTCTTCATGATTAATGGATCATTTCGCTGTTTGAATCTATTTTCATGAAAATTATCATCATTTGAATCTTCCATTTGTGCAACTAATTGGGTAAGACATTAATAATTATGTATCACAATAATATTTGATAATGTCTACAGATACATAACCTTCTAATTGAATAAGTCTGGGTGTATGTATCGGTAGTAAAAGATAATAAAATTTATAATAGTTATGTATCAAATACATGACTATGAACATGATACATACTAATTTGTATTTCAATAAATTAGGATTATATATCAAAACTAATATTTAAACACGATATACATTGTACATGATAAAATGGTAATGTATCATGAAGTTGAAAAGAAGAAATTATATTTTTATTTAAGAACTTGAAATGCATCCTTCTTCGTCTCTGAATCATAAAGACGAGGACGAGATCTACCGTTTGTAACAATGACGTTACGTATGGTTCTCGACTCAATACTAAAAATGGACCAGAATACATATGTATCAAAAAATTGCAGATGAAAAAACTAAAATTGAAAAATAATAATAATTTATAACTGAACAATTGGAAGAAAAAAATTGATGAAAAAATAGTTCTACTTCTGTAGGAAGATAAAGAATACAAATAGAATACAATTGAAATTCAAAAATGGAGGATTGGAGGTAACAACTTGTACATCAGAGTGATATTAGGCGTGAAAATAGGAACAAATATCGTGAAGTGAGAAGGGTTAACAACGATTAGGGGTGTCAAATGGGCGTGTTGGGTTGAAATTGGAGATATTAAAATGGGTTGAAATCAAAATCGGGTTGGTCTTGACCCGCCCAAGTTTAGTTTGGGCTCAAATGGGTTGGGTTCAAATGGGATAAAAAACGGGTTGGGTCTTGACCCGCCCAATTTGACCCGATTAATCTCAATAATTTTAACATAGTGATATTTAACTTTTATAATCACAATGCGAATTTCAGCTCAAATTCTTTTTTTAAAAAAGTAACAAATGGATAGATAAATCCTAAAAGATGTTAAATAGATAATAATTCATACCTTTAATATAGGAACATATCTTAGTAAAACGTTTTAAAACGGGTTGAAATTGGAGATTGAAATGGGCTCAATGGAGGATTCTATTAAAATGGGTTAGGCTTGAATGAGTTGAGATTGAACCCAATTCAAATTATCTTGAGCCCAACCCTTTAAATTCTGGGCAGGTTACCTATGTTGGGTTCATTTTTGACACCCCTAACAGTGATGTATCTGGAAAAAAAGAGAAGGTGAGGAAAAAAGAGATTTTTGTAATATTATGAAATGGTAGTGAATTTTAGAAAATATGATTAAGTTTTTTTTGTGTAATTAGATAATTTTTCCAATATATTTCCTTTTTCTATAAAAATTAATATTATTAGGTCTGTGCATAACACAAATTATCCTCACTAGTATGTTCATAAAAGTAACAAAAGTGGGACAAGGTAATTTCTTCTTGGGGAACTTTCACATATAGCAACTCAAAATTAGCTTAATTACGCCCCATAACTATAGTTTGCTAATTACGATTCATAGCTACATGTTATAGGGAGGAGAGTGGTGAGCGAGATTGGGAGAGGGAGGAGAGAGGCGAGCGAAAGAGGGTAGAAAGTGGGAGAGATGTGAATTGTATATGTATATCGGCTAGATAATTATATATATGTAATTGGTATACATATGTATTTGTATATCTGGCGAGTGAGATTGGGAGAGGGAGTAGAGAGGCGAGCGAGAGAGAGTAATAATTCATATAGTTCACATCTTGTTTGTATAATTCGCAGATATGTTTTTATAATTTGCGTGTTTTTGATAATTGAGTAATATAAAGTCTGAAATTATACAAATATGATAAAACTTGAAATAACGAATTGATACAAACATAAGCATATGAACTTTAAACAATTATACAAATTATTATATTATACAAATTACATTATATAGCTTATACTATATAAAATCCGAAAACTACACGTTTATACAAACTTTAAGAAGTTATACACAAAAAGATTGAATATATATGGTGATAAAACTGAAAAACCAAAGGAAATCGTCTACATATACAAATACAAACCATCGAACACAAATACAAATCAAACGAAGAATTGTTAGTTGCGAATTATACAAATGTGGCTAATTATCAACCCATGTAATTAATTGTTAATGTTAGTTGTGAATGATAATTATAGCAGACTATAACTTTGATGACTAATTAAGTAGTATAAGTTTGTTTAACCACATAATTTTCCCTTTCTTCAAATACTTGGTAAATATGAGATTCTAAGCTTAAAACATTAGGGGTGAAAAAGAGAATACAAAAACTATTAGGGGTGGCAGGGTAATTTCGTCAAATAGTAAGATGAAGAAAGTGTGATCCATGAGAATCACAATACACTGTTTAAAACAGAATTTCCCACCCAAAAGTTGTAAACCGCCTAACTTTTTACATATTTCACACTTCTGCTTCCAAAATCCGCCATTGGAGATGAGTACTCCAGTTGAAGAAGTTTCTGCTCATCTGAAAAAATTCAACTACGAGGATTGGATTTCAAAGCTGGATGCACTGTCGATATGGATGTACGATTTTGGCGACCAGCATTTCCCGTCAACTATAGAACAGAAAATCTCTGACATCGAGCATCAAATTGATTTGTGCATCAAAGTCCTCGAATCAGTTCCTCAAGGTATGGATTATCCAGAAGAAGAAAAAAACGCATTCAATTTCATTTATCAAGTGAGTTTAAGTGGTATGAATTCATGCAGAGAAGAGAGAATTAAATCGTGAACGTGCAATGTTCGAGTATCTAAAAGGAAGGTTTTATAATGCAATTCCTGATGTTTATAAGGAGGAAGCAGAGCGTCATCTACTGAAAGCTGTGAGTGAAAGAAGAATTACATATTTAATGTATTGTTGATTGTTGAATTTGCGTTTGGTTTCCTTCTCACTGTTAATTTTATCTACCAGACTCAATTAGATCCGCTTCTGCGGGATGCTTGGAATTGCCTCGGCTGTTGCGTTGCCAAGAAAGGAAATTACCAAGAAGCTAAAGAATACTATCAGACTGCCCTAAAAATGGTTATATTTCGCTGCTTCTTCAGTACGTAAGTTTTCAGTTCTCTAAACTTCAAACGCTCCCTTCATTTAATGGATTCTTCATCTTTTATTTGATTTAGGGTGAAGAAAATGCAGTAATATTACGTCAACTTGCAGACCTTGAACTGACGTTTGCACGAGGTGAATGTCATTCTTCATCTTTTATTTGTTTTGTGTTTTAGACTCCCTTCATTTCGCTGCTTAGGTGATTATAAAAGCTGTGTCTATGAAGTTCTAATTCTCTCCTTAATTTGGCAGTCTGGGATTCTGATTTTTAATTGAATATGATTTCTACCATTTTCAATTTAGAATCTTCATTTAACAAAAGCAAATGTATAGTACATTTCTTCAGTCTCTTATTAAGTAAATAATAGTAACTCATGGAAAAAATTCTGAAATCTATATTTACTGTTATTTTTCTTAGTGGATCTGTTCATCTGAGTGTATATCTATTTCATAGTTGCTGAAAATCCAGCCAAGCAGATTGATGACTGCATCAAATATGCCGAAAGGACACACTCTCTGGATGACATGGATGGAGGTTGTTTATGTAAGACTGCAAACAGAATTTACTTAAAAGAGGAACTGCTTTAATCACTTACCTCTGAGATTCTCTGATATTGTGTCATACACATTCTGTGCTTTAGCACTCTCAGCTTTTCCAATTTGCTAAATGTTTACTTGGTGTTTGTCAAAGATTGTGTTCACCCGTCACATATTGTATAGCTATAGTTAAGAAATGTTGGAAAAATGAAATTTCCAACAAGAAGTAGCATAGAATGACATTAAAGACAGATTAAGGTGCAGAAATTCCATACTTTGTTACATGGAACCATGAAGTAGCATATGCGCAGTATGTATGTTATACTTAGATCTTTAACTAGCATCTGCACACAGTTATAGCTATAATAAACATTTTGATAAATCCAATTTTCAAGTCCTTCACTGAGCTTCATTTGGTTGGTAGATATCTTAGGATGTGGACATTTCACTTCCTTTCTTCTGACGGGAGGATGGGATCACAATAATCTTCTTCTGGCATTAGAGGCATACGAAAAAGCTGTAAGTAGTTCTTACAATCTTGTCTCTGTATATTTATTTCCCTTTATTTTAACATGAAATATACGTGTACAGTATTAGCTCCCTGCAAGCCTGGTTATTTTAGATACTTGGAAGTTTCTTCTGATTTTCTACTCTATTTCAGAAGAGAATTGATGCAATGAAGTCAAACCCACATCTTGAATACGACTGTAGCATGGTAAGTCATTGAAAGAAACAACTGATTTTCACTTATGAACTGTTGTATCATATACATGATCTTTCAAAACACAATGGTTCTCAATTGTTGCTAATTATCACCTCGTTTTTTTATGATGGTGTTCTTAAAGAACAAGAGTTAGAAAAACTAAAAATAAAGAAAAAGAAATTAAAGGAAGACAGGAGACCATGTATCAGGTTGTACACTGCACCATGCTGCAAGGGAAGGATATAAGTTTGCAACTTCTTGTGTGGATCACAGATAGACCTCCTTTCATCATCTTAAAGGTTGCAGAGAATGCCTCTAAATAAGCTTGGCTCTATCAGAGTTTGAGAATCATTAGGATCTATGTTGATATATAAAGATCCAAAGGAATGAAACCATTCAAAAAGAAGACTCTGAAAACTTTACAGATAAGACAAAAGTTGGTAAACTAAAGGAAAAAGTCATGATTAGAAATAGAAGCATTCTCTCATAAAATAGGAAATATGTACACAGGTTGCAATATGACAAGGAAGCACTGGAAGCTTTATAGAGAAAAAGAAAGTTGTACGTGAAACAGAATCTGATAATAACTCATTGAATTAGTTACCTCTTTCTGGTAGTTAAGAATCATGTTTGGTACGAAAAAGTTCAGTAAATGACTATTGCAAGATCTACAGAGATCAGTGACATGTTGAATTGAGTTTGGTACGAAATAATCTATCTAGAAGGACAAGTGTGTGATAGGGAAGTACAATTTGAATTAGAAGAACAGTCTGATTTAAAAGAATTGGCTTCAGCAAGCATGAAAGTTTTATGCTTAGTGAAGAAAGAACCAATAGTCTCTAAAAAAGCTCACTTTTATTCATCTTCAAATTTTATGTTTGCACATATCATGATATCTTAAATATAGACTTCAGTTTCCCCCTTTTTAAAATTCAATGCCATGTTGGGAAATTTGATATCTGTTTTTTCAGGTGAATAGATATCTGGAGAACTACAAGATGTCTCTAACTGGATTTTCAGATGCTGCATTAAAGAATCCTGCTAGTGATGCTTTAGATCAAGTGAAAGTGACGATCCAGCTTCTTGACAAACTAAAAGGATTACTTCAGGTAAGATTATTTGATTGTGGTTATTTTATATAAAGCATCCGTAAGTGATATTATAATCCATTGCATTAAGAACGGCTTGGTTGACAACATTAGAATCATAAGGGAAGTGAGTAGTTAATTACAAGTGCAGGCCAGTGATAACTACTTAATTACAAGAGGTAGTCAAGGAGTAGCACTTCCTGCAATTGCAAACATCTGACCTGTCCAACTCCCAACATGTCATAGTGGTGCTTTGATGTGTTCACACCTACCTGTTACTAGTATGGAGCTCTAACCTGTTTAAACACTGATTTCATCGTAAGAGTTACCAAGGAATGCTTTCTGTTTCCTGCTATACCATAATGTATGATGAGGCAGTACGTCCTTTAAATGGTTTCCGAGACAACCAGTCAATATCTACAAAGTTCTGCTCTGACAACCTTTAGGTAACAAGTACGAATGATAGCTAGGGGGGACAGATATAACTTGAAATTTGGTTTTATGGTATGACCAGAAAAACACCAAAAAATAGTCATGTTTTCCTATGATTTCTAAAATTGTCTTAATGTGTAGGTTTGAGGTGCAGTTGATTGGGTGAATCTTTGAATATTGCCAAACAGGTAGAGGCTAGGAAACTGGAATAGGCAGTTAAGATTATGCGGAATTAAGAGTTGTTTGGATAGAAATATTCAAGTTGGGTGTCTAAGTTAGTAATACTATTTGTATCATTGTGCTAAAACAGATCAACTGATCATCTTGGTAACTCTACTATGGCTACCCCAGAAAGCTTGGTTAAGTTTCTCCTACTTGATGAATTTTTTTCTGAATTCTTTTCACTTACAACAACAACATGCTCATTGAAATCCCACTAAGTGGTGTCTGGGGAGGGTAGAGTGTACACAGACCTTACCACTACATATATTTGCAAAAGGTACTCATGCACAATAAAGTTATCCATTTGGGAAAAGGTTTAAGCATTAAGCATTAGATTTATCTAAAAGAAAAGGAGATGAGGTACTGACCGGTTCTTGTGTCCTTAAATAGTCCAATTTATTTGTTCAATGAGTCAATACAGCATATCCCTGTATTGACTGAATGGTGCCTGGGGTAACATTATAGTTGTCTCTTCTTCTTTCATTTCTTGAATTTTTTAAAGAAACAGGAAAGTTATGATATAGTCTTTAAAAAATAATGCCTTAAGATTCTCAGTTGTTAAATGTTTTCTTCTTTTGAAGATGTTAAGACATTATGAATGAGATTGTGAAGGATGCATTGAATTATGTGATCCTGCTTTTCAGGTTAAGCGTAATGACAAGAAAAAGGGGAAGAGTAAGCGAAAGAGTAAGGGAAAGAGTAAAGGAAAGAGCACCGAAACAAGCTTGTCTGCCCTGATCCAGTCACTTCCTAATATTGATCGTAAGGCTTTGCATTCTTCTTAGATATTGAACTGTAAACAATGAGGTATATGATTTACCTATTTATCTATTAGTTGAGGTAATAGAGTGCTTTCTGGCAGTGAATCCTCTATACAACAGAGCAACCACAGATCTCTTAACTGAAGGCCCTAACAAACAGATTGCGGTTATAGCAGCAGTACGTTGCTTAGTTAAATATGAGTATAAAGCTCCAGTGTAAGTTACATCATCTTGGAGGAACCCACACGAGTTGATCATTTTCAGCATTTCCTTTAAAAGTGAAATTCACTTGTTTGTGCAGCCCTACTTTATGCTTAAATACTTATTTCTCAATGTGTACTCTTATTCTACAGATACTATATGCTCTGTGACTCTGATGAGAACAGTTTTGTACTTACAGTGTTCGGCATACAGAAGGAAGCAGTAAGCACTACTTTATGCTGTTTAATTGTTTCTTGGTACATTTATTCATTAAGATCTTACTTCCTAGAAAAAAGTGGTCTAGTGGAAACCGAGATGAGAAAATCAACAAATAAATTTCAGATATTGACACGTTAGTTTACTGCTAAACTGCTGCAGAACTACATGCCTAAAAAATAAGCAAAGGATCTTTCCTCCCTTTATTATGTTCTTATGTTTCTTGGTACATTTATCCATTAAGATCTTAATTCCAAGAAAAAAGCGGTCTACTTCTTTAATACATAGCCAAACACTAAAGATGAAAAGAGAGAATAGTAAAGTGAGTTAGCATTTCAAAATATTTCTGTAAATTGGATAGTTTGTTTCCTATGTCATTCTATCAAACACCATTCTTATCTTGATTTTCTCATTTGTCCATACTTAAAGAAAAAAAGATTTCATTTGCCGCTTAAGTAATCCATAAGTGAGCCTGAATATCTCTTAATAATGGTGATCATCTCATTCAAAATGTCTTATCTTTGAATATTTATCCTACTCCAGATTTTCGTGGTGACACATAGCGTATTCCTACTAAAATGGAATAAGAAGATGAACATAACATAAACAAAGCTTCTTTTAGGAAATGCATGCTCTATGAAAAGTTGATACTGCAAGGAAAAAAAGAAACAAAAAGGAAAAGAAGTGTAAAATGACACATGAACTATGAGTCATGACAATACTGTTTTACATCAGAGTAATTTACTGATATTTAGTTTCTGTAAGCATTTCCGATCTAACTCCCGATTCACATCATTACTTAACAAACTACTCTTGTTAACAGATTAAACAAGGAGATCAGGTCACAGTATTGGAGCCCCTTTGCAAATTTATTGATTTTGAATGGGATGGAAAGGTAAACTTGTTATAATATCTGTGGTATTTCAGATGCAATGCTATTACAAAGATGTCATTTTGCTTTCTATATCACGTTTTTTTTCCTGTAAGAACCACATATTAGATGTGTTCTATTAGCTTATATCCCTTTATTTTGTGTATCGACTCCACCTTATAACACTTCAGGGCAGTGTGTACTTGAGCCTCTTGCAGTGGTAATTTGGTGTCAATGGTATGGTAAAATTGGTAAGTTACCTAAGCAGGATAGGAGTTAATCTGGTCCCAGTCTGCCTTTTCTTGGTTCTAACTGATTGGAAGCAGAGCGGTCTTCCCTAAACAGGAACATGAAGTCATTTCTTGCAGTTTCTGAATTAAATAACACCAACAAGTTTCCAAATGAATAATTGGATAACAGGTGGTTTGAAGTGCTGGAAGAATAATGATCATGTCAATCATTTGCCTTGCCCGTGTGATTTATAATAATCTGCCAGCCAAATTTTGTCACCCCTCACTAATGTATTGTTATTTTTACTGCAGCACTACCAATTCAAGTCTGTGCGAGTTAATCTTCTCGAACAAGTCCTTGTAAATGGAAATGACCTGCCTCCTAATTCTGCCATGCGTGAAACAATATCATACCCATAACTGAGGGTAAAATACTCTTTACATGCAGGTGTGTGAACTTGAAATGAGATAAACTCTACTGCCTGTATATTTTGTTTTTTCAATTTGACATAGATGACTAGTATGAAGATTGGTCAGTCCTGATGATCCGAGGGCCAATACTTTTTATTGCTTTCATGTCATTTTCGTTTTCAAACTTTGTATGTGATATATGGGTTATCAAGAAAGTAATAGATGACTTTGAGACTTATGTTTAGACTTCTGCTTTGTCAAACTCGTTTGTGTGAAATGTTATCTTTTAAACTCTTTACTTCTATTATCTTGTATGATGTACGCTAAGTGGCTTGTGTAGGGTCGCTCGGGGTTCTATATGCCATGTTACACTTAGGATCTACTTTGGGTCGTGACAATTCAAATCCCGACCTTTTTGCAAGGACAAAATAGGGTCTTTTTTGTACTTTTTCTTCGTTGATTATTTTAATCCATATGAGGATTCTTAAAGCTTTATTGAAAAAGTTTCTTTCAAACTTTATATGTTTCAGACATCTTGATTGCTTCAAGGGTTGTCATATAACCTTCATTGTCTAGCTAGACATGACAATTATTCATTATATGCATTCAAGTTTTCATATATTGTCAAATCAAAATAAATCTCATTGCATCCACCATAGGAGAAAACATCTTAAATAATGTTACAACTTTTGCTAAAAATCTTCATATCTTACTATTATACTATTGTATAATAATTTATTAGTACCCCAGTGACATTATATCTTGATCTATGGACTATTAGTTCAAAATCTTATTTTTCTAAGTGAAACAAAATATACTTGAATTGTGCATTTCATTTGGACAATCATTTATTTGTTCATATTAGGGAAAAGGTAGAAGTACCTCCCTAGACTATGACCCAAATCTAAGGCTGGCAAGGGGACGGGGACGGGGACTGGGGGACGGGACGGGACGGGGGACGGTTCTGGGGGAATTTGTGGGGGACCGGGATTGGGGGGACAAAAATAAGTCCCATCCCGTCCCACTATATATACGGGATGGGACGGGTTTTGGGGGGACGGGACGGGATGGGACGGGTTTTGGGGGGACGGGATTGTAACACCCCAGAAATTTTTGAACTAAGACTCGAACCGTTCTTCGTAGTGAGTGAGATTTTACCAAGGAGATTAAAATTTCTTAAGTGTTAAGGTCACTAGATGTAGCACCTTGAGTTCCAAAAAGAATTAAATTGGAAATAGCAAAATCTGAAATTTTGCAAGTTAAGCTAAGTATGAGTTTTGGGTCGACTTCAGACGACCATAACTCATAGCTCAGGATGATTTAGGTGTACTACCAGATACCGTAGGAAAGATATTTGAATTATCTTTCCAACGCCGCTGAGTTTGCTAAGTTTCGAGGTCGGATGAGTGAGATATGACCTTTTGAAGATAGGCTGTCCAGTTAAGGAAAGTTAGCCGAAAATAAAGAGGGGTATTTTGGTCTTTTCCTTACCCAACCAGATTTAATTCGTTTTTAATAATATTTTAAGGGTCTAATCCTATTAGGTTCAGTTTTATAATCCTAAAATACGCCTAGGGTTGAGAATTCAAGAAGAGAAAAGAGGAGAAAAGAGCGTTCGTCGAGATTCTTGCATCTTGTTGCGGATTTTCGCCATGGGTTTGATCCCTAAGAGGTATGTAAGCTTCCATAGTGTTGGGTTCTTTCACCCACATGCCAATCATGATTTATTCAGCGTAATTTCGTTCTTGAAATTTAAAGATTAGAGTTTTTGATGAGTTCTTGATAAGTGTTCTTGAAGTTTCATAAAGTTTTGAAGTAAGATTCTGCTTAGGTCAACTTTAAACGACCATATCTCTTAGAATATTAAGAGTTACGTGAGCCATAACCTATCCAATTAAAGGTAATTGAATCTACTTTCCAACCCCACCAATTTCACGTCAATCCAATATCTGAGTAAAGAGTTATGACTATTTTAGTAACCAATACAGTGCTGTTACGAATTGGCCGACGGGAAAACATTAAAAAGGGTTGTTTTTTTGTTTTTTTACCTTCAATAAAACCCTAAACGAATTTCTTGACTAATAAAAGGCTCAAAACAATCAGATTTTCATCTTCACTAATGAAAATCATAATTCTTGGCCATAGAGATTTCAAAAACTAATTCAAGAATCTCAAGAAAGGTTTTCTTGATTGTTTACCTTCAAGCTGGGGTTTCAAGGCTTCTAATCAAGTTCTTCTTCAAGATTCTTCAAGAATCTTGTTCTTCTAGGTATGTAAGGCTATCATAGTGTTGGACTAGTTCATCCTCACACCCTACATCTACTTTCAGATCAGTAAAGAGTAATCTAGGATATTTTCCCTAGATTTGAGTATTCTTGAGATAAGTTAATTTTGAGTTCTTGAATTCATAATTCTTTTAAAAGTTGTATTCCTAATTATCGAATAGCTATATTGTTATTGAGATCCTTCATATCATGAATCATAACTCTTGAATTCATAATTCAAATTCAAGAGAGAGTTAAGAGTAGAGTTCAAGGAAGCCTTTGAGTTCAATTGTGAATCCTTTGAGATCAACTATCGATTTGAACTAAGTTTTGAGGAAGTAAGTCAGAGAATGAGAAGAGACACATACATGAGTTTCATAATGTTATGTAGACCTACGAGTCAAGTCGTTCATGCCCATAAATTCCGCATGAACTCCAGAAGTTGAGTATCTTTGAGAGGAGTAGTATCTTCAAGTTCTAAGTCTTGAATATTGAGTTCCTAATCCCCTTTGAGATTATATTTCTAAGCATGGGACTATTACATGTTACCCATAAAGTCTTTGAGTTGAATTGTTCATGCCCATAATTCCGCATGAATCCTATAAGTTGAGCAGTCTTGAGAAGAGAAGTATCTTTGAGTCCTTGAGTTGAGTCGTTCATGCTCATAATTCCGCACGAACCCTCTGACTTGAGCATTCTTGAAATTAGTAGTATCATTGAAGTTCTTGAGTTCCAAGTATTTGAGTTCTATCTATGGTTATTGAAAACCTTGCATTGAGTAGTTCATGTCCATAATTTGGTATGAACCATATTTTAAGAAGTCTTTTACAAACGTTTTAACTTTGTTTTAAGACTTAAGTTTTGAGTTCAGTAAAGAGTAAAGAGTAAAGTTTGAAGTCCTTTTCTTCAAAAGTATATGGGGACTAAGTATTCCCAAAGAGTTTATAAATGTTTTCACATTTAAATAAGAACGGAAACTGAGATTTCCAAAGGGCCTTCGGGCTAGTTTTCAGAAAAGAGTAATAGCTTTCTAAATGAAGCAAACAGGGAAACTGAGATTTCCAAGATAGCCTTTGAGCTATGTTTTTGAGCAATTATCTCAAATCAGCAGAAAAAAGTATGTTTTTAAAACATAAGAGCTAGTATATTTTGGGAGTAGTATTGAGCACCGATATGGGGGAGAGTTCAGACAACTCACAGCCCCCATAAACCATGTAGCTATCATGGGTAGAAAAGGGTCATACTTTTTAGATGAACCCTTTTCACATAGACTAGTGGATCCATTAGTAGTTCAGGTCCTATACCTTTGGCCGGGTATAGGATGCGCTGGCAGCGTGAGGTAGATCGTTGTATCATCACTATAGCTCTTATGTGATGGTTGTCGGTTAGAGAAACTCCCACAGAAGTTATTGTATTTTTATATACATCAGTTTATTGTATTTTTATATACATTTCAGAGTTATGTTGTATCCTTGCATACACACAGATTTGACAGCATGTTTTTAAACAGTTTGTTTCTTTATATTGCACTTGTTTTAAATTGCTTTATATTAAAATGAGTTCAATCATATTTAGTTGAGTATTCAAAGTTGAGTATCCAGAGTTGAGTATCCAGAGTCGAATATCATATCTTTGAGTCGAATATCATATCCTTGAGTTGAGTATCTAATCTCTGAGTTGAGTATCTTATCCTTGAGTACTTCTGAGTTGAGTAAGTTTGAGTAGTTTGGAGTATTCCTTGAGTTGAGTAAGATTGAAAACAGGCAAGTATGTTTCCTTTTTATCAAGTTTCAAGCTTATGTTTGTGTTTTAGAATTCCCCTTACATGCTCGTACATTCCACGTACTGAGCCATTTGGCCTGCATCTTTTCATGATGCAGACACAGGTATTCAGGACCATCAACAGGAGCTTCGTTGATACATCCGAGAGTTCGAGTTAGCTATGGTGAGCCTCCTTGGTTTCGGAGGATTTCATTTACCTTTCAGTTATATCAATTGTTAGGATGTCGTGGGTCTTGTCCCGACTTCCATCTTTATCAGTTAGAGGCTTCATAGATAGTCAGTACAGTTGAGAAGTCTGTATCATTTATTTTATTAAATGTTTTAAAGACTAAAGTTGCCTTTTTATGGCGAGTTGTATATATTTTATTATACAGAGTTTTCTTTGGACTTAAAGTTTGTATTTAAGTTTTACGAACTTTTATTTCAATTTTTAAGCTGTGTATGCTTGAATCAGTTTTCCGCTTGTAGTCAGCCAGGATGAGGGTTCGCTTGGGGACCAGCAATGGTCTTCGAGTGCCGGCCACGTCCAGGGTGTAGGCTCGGGTCGTGACAGGGATGGGACGGGACGGGGGATTTTTTATTTTTTATATACTTATTTATTTGTATTGAAATTATATGTTATTGAATAACATTTTTAGTTTATTTGATTTTTTTTTCAATAGCATTTTTAGCTAATAAATAATGCTTAAGTTTTCAAATTTCAATTTCAAACTTCAAATTTCAATTTCAAACTTCAAATTTCAAACTTCAAATTTCAAATTTCAAATTTCAAATTTCAAATTTCAAATTTCAAATTTCAAATTTCAAATTCAACTTTCAAATTTCAAATTTCAAATTCAACTTTCAAATTTCAAACTTCAATTTTCAATTTTCAATTTTGAAATTACAAATTTGAGAAGTTCAAATTTGTCTTTTAAATATTTTAAAGTAATTTAAACTTGAAATTTTGATTTTTAAATGAAGAAAAGGCCCCAAAAAAGAAGGACGTTATGTGCAATACTTTGAATTTTCCTTCTTTTTTTAATAATCTAGGTGTTAGTTGATGTATTAAAGTTCCATTTTTTAACATTTGTTCCTTATTATAAAATTTTGTAATAGCTAGTTCTCTTTTTATTATGTTCAACTATTTTCAAACAAATTAGTATATATGTAAATATGTATGAATATATTAAAATTAAAATGCAAGACAATAGTTATATAAAAAAGAATTAATAAGGCCTTCAAATTTATTCAATAAAATCTAATTGCAACTTAGAACTTAAAAGTTACAATTTACAAATATTAGTGGAGTAACTAATCTACGCAGCCACCTTCTTGGAAGGGTTCTGTTTCAATAAGTTCTCATATGTAAAACTAATATTTGTTACAAATATTAGATGAGTAACTAATTTACGCAGCCACCTTCTAGGAAGGGTTCTGTTTCAATTAGTTCTCGGATGTAATCTAATATTTGTATTTTCCTTTAAAATCCAATTCTAATTGTCGCATCATATCGACGGTAACATCCTCCGGTGTTGGCAAACTTGCTAGAAACTCTTGTGACTCTAATTCATCATCACTAGATCCAAGTACCGCATTAATCCAAGCTTCTTGTTTGGAACTTAACTTTGGCAAATTATCATTTCTCCTTTCGGCGTTGACCCAATCTCTAAATAAAACTGATATTTCCAAACTGTCTTCCGCCAATGAATGTCTATGATCGCCAAGTTGAAACCTTGCCGCACTAAAAGCAGCCTCTGATGCAACTGATGAAGCTTGAATAGCTAGAACATCACGAACCATTTTGCTTAAAATTGGAAATGCAATGCTCCGCCTCCTCCACCATGCTAATAAATCTTCATTGCCATCTTCGTCTTCCACTGTTTCTAAAGATTGATTAAGATATTCTTCAAAATCATCACGGTTAGTAGAATTAAGACCAAGAAAATCTCGCATATAACTTGAAATTCGAGCTTTACTCTGAGGATTAGAAGTTTGACCAACTTCTTGAGTATTTCCTGTAGTTCTATATTTTTCATACAAAATTTTTGCTTCTACTTTTATGCTACACTTACACAGTTGACTAGTTGGATTTATTTCCGGTGAAATTTCTAAGGTATCATAAAAAGTGTCAACAAGTCCCTGCACACCTTGTAATTTATAGTCAGGATGAAGTAAAGTAGCAGTTTAAAAAAATTGAGGAATAGGAAAAAAATATTTTAAAATTTTTTCATTCATACCTTCAATTGCAACTCTAAATTTTTCAATTTTTTTGTATTTAGAAAATTGAATTGAAATAGCACAAATATTTATTAATACTGATGAAATAGTAGGATAATAAATTCCAGAAAACATGGTTGTTGCATCATAAAAAAGTCTTAAAAATTCTAATAGTTCATTACTTTCTTCCCAATCTTCTTCACAAATTCTGTCTAATGGGTCAGCATTATGAGCATTAAACACCATTTGTATGGGTCCTCTATATTCGTAAGCAACTGAAAGCATTTCGTAAAAAGAATTTCACCTTGTTTTAATATGTCTTGGAATTTTTCTTGGTGGCAAATCACATAGTACACAACGCTCATAAAATTCCCTAATTCTAGCAGCTCTATTAGCATAAAAAATCTAGGCAACAACATATTCAATTTTCATACAACCACATTCAAATAATGAAATACCATCTTGTACAACTAAATTTAATACATGTGCAACACATCTAACATGAAAATAATTATCATCAATTGGACATAATCTAGTTTTTAACATACTAGCAGCGTTTACATTATTAGATGCATTATCTAATGCGACAGACATTACTTTATCTATAAGCATGTAATAATCTATAACACTCAAAATATTTGAAGCTAAATATGCACCAGTTTTTTTTTCTACACATTCTTTATAACTTAAGATTCTTTATTGCAAATTCCAGTTATGATCAATCCAATGTGCTGTAACAGTTAAATAATCACGTCCATTAACACTACGACCCATGTCCGAAGTTATAGACACTCTACAATCTAATATGCTAAACACACAACGAAGATATTGACAATGTTTACCTTGATATACAAAAACATCAGATTTAACAGTATTTCTTGAAAAACCTCTATAATTAGGATTATAAGTTTGTTGAATATATTCAATAAAACCGGGATGTGAAGGAAAACTATAAGGTAAACCACAAACAGAAACCATTTTAGCTAAATTTTCACGATCTCTTTCCTTATTATATTTACGTTGTGTTAGTGGACCACCGGGGTTAGAAGGATCTAATGTTCCTTGAACCATGTTAGAAGCCCCTACCGATTCATTAGCATTAATATCAAAATCATTAACTGGAATTCCTTTTTTTCTATTGGCTAATGATTTAGCTTCTTTATATTGAATCGGCACACAAGATAACAAATGTCTATTTAAGCCCCCCGTCCCACCTTGACCTCCACCTTGTTTATGTTTAAAAGGTTGCTTACATTTATTACAAATAGCAATAGAATTTTCCTTATCTAAAGTCATAAATTGCCACACAACAGAAGTTTTAGGGTGTTGATACTTCACCTTCTCCCTTGTAGGAGGTATAAGGGGTGGGCGTCTAGAATTTTGCTCCGTTGAATTTGTAGTTTCATTTGGAACATTTGTCACCGGACTAGTATGTGTATCTTCTAATTCATCTTCTCTCGAACCAACTTCTACTTCTTCACCTGAATTTTCATCAAGATAAGGATTAATATCACCATAAATTTGTTGTAAAAGTTCATGATCGAGTTGAGCATTTGAATCAATATCATAAGAAGTATCATCAACATAAGTAGAATCATTTGTATTAAATCTAACTCTAGAAGTACCACCACATTTACTCTTATTTTTTTCCTTACTACTTTTTTTAGTAAAATTAAATAATCTACTAATGCCACTTGGTTCCTTCTCTTTTCCTTTACCGGTATCTTTTTTGTTAGAACTCATATTTAATTATATGTAAAGTATAATATAAAAATAATAATAACACAAAAATTAATGACGAAAAATAAAATATAAATATTATGAAACGAATGTACCAAACGTCTGCGTTAATAGCAGACGTTATAACCGATTCTTGAAGCTTGTAGTTTGTTGTAACTTGTAATTTGGAACTCCAATATTTGATAGCAAATATGAGAATTATATATATTATGATATATAATATGAAAACTTAGAATTGAAATATATGTATTATGATATAATATGAGACTTAAATGAAATAAAATAGTGAGATTTGAGACTTAAGATTGAGAGTTGAGACTTGAAAGAATATAAAAAATAGATGAGAGAATATATGATTTTGTAAGAAATAATAAGGAATAGAGGGGTATTTATAATATTAAAAGTGGGTTTAAAGTGTATTTATAATAACTTGAGGGTTTAAAGTAAATTATTAAAAGTAGGGGTGGTAGGGGGTGTTGGTTGGGGGAAAAAACTGTCTAAATATCCGTTGCCCAACGGATAGATTTTTTTTTTTTTAAAAAAAATTGTTAGGGGATCCTGCGAACCGGCCGGTTCATCCGGGCCGGGACCGGGCCGGGTCGACGGGACCAACGGGTGAACCGGACCGGTACCGGTCCCCTAATCCCGAAGGGCCCATCC
This sequence comes from Solanum verrucosum, assembly GCF_900185275.1. Lineage (NCBI taxonomy): Eukaryota > Viridiplantae > Streptophyta > Magnoliopsida > Solanales > Solanaceae > Solanum > Solanum verrucosum. Next base: position 2,702,640 of record NW_026020292.1, on the reverse strand, counting down.
CGCTAGATTCAAACGGGACCGGGTCCGGTGAGCCGGTTCTCGGACCGGTCGCGGGCCGGGGCGGGCCGACCCGGTCCCCCTGCCACCACTACCCAAATCCCAGAGACACACCTTAACTAAACTAAGGTCATATTAACCCCTTGAACTATTTTTTTTTTGTAATTTATACACCTTTTTGACTTACGTGGCATCCAAATATATCCCACGCGCCTCAACTGTGGGAGTCACGGAGTGTGCCACATAAGCCAAAAGGTGTACAATATTATACATAAAATGAGTTCAGGGGGTACTAGGACCTTAGTTTAGTTAATGTGTGTATCTGGGATTTCGGTCATAGTCTAGGGGGTACTTGTGCCTTCTCCCATAAAAAAAAATGACATGTGTCCAATTTGTGCACTTATCACTTGCCATGTCAGCGTTTATGGTGTATTTATTTCATTTTAAATTAGTTTAGAGGGTAATAGGACCCTAGTTAAGTTTAGGCGTGTCTCTGAGATTTCAGTCATAGTCTAAGGGGTAGTTGTGTCTTATTCTTGAATTGGGGTGTTTTAACTTTTAATACAAGGACTAGAAAATGGTAATTTATTCATTTTGGGGTTGACTAGTGATTAGTTTTTGATGATTTCTTGCGCATAAACTCCTGAAACTAAGGATAAACTAGTTTTGTTGTCAATTTACTATTTTGACGTTGCATGCTTAGGGTTGACTTTTTGCGTCTGAAATAGAAGTATAACAATATGAGTCTATAGATTCATATGGTTATGTTGGTTATGTATTTGATCAGATTAGAATCACTCGGAGGCATCGTGGAAGGGTAGGTTTATAATTTGACTATTAAATATTTGATTAAGGTAAATTAAAAGAATTTCTTTGATTCTTATGAAGTGCTAGTCAGGAATAAACCAGAAATACAAAAGGAATGACACTTTAAACCTATTGAGAAAAACATTTATGAGTCCTATGTGGCATAATACACGTAGGACTCAAATTGTCATGTAGGACACGTGTGTTTATTTGTACAACTTTATACAAGTTTAAGTGTTTATTTGTACACATTCAAAATTGGAGACCATAAATATAAAATGAGATCCAGTTAAATGGTATAATTATGTATTATGCCTCGAAAAAAAAGAAGATGAAACACGAAACAAGCACTGGACTTATATTTTGAGATTGAGGTCTTCTATTCTCATTCTTCTTATTTTCTTTTGGACAACATAGTTTCAAGTAGAGTGTTCTAAAGTCATTTCACAAAATAATATCTTGTGCATGCTGATTGATTTTTTCAACACTTCTTCAGTTTTTTTTAAAAAAAAATTGGAGGCAGGAGAAGGGAATTACAAGATGAGGAAACCAAACATGTACTAACGGACCCGGCTCCCATCCAGTAACTCTTTCCTCCAGTTTCTCCAGTACCCCTTTTGATTTGTGACATGTGTGATCTAACAAAATAAATGACTAAGATTTCTTTTTCCAAATATGACTCTATACACATCTCCAATAATAGGTATAAGCGATTTGCATTAAATTAATGGAGTATTATAAATTAATAGAGTATTACATAAAAATAAATAGGTATTTACGGTGGGCATTAAATTAATGGAGTATTACATAAATTATAGTTTAAAATAATATAAAATTTAAATAAATAACATTTTTAATATTTTGACCTTAATTAAATTAATTATTTTGTATTTCCTATATCTAAATATATTTTTATAGGTATTATTCTATGCTTTTCACTTGTATAAATAAATATTAGAGTTTTGATTATTCTGAACAAAATTAATTTTCTCATTATGCTAATTTACTTCATTATAAAGTATCATTAGTTTATATACTTAATTAGTATTTCTCACTTTTTCGTATAAAAGATAATATTTATGTTTTTATGAAAAATTTGTTACATCAAATTCAAAATAACGAAGATATCATGATTCTTAATAAAGTAAAAAATATAATGAAATGATATAATATGCATTAGAAATAATTTAATTAGAATAAAAGGGAAAATTAATTATTGTTGAAAGTTGAAAAAGGGGTTTGATTTTAAAAAGAAAGTTGGATGAAAATAAATTTTGTCCATAAAATAAATGACTCAGTTTTCTAAATGAAAAACGAAAGGTTGTAGATGTCAATCAAAGTAAAGCTACTTCTTTAGATTAACAATTGGTTTTTGTCACTTTTGAGCAAAACTGTGTACACTCAATGGATGTTGTTACAAGTAATATTGGTGTTCAAACAACTACCGAAAACAAAGGGGGAACGCCAAGAGTTGAGGTTGATGCGCCATGAGTTGGTTCAGGCAAAAAAATAATGGGTTCAGGACACAAACTAATGGATACATCTGATGTTGAAGATGCTGAAAATTCTGGGCAGCATGTTTTGCAAGTTGAAACCAAGAATGCAACTAAAAATTGGACACTAGTTGCACACAAAAATTCAACTAGTAATCGGAGCCTTTCCCCGACTAGTCAAAATAATTCTCCATGTAGTGAAAAGGGTGCGACTGGAAATTTTCATGACAGTGAGAAGAGGCAAGATATTAGTAATGCCTCAAGATACCTATTATGTTCGAATAGCTTTGATGTTTTATCGAAGACTACTGGAAAACAAGTAAAGTTAACAGAGAATGACAACGATTTGATCCAAGAAAAGCAGGTCTCACCACCTACTTTGAATAGCAAATTAAGTCCAGAAGCTTCCGTATTTGTGCCTAAATATGTGATTGCAAAGAAGAATGAGTCAAGGACCTCAGTGTCAAATACAATTGATTTGGGTGAGGATTCTCTTGATGAAGATGAGGAAGACAATATGCTTGATTTGGGCGAGGATTCTCTTGATGAAGATGAGGAAGATATGTTGGACATATGCTTTGATAGAGTGGCTAGGGAAGGAGATATATCAGCTAGGCAGCAAAGAAGTGAAAGCAACAAAAGCAAAAAGAAGACACACGGAAGGCAACATAGTTGGGACGGTAAAATGATTGAGGAGTTTGTTTCAAGGTACCTACCGATGCCAGAACCATTTGACAGTAGCAATAGGTTCAACAAGATCCAATAAATCCATAAAGAAAGTATGAATTATCAAGTGTTGTTGGATAGGTTTGAAGAAGAAGACAAGAGAAAAATACTTCAAGTTACTTTGATGGGCAATCAATCTTTTTTAATTCATGCGTTTGTAATAGAAAGTTTGAGACTGATAACTCAACTTTCTTCTTGATTGGCATATTTTTACATTATTTAAGCATCCTCATTTGTAATATCATCATGAAGTGTATTACAAACTCTTTGGTGATTAGAAAATACTTAGTTCTCTCTAGCTCTTATTTTCTTCATGCTTGTTAGGTAGTAGACGTTAGGTACTTCATTAGGATTAGTAAGGTAATGCCTAACCCCCCTTGCTTGTACTTATCCCTATTGATATTTTTTATGTTTAATAAAAGGCCACTAGACACTATCTAGTGGTAAATTTGTGGGAAAAAAAAATAACTCAGTTTTTTTTTAATAATTAAATATATTATTATTGGTGAGATTCGAGAGTACATTATAAGAAAATTGAGTTTGCTTCTCTATGGAGATGTGTATAGAGTCGTATTTGGAAAAGAGAATCTTAGTCATATATTTTGTTAGATGACACATATCACCAATCAAGAGGGGTACCGGAGGAACTGGAGGAAAGAGTTATTGGAGGGGAGTCGGATCCTGTACATAGTAAAAATTTAGATAGCCAACTAACTAAGCTATTAGTTATTCTCCAATTAATTTTTTAAACGTATTGGCTTAGGGATTGTTTCTTACAAAAGGAACCAACTGATTTTGCATTATTTACACAATCTCAATACTAAAATATAATGAACCTACAAGATTTTTCCTCAACTATGATTGGTTTGTCGATTACCCCATTAATAAAAAACCCTTTATCATTATAGAAGCCATAATTCAAAGAGTTTTGTTTTATAACCATTAAACCAATAATCTATTACTGATAAATCAATAACATTTTCTTCAATTTGAATTATTGATTTTATTTCAAATTTAAACAACCTTAGTATGTGATCTGACCTAAGAATATACATAGATACCAATAACATTCGTGGCTTGCTATGGGAGATTATAATGATTGGTAGTAGAATATATATATAAAAGTAAATAATATGAGATTTTAAGCTTAAAACGTTACGAGTGAAAAAAGAGAATACAAAAACTATTAGGGGTGTCAGGGTAATTTCCTTAAATAGTAAAATGAAGCAAGTGTGATCCATCAGAATACACTTAAAAACATAATTTCCCACCCAAAAGTTGTAAACCATAACCGCCATATCTTACAGAATTTGCAGTTTGCAGTTGAGCTTCATCAGCCTTCCAAAATCCACCATTGAAGATGAGCACTCCAATTGAAGAAGTTTCTGCTCATCTAAAAGAATTCAACTACGAGGATTGGATTTCAGAGTTATCTAAACTGACGGAAATGGGTCTACAGTTTTGGCAACCAGCATTTCCCGTCAAGTAAACAACAGAGGATCTCTGACATCGAGCATCAAGTTTGTTTGTGCATCGAAGTTCTCGAATCAGTTCCTCAAGGTATGGATTATCCAGAAGAAGAAAAAAAAACTCATTCAATTTAATTTATCAAGTGAGTTTAAGTGGTACGAATTCGTGCAGAGAAGAGGGAATTAAATCATGAACGTGCAATATTCGAGTATCTAAAAGGAAGGTTTTATAATGCAATTCCTGATGTTTATAAGGAGGAAGCAGAGCGTCATCTCGTGAATGCTGTAAGTGAAAGAAGGATTGCATATTTAGTGTGTTGAATTTGCGTTTGGTTTCCTTCTTACTGTGTCTTCATTTTATCTACCAGACTCGATTAAATCCGCGTTTGCGGGATGCTTGGCATTGCCTCGGCAGTTGCTTTGTCAAGAAAGGGCATATACATAGAGCTAAAAGATGCTATCAGACTGTCCTTGAAATGGTTATAATTCGCTGCGTCTTTAGTACTTAAGTTTTCCATTATCTAAACTTCAAACGCTCCCTTCATTTAACGGATTCTTCATCTTTTATTTGATTTAGGGTGAAGAAAGTAGCATAATTTTACATAAACTTGCAGACCTTGAACTGAAGTTTGCACGAGGTGAATGTAATTCTTTTGTTTATTTCAATCCAGTTCTCATGGTCAGTGTATTTTTCCCATTATTTTTTTCTCTACAGCTGTTTTTATGGACTGGAAGCTCTGTCTTTGAAGTTCTAATTCCATCCCTAATTAGATACTTTACATATTTTTGTTAGTCTGGGATTCTGATTTTTAATTGAATATGATTTCTACAATTTTCAGTTTAGAATCTTCATTTAACAAATCAAAGCAAATGTATAATACATTTCTCCAGTCTCTTATTAAGTTAATAATAGTTACTCAGGGAGAAAATTCAGAAATCTATATTTGCTTTTTTTTCTTAATGGCTGCTGCTGATCTATTCATCTGATTGTATATCTATTTCATAGTTTCTGAAAATCCAGCCAAGCACATTGAACAAAGCATCAAATATGCCCAAAGGATGCTCGTTCTGGATGACAAGGATGGAATTTGTTTATGTAAGACTGCAAACAGAATCTAGTTAAAAGAGGAACTACTTTAAATTTTAGTCACTTACCTCTGAGATTCTCTGATATTGTGTCATAAACATTCTGTGCTTCGGCACTCTCAGCTTTGCCAATTTGCTAAATGTTTACTTGGTGTTTGTCAATGATTGTCTTCACCCTTCACATATTGTTTAGCTATAGTTAAGAAATAACAATTAAGACAGATTAAGGTGCAGAAATTATATACTTTGGTACATGGAACCATGAAGTACCATATGCGCGGTACGTGGAATTTTATAAAGTGTATGTTATACTTATGAAAACATCCAAGTGTCCTGCTTTACTATAAAGTGTATGTTATACTTAGATCTTTAACTAGTATCTGCACACAGTTTTAGATATAATAAACATTTTGATAAATCCAATTTTCAACTCCTTCACTGAACTTCATTTGGTTGGTAGATATATTAGGATGTGCACATTTCACTTCCTTTCTTCTGACTGGAGGACGGGATCACAATAATCTTCAACTGGCATTAGAGGCATACGAAAAAGCTGTAAGTAGTTCTTACAATCTTGTCTCTGTATATTTATTTCCCCTTATTTTAACATGAAATATATGTGTACAGTATTAACTCCCCGCGAACCTGGTTATTTTAGATACTTGGAAGTTTCTTATGATTTCCTACCCTATTTCAGAAAAAAATTGTTGCATCGAAGGCAAACCCACATCTTGAATACGACTGTAGCATGGTAAGTTGTTAAAAAACAACAACTGATTTTCACTTATGAACTGTTGTATCATATATAGGATCTTTCAAAACACAAGGTTCTCAATTGTTGCTAATTATCACCTCGTACTTTTATGATGGTGTTCTTAAAGAACAAGAGTTAGAAAAACTAAAAATAAAGAAAAAGAAACAAAGACAAGAGACCATGTATCAAGTTGTACACTGCACAGTGCAGCAAGGAAAGGATATAAGTTTGCAACTTCTTGTGTGGATCACAGATAGACCTTCTTTCATCATCTTAAAGGTTGCAGAGAATGCCTCTAAATAAGCTTGGCTCTCTCAGAGTTTGAATAAAACCATAAAATAGAAGCATTCTCTCATAAAATAGGACATGTACACAGGTTGTACTTGAAAGTTGAAACACACATGAGGATACAGGTTATAATATGACAAGGAAGCACTGTCAACTTTACAGAGAAAAAGAAAGTCGTACGTGAAAACAGAATCTGATAATAACTCATTGAATTAGTTACCTCTTTCTGGTAGTTAAGCATCCTGTCTGACTATTACAAGTGTTTATATAGAGAATTGAGTTTGGTACGAAAAGATCAGTAAATGACTATTACAAGATCTGCAGATATCAGTGACTTGTTGAATTGTGTTTGGTACGAAATAATCTATCTAGAAGAACAAGAGTGTATAGAGAAGTACAACTTCGAATTAGAAAAACAGTCTGATTTAAAAGAATTGGCTTCAGCAAGCTTGAAAGTTTTATGCTTAGTGAAGAAAGAACCAATAGTCTCTAAAAAACCTCACTCTTATTCATCTTCAAATTCTATGTTTGCATATATCATGATATCTTAAATATAGACTTCACTTTCCCCCTTTCTAAAATTCAATGCCATGTCGGGAAAATTTGATATTTGTTTTCTCAGGTGAATAGATATCTGGAGAACTACAAGATGTCGCTAATTGGATTTTCAGATGCTGCATCAATGAATCCTACTAGTGATGCTTTACATCAAATGAAACTGACGCTCCAGCTTCTTGACAAATTAGAAGGATTACTTCAGGTAAGATTACGACATTATGGTTATTTTATATAAAGCATCCATAAGTGATATTATAATCCATTGCATTAAGAACGCCTTAGTTGATGACATTAGAATCAAGGGAAATAAGAATGATCAAAGGTTCATTGTTTCCAGCATATATGCAAATGCAGGTCAGTGATAACTACTTACAAGAGGTATTCAAGGAGTCACACTCCCTTCAATTGCTCATCTGACCTGTCCAACTCCCAACATGTCACAGTGGAGTGGTTTGATGTGTTCACACATACCTGTCACTAGTACGGAACTCTGACCTGTTTAAACACTGATTTCATTGTCAGAGTTACCAAGGAAAGCTTTCCGTTTCCTGCTATAACATAATGTATGATGAGGTAGTCCTTTAAGATAGCTTCCGAGATAACCAGTCAATATCTACAAAGTTCTGCTCTGACAACCTTTAGGTAACAAGTACTAATGATAGCTAGGTGGGGACATATATAAACATGAAATTGGGTTTTATGGTATGACAGGAAAAATACCAAAACTTAGTCATGCTTTTCTATGATTTCTCAAAATTGTCTTAATGTGTAGGTTTGAGGCACAGCTGATGGATGAATCTTGGAATATAGCCAAACAAGTAGAGGCTAAGAAACTACGATAGGCAGAAAAGATTATGTGGAATTAAGAGTTGTTCGGATAGAAATATTCTAGTTGGTTGCTAAGTTAGCAACACTATTTGTATTAACTTGGTAACTCTACTATGGCTACCCTAGAAACCTTGGTTAAGTTTCTCCTACTCGGCGAATTTTTTTCTGAATCCTTTTCACTTACTACAACAATAGTAACATGCTCAGTGAAATCCCACTAAGTGGCGTCTAGGGAGGGTAGAGTGTACGCAGACCTTACCACTACAAATAGTTGCAAAAGGTACTCATTAAGCATTAGAAGTATCTAAAAGAAAAGGAGATGAGGTACTGACTGATGCTTGTGTCCTTAAATAGTCCAATTTAATTGTTCAATGAGTTAATTGAGCCCTTCCTGTATTGACTGAACGGTGCCTGGGGTAATATTTTAGTTGTTTCTTCTTTTTTCATTTCTTGATTTTTTTCAAGAAACAGGAAAGTTATGATGTAGTCTTTAAAATATAATGTCTTAAGATTCTCAGTTGTTAAATGCTTTCTTCTTTTAAAGGTGTTAAGACATTATGAATGAGCTTGTAAAAGATGCATTTAAATTATGTGATCCTGCTTTTCAGTGTAAGCGTAATGACAAGAATAAAGGGAAGAGTAAGGGAAAGAGTACGGAAACAAACTTGCTTGCCCTGATCGAATCACTTGCTAATATTGATCGTAAGGCTTTACATTCTTCTTAGATATTGAACTGTAAACAATGAGGTATATGATTTACCTATTTATCTATTAGTTGAGGTAATAGAGTGCTTTCTGGCAGTGAATCCTCTGTACAACAGAGCAACCATGGATCTCTGAGCTGAAGGCCCTAACAAACGGATTGCAGTTATAGCGGCAGTATGGTGCTTAGTTAAATATGAGTATAAAGCTCCAGTGTAAGTTACTTCATTTTCTTAACTGAAGGCCCTAACACACGAGTTGATCATTTTCAGCATTTCCTTTACAAGTGAAAGTTACTTGTCTGTGCAGCCCTACTTTATGCTTAAATACTTATTTCTCAATGTGTACTCTTATTCTACAGATACTATATGCTCTGTGACTCTGATGAGAATAGTTTTGTACTTATAGCGTTCGGCATACTGAAGGAAGCAGTAAGCACTACTTTATGCTGTTTTAATGTTTCTTGGTACACTTATCCATTAAGATCTTAATTCCTAGAAAAAAGTGGTCTAGTGAAGTAGAGTATCTTAGAGAAACTGAGATAAGAAAATCAACAAATTAATTTCAGGTATTGACACGTTAGTTTGCTGCTAAACTGCTGCAGCACGAAGTGCCTTAAAAATAAGCGAAGGATCTTTCCTCCCTTTTGTCACTTCCTGGATGAAAAATTAGATGAAAGGGAGGCACCTTACTTCTTTAATAAGTAGCCAAATACTAAAGATAAAAAGAGAGAATAGTAAAGTGAGTTAGCATTTCAAAAGATTTCTGTAAATTGGAATAGTTTGTTTCCTATATCATTTTATCGAACGCCATTTTTATATTGATTTTCTCATTCGTCCACACTTCAAGAAAAGAATATTTCATTTGCCGCTTCAATAATCCATAAGTGAGCCTGAATATCTCTTTGTAATGGTGATCATCTCATTCAAAATCAGTGGTGATCATCTCATTCACAATCTGATTTTCCCCACCAAATTATTATTTAGTGAATAAATGTCATATATTTGAATATTTATCCTACTTCAGATTTTCCTGATGACATATAGCCTACCATATTCCTACTAAAATGGAATAAGAAGATGAAAATAATATAAACGAAGCTTCTTTTAGGAAACACATGCTCTATGAAAAGTTGATACTGCAAGCATTTCGGATCCAACTGCCGATTAGATTTTCACATCATTACCTAACAAACTACTCTTGTTGACAGATTAAACAAGGAGATCAGGTCACAGTATTGGAGCCCATTTGCAAATTTATTGATTTTGAATGGGAAGGAAAGGTAAGCACCACATATTAGTTTATATCCCTTTATTTCAGGTATTGACTCCACCTTATAACACTTCAGGGCAGGGTGGACTTGAGCCTCTAGCAGTGGTAATTTGGTGTCAATGGTTTGGAAAAATTGACAAGTTACTACCAATAGGGAGTTAATCTGGTCACTTTTCTTGGTTGTAACTGATTGGAAGTCATTTCTTGCTATTGCTGAAGTCATGTCAATCATTTGCCTTGCTCGTGTGATTTATAATAATCTGACAGCCAAATTTTGTCACTTCTCACTAACTAATATATTGTTATTTTTACTGCAGCACTATCAATTCAAGTCTGTGCGAGTTAATCTTCTGGAATAAGTCCTTGTAAATGGAAATGCCCTGCCTCCTAATTCTGTCATTCGTGAACCAATATCATACCCATAACTGAGGGCAAAATACTCTTGTCTATTACATGCAGATGTGTGAACTTGTAATGAGATAAAATCTACCGCCCGTGAATTTTTTTTTTCAATTGACATTTGACATATTGTGTTCACTTTGTAGTGATTAGGTTTTGATTAGTGATTAATTTTGATGATTTCTTGCGCATAAGCTCCTGAAATTGTGGGTACACTAATTTCGTTGTCAGTTTACTATTTTGACCTTGCTGGCTCAGTATTGACTTTTTGAGTTTGGGATAAAAATATAACAATATGAGTGTCTATAGATTCATATGGTTACGCATTTGATCAGATTAGAATCACTAGGAGGCATCGTGGAAGGCCAGGTTGATAATTTGACTATTAAGTCTTTAATTAAGGCAAGTTGAGACTTTCTTGACTCTTATGAAGTGCTAGTCAAGAATAAACCGGAAATACAAAAGGAATGTCACTTTAAACCTATTGAGAAGAACAATGAACACCTTTCAAATATAAATACAACACCTATACCTAAATTGATTTCACTCTAGTCTATTGAGAATACAATGAGTAGAAAACTGATCACAAGGAAAACAAATGGAAAATATTTTGCATTAATTATCAAGTAATTAGCATAAAAAAAATCAAGTTTTACTAAATGCAATATAATCTACCACTTCAGATTAAGTGTTCCAAGTACCGAATGTTGAGAAGATTAATTGAAAGTAGAAAATAGCAAACATAACATTTAATCGACAATTTTTAGCAATATCTTCAAAGTACCTTAAATGAAAAAAAAAAATGATGAAACACGAAAACAAACAGTGAACTTGTTGTTTGCGATAAATTTTAATCTGATAGAAAATAAATTGCAATTACAAATAAATATGAAGAAACATAACTTTATTGATCAATATGGAGGTATAATTATGTTCCTCCCTTGATTCCTCTCTCATAAGATTTATCCATTTGAAGAGTTGTTAGTGGCGTATTTCTCGAATTCGAATTATTAATTTTGATCTAAATATTCCATGAATTTGTGGAATATTCGAGATGGCTTTTCAAGGAAATTTAGTACCCTTAATATAGGCATGAATTAGGCTATTGGAAAAATCTTAACTGGAATCGAATACTGTTGGGTTTTAAAAGGTGTGAATGGAAAATGAAGAGTTGCGACTTCTATGAAGAGTTGTGATTTTTATGAAAAGTTGCGACTTTTATGAAGAGTTGTGACTTTTATGAAGAGTTGTGACTTTTATGAAAAGTTGCGACTTTTATGAAGAGTTGTGATTATGAAAAGTTGCGACTTTTATGAAGAGTTGTGACTTTTATGAAAAGTTGTGACTTTTATGAAAAGTTGTGACTTTTATGAAATGTTGTGACCTTTCTGAAAGATTGTGACTTTTCCAAAGGTTTGTGACCTTTCTGGTAAGGCACAATAAGAATGTCACGCCCCGAGCCTACACCCTGGGCGGGACCGGCACCCGGAGACCATTTCTGGCCCCAAGCGAACCCTTGGCCTGGCTTTCTTAACTCAGCGGAAACCTCAACAGAATAACTCAATGCAATGCAATATTACAAAACAACTTAACTTAACATGAAACTCTTAACTTTTGACTTGACTTGAAACTCAATACTTAACTTGGAACTTGAGCCTTAGAATGAAGTTAAAACGTTCAATGAAGACTCTTGGAAAACCTTAAAGACTTGCTTTGACTTACTTACTTCTAAGCTTGACTTCACTTGACTTGGAAACTAACTTCACTTGAATTGGAAACTAACTTCACTTGACTTGGAAACTAACTTCACTTGACTTGTAGTTTTACTTGACTTTTGGAAGTACCTTGGAGTGTTGGAAACAACTAGGAAACATAGGTATAATACCTAGGAACATGTATGAAAAAAAAAATGGTGAATGAAAGGGAAGGATTGGTGTCCTTGGCACTAGGAGAGGTGCAACAGCCCAGCCCCTTTTTCCCCAAAAATCCGACTTTTTCCCCTTGTTTCTTTCCAATTCTAAACCCTCTCAACCTCAAGGTTTCAGCAGCAACACTTAGAATCATAAAGACCCTTATTATACAATAGATTCAACTCAAAAATCACAGCCAGAAATCTGTACTAAATCAGCAAGAACTTCAACACAACACCACTACAACTTCAACAACCAATAAATCTTCTCTTGAAATTAAAAACGAGTTGGTGTGTGGGGGTATGAACCAACCAACACTAAGGATCATTAATCTCTCAACATACAATAGATCACAACTCAAATACACAGCCCAATCCTGTCCCACAACCAACAATAACTTCAACAACACAACTAACAACATCAACCACAACTAACAACTTCAACAACAAATCCAATCTCTTCTCAAATCATAAAAACGAGCTTGGTATGTGGGGGGAAAGGATAAACCCACACTAAAGACTCACATACCTTGATAGGGATCACCCCCGACGAAAATCCACAATGATCTTGACAAATCTTGTTGATCTCCTCTTTCTTCTCTTCTTCTTCTCCTTCTTCTCTTCTTCTTCTCTTGAACCCTAACTCTTTCTCTTTCAAAATGGGACAAAATGATCCAAATATCAGCCTAATACAACAATATAAGCTCAAAAGAAATGATTTGTGAAAAGACTAAAATGCCCTTAAATTTCCGGAACGGAATCCTTGCCAACTGCCCAACTTTCAAAGATCATAACTCGCTCATACGAACTCGGAATCGAGCAAAATCAGTGGCGTTGGAAAGATCGTTCCACAAGCTTCGAAACCATAACTGGAAATACTCCTAACTCATCCTGAGCTAGGAGTTATGACTGCTCAAAGTTGGCCAAAAACTCACTGATTTCCACACTTAGCCAAATTTCCAGATTTTAAATTTTTCAAAAAAATGACTATTTCCAAATTTCAAGCTTCTTCATATTCATTTTTAAATTGTCGGATGTTACAAAGAACCTTTTCAAACTACCCTTTGTTTTCTATAAATTGAGGGATTTCCTCTCATTTTAGTTGAGCCAATATCTGGACTTCTTCTTCTACTACTACATCTAGTATTCTAAGTGTACTTTACTGCCGTTGAGTGGCTCGCTGACACCAGCGTTTTGGGTATCAATACACTGGTGATTGAGATCATTCTATCCTGGGAGGACATATTCCAAATCAAACCTCGGATACTAGAGGGGAATAATTTCCTTAAGGGGATACTGTGCATTCAGTGGGCTTGATCTTCTTTCTGTTTTTCCAGATTCTGGTATGTGTTACAGATTTTAGATTTGTGAATTAATTTATGTTCTTCTGTTCTTCACTGGTTCATTAAACTTTGGTAACTTCATGTTTCTACAAAGTTTGTTGGAATCAGTAAGATTCTTTAAACACAGATTGACAACAATTCTTCTTTAAGAAAAAATATTTCGTATATTTTTTCTAATCTGTTTCTGATTCTAGTTTCTCTACTAGTTTTAATTTTCTAGTTGTGAAAATGTTCTTAAACTTTATTGTGTCTTACCAAGTTCTTCAAAGTTTTGTTCTAAGTATCTTAGGAATACAAGATGAACAACAATCTTAAGGAAATTATTATACTGTTGGTATTTCTTGTATTCTACTGATTGAGAGAAATAGATCATGTAAGTAGAAGATTAATGCATTACTTCTCCAGAATTCGGTACTTTGTTTAGCAAGGTCGAAGTGAGAATGTACAAAATTTTTTTTCGGTGCTATTCCGGTTAAAGATTACACCAGGTAACCTTCTTATTATTTATCCAAGGAGGAAAATAGTTTCTAAGAGTTAACAAATTTGATTTTTTTATCATGTCTATCTTTGGAAAAAGATCTGCAAACCATTTGTTGTGGAATGAATTTTTCTTGGCAAATAGTGTTGCCTTTAAAATTCTTTAGTTTGCAAAATGAGAGATGCACATTTTTTTTTGATTAAATAGTATGTCAAAATGTTATAGTTGGAAGACTATTTGAAAAGAAAACATTTCTATGATAAAGAATATGTTTATTTCTGTTTGGAGACTAAAAAAAAAAAAGTTTTGTACTCAATGTGAAATTTGATTGTGTATGATTTTTGTAAGCTAAAAACTTTTGTAGTTTACTACTCTGGATAAATCAGACTATACAATTGGTTTGAAAAATATGAAAACTTCACATAATAAGTCAATGTTGTACTTTTGACTTTCTATAAACTTCATTGTTATATAGAAATAAATTATACAAAATTTTGTCTTTATTGTTAGTATTCTAAATACTAAGTGGTATGTCTATTTGTGCTAGATGGAAAAATACCAGTGACTTAGAGTTTGTGATTTTGTGCCTCTATGGAATGTACTTTGACACTATGTAAAGATTGTCAGAGAGAATTGAAGCAATATAATTCTTTTTGTAGAATAATATTTCCAAAAGAGGTTTCATAGTGCCAATGACATTTTGATAGTCTGGGAAAATATGTGGAAAAACTATTTTCAACTACATGAAAAATATTTTTGAGATCACATTTAAAATGTGGGGGTTCTTTGCTTATCATAAAGATAAAATTAGACTTGGTGTCTAATTTAATTTTGGAGCAAAAGATATGAAATTCAATGATACTTTTGTATTATGTTAGACCCACAATATTCTTAGAGTCTATTTGATATTGTGGTTATTGAGTTTCTCTATTACTAGTATATGGTGTGACTAGTATGAAGCTACCAAATTCTATATATACTTGTTCAAAATAATTGTATTCTTTTATGAAAAAGTGTCACTTAAAATGTTGTGATTTTTCATGAAAAGATATGTCTATTATAATAAAAGTATTTGCATAGACATGAATATTGGTGAATACTAATTTGTTATGTTCTGTAAAAGAAACATTTAGACTATATTGCCTTTATTGGACCTGATGAAACTTTGTTCATGGGTAGTTCTATAACAATCAAATTGAAAGTTATGAAAAGTTCCTTCTGAAAAGGACAATTGACAAGGTGATGATGACTCTAAACAATGTTTGTATCACACAAAATTGTAAGAAATAAGAACAAAATATTAGTGAGGAAAAGCTACCTCGCGGAGAGCTTTTCGAACTCAATATTTTTATTTGTTCTTACTTGCTTGAGTCAAACTGTTTGTGACATGAACACTTGGGACATGTCAATTACAAAACCTTGTAAGGAAAACTGATCAACATAGAAGTTTTGTCTAACTTGGAGTGCAATAAATAAAAATGTGAAGTTTGTGTGAAATCTAAGTATGCTAAGCATTCTTATAAATCTGTTGAAAGGAATTTTAATTCCTTAGAGTTGATTTACACTTACATTTGTGATATGAAGTCAACTCCATCTCGTGGTGGGAAAAAGTATCTCATAACTTTTATTGACAATTGCATTTGAAACGGTTATGTATATTTGCTGATGGTAAGGATGAAGCAATAGAAACGTCTAGGCAAATATAAAATTGAAGTTGAAATCAGTTGGGAAAAAGATAAGAAGTGATAGGGATGGAGAATATAAATCTCCTTTTGCAGAAATATGTTTGGAAAGTGGATTTATCCATCAAACTATTGCCCTATTCACCTCAATCTAATGGAATTGCAGAATGAAAAAAAAATCAAACTTTGGAGGAAATGATGGCTACATTACTTATAAGTTTAGGTTTACCACAAAACTTGTGTGGAGAAGCTATCCTTACAGCAAAAGGGAACAACAAAAAAAGTTATCTTTTCAGAAAGAAAGCAATAAAAAGTTTTGTTTGTTCAGGACACAATCTATTCCATGTGAGAAATGGAAAGGAAGGAAATCCAACTTGAATTATTTCAAAGTGTGGGGGTGTTTAGCCAAAGTCCAACTTCCTATTCCTAAAAGGATTAAAATAGGACCTATGACTGTGGACTGTAAAATTAGACTCGAGTAGCCTAGTGAAGGGTCAAAAAGACCTTGGAAAGAAAAAAAAAGGAGAATGTACTTAATAAAAAGATTGAGAGGTGTAGTAAATGTCAAAGAACATCTACTTCCTTCGAATATGATTTTGTAACATTTCTTGTGTCTTCTGTAGACTCATCTTTTTGGAAAGTTGGTGTCAATAATGAGATTGATTCAATCTTGAGCAACCATATTGGAAGTTAATTGACTTTCTTCCAGAAAATAAACCTTTGGGTTCAAAGTGAACCGTCAGAAGGAAAATGAAAGTTAATGGAACTATTGACAAATACAAAGCAAAACTTTTTGTCAAAGGTTGTAGACAAAAATAAGGTTTTGATTTTGTCGACACATACTCGCCAGTAACTAGAATTACATTCATTCAAATGTTAATTGCATTAGCTGCGGTATATTGTAACATCCGGCAATTTGAAATAACTATGAAGAAGCTTAGAATTGGAAATAGTCATTTTTGGAAAGAATTAAAAATCTGGAAAATTTGGTTAAGTATGGGAAAAAACTGAGTTTTTGGCCAACTTCGAATAGTCATAACTCCTAGCTCAGGATGAGTTACATGTAGTTCCAGTTATTTTTCCGAAGCTCATGGAATGATCTTTCCAACGTCGCCGAGTTTGAGCGATTCTGAGTTCGTATGAATAAGTTATGCCCTTTGGAAGTTGGGCTGTTGGCAGCGCAGTTTAGTTCGAATTTGTAAGGGTATTTTGGTCTTTTTCCTAACCAATTCTTTTGGTTATATTAGGGATTTAGTGTAACATCCGACAATTTAAAATGAATATGAAGAAGCTTGAAATTGGAAGTAGTCATTTTTGGAAAAATTCAGAATTTGGAAATTTGGCCAAGTTCAGAATCTGAAAAAGTGTGGGAAAAAGTGAGTTTTGGCCAACTTTGAGCAGCATTAAATCCTATCTTAGGATGATTTAGGAGTAGTTCCAGTTATGTTTGCGAAGCTTGTGGAATGATCTTTCCAACACCACCAAGTTTGCTTGATTTCGAGTTCGTATGAGGGAGTTATGCCCTTTGGAAGTTGGGCAGTTGACAGAGAAATCCGTCCGGAAATTTTAAGGGTATTTTGGTCTTTTCCCTAACCAATTCTTTTGGTTATATTGTTGTGTTAGACTGATTTTTAGATCAGTTTCTCCCATTTTAAAAGAGTGAGAGTTAGGGCTTGGGAGATAAGAGAGAAAGAAGAGAAGAAGAAGAGGAGAAAGGGAAGATCAAGCAAGGAGATCATCGTGGATATCGTCGGGGGTGATCCCTACTAGGTATGTGAGTTCTTAGTGTTGGGGTTGGTCCTTTCCCCCACACTCCAAACTCGTTTTTAATTTCGAAAAAGATTGGTTGTGTTGTTGAAGTTATTGGTTGTGTTGTTGAAGTTCCTTGTTGATTTGGGACATGATTTGATTGTGATTTTGCTGCTGGAACCTTTGAGGTTGAGAGGGTTTAGAGTTGGGAAGAAACAAGGGGAAAAAGTTGGATTTTTGGGGGAAAAGGGCTGGGCTGTCGCGCCAGCCAGCGCACTCCAAAAAGGGACGATGAACTTTCCCCTTGGGGCACAACGCCTGGCAGAACGCCCAGCAGGCCCCTCTGAAGTTTGAGGGTTGGCGCCCCACACCTCTTAGAGCGCTAAGGACGCTAATCCTTCCCTTTACCTTTCATTCCCCACTTTTTCATACATGTTCCTCGGTAAAGTACCTATGTTTTATAGTTGTTTCCAATACTTTAAGGTACATCTTAACATCCCAAACTCATCCATAACATGTGATCAAACACCTTGAATTCATAATCCGATTCAAGGGGAGTTAGTTTCCAAGTCAAGTGAAGTTAGAGCCAAGTTTAGAAGTTAAGTAAGTCAAAGCAAGTTTTTTTTTAAAGTTGTTCAAGAGTCTTTAGTGAACATTTTAACTTCATTTCAAGACTCAAGTTTCAAGTCAAGTAAAAGGGTATAGAGTTTCAAGTCAAGTAAAAGAGTATAGATTTTCAAGCTAAGTAAGAGTCTCAAGTTTCAAGTCGAGTAAGAGTCTCAAGTTTCAAGTTAAGTCAAGAGTTTAAAGTTGAGTTCATTTCTCAAAAGGCTATTAGGGAACTAAGTATTCCCAAAGGAGTTTATAAATGTTTTTACATTTGAGTAAGAGGGGAACCATGTTTTCCAAAAGAGCCTTTGGCTAAGTTTTGAGTAATTACCTCAACTAAAGCAAGATGTGTTTAAAGACACTTATGAGCCAAAGTATTTTTGGGAGTAGTATTGAGCACCGAATTGGGGACACGGGTTCATATTAACTCAACTATCCATAAGAACCATGCACTAACATGAGATTTCTCGGGTCATACTTTTTAGATGATCACAAAAGTTAAGCTAGTGGATCCACTTAGTAAAGTTAGCTTCCTATATCACGGCAAGGTATAGGATGGTCCTTGGGTAACGTGAGGTAAAACGTTGTATCATCACTAGGGCTCATAGTGGTGGTTGTCGGTTAAAGAACCTGCCACATAAGTTATATTACTTTTATATAAGTAAAGTTGACTCGTTATTGTTTTATAATTAACAAGCTAAGTTGTTTATACTGTTTTACAATCCTTATATATTGCATGTGTCTTATTGCTTTATATATTGAGTTCAGTTATTCATGAGTTGAACAGAGCCAAGGTAAGAGTTCATTTCTACTCTTTTTAAGCTTAAGTTGTGGTTTAGCTTTTCAACTCGCATACTCGTACATTCCATGTACTGATGCCAGTTGGCCTGCATCTTATTATGATGCAGACGCAGGTACCCAGGATCAGCATCCAGTACGCCGTTGATCTAGCTGAGCACTCCAGAGTAAGTGGTGAGCCTCCTTGCATTCCGGAGGACTCAATTTTTTTGTGTTCTTAGATTTGTTTTATTAAGGTGTTGCGGGGTCTGTCCCAACATCCATCTCAGTATTTTCGAGAGCTTCATAGACAGTTAGTCAGTTAGTTTTGAGTCTCTTATCTATGTATATATGTAAATATTCTATTTTGAGATTTGAGTTGTCTTTGTGGCCAGATTTTATAAGTTAAGTTGTTTTGTAACCTTGCATTTGCATTGAGTTATTCTGTTGGGTTAGGTTTCCGCTGAGTTAAGAAAGCCAGGCCAAGGGTTCGCTTGGGGCCAGAAATGTTCTCCGGGTGCCGGTCCCGCCCAGGGTGTAGGCTCGGGGCATGAAAAACTTTGTATCAGAGCACAGAGTTCAAGAGTCCTAGGGAGTCTATGAAGCCGTGTCTGTAGAGTCCTAGTTATCGGTGTGAAGCGCGCCACATCTATAATTGGGAGGCTGCAACATTTAGGACTATTTCTCATTTCTTTGACACTCATTTCGTGCATTAGAGTTGATCTCTTAAAAGTTTCCTTCTAATCTGTGCTTGCACGTGTTTTCAGATAATCATGCCTCCACAAAGAGTTGGCAGAGGGCGTCTTCCTAGACGTTATGTTGATGAGCAAGAGTTACCTTATGCCCCGGGAGTGCAAGATCAAGGGGAAGTTTCTAATGCCGAGTTCAGAGAGGCAATTAGAATTTTGAGTCAAGTTGTAACTAATCAGATTGGTCAACAACGGGGAGCTCGACATGAAGCAACTGACACTTCAAGGATTTGTGAGTTCTTGGGGATGAATCGTCTGAGTTTTACGGGTTCGAGCACTACTGAGGATCCAGAAAACTTCATTGAAGAGTTGAAGAAGATTTTTGATGTGATGCATGTGTCAGATACTGAGCGAGTTGAACTAGCTCCGTATCAATTGAAGGATGTTGCTAGAACTTGGTTTGACCAATGGAAATGAAGTAGAGCTGAGGATGCACCATCTGTGAGTTAGACCTATTTTGAGGAATTTTTCTTGGGGCATTTCCCCGATAATTGAAAGAGGCCAAGGTACGTGAGTTCCTCACACTTAAGCAAGAGTCTTTGAGTGTTCATGAGTACAGTCTAAAGTTCACACAACTATCCCGCTATGCTCCGGAGATGGTTGCAGACATGAGGAATAAAATGAGTTTGTTTGTTGCTGGGCTATCTCGGTTGTCGAGTAAGGAAGGTAGGGCTGCTATGCTTATTGGGGACATGATCATATCAAGGTTGATGGTCTATGTGTAGCAGGTTGAGGAGGAGAAGTTGAGGGACAGATAAAAGTTCAGAAATAAGAGAGCTAAAACCGGGAACGAGTCCGGGCAGCAGAGAGGTAATTCAAACCGTTCCTCCTTTTAGCAAAGGCAAAAGGGACCTACTCCATCATCTGCTAGAGCACCTGCACCCAGATACAGAGGTGAAGTTAATGGCCAGAATTCGAAGGACTTCAAGGCTGGACCAGCACAATCTTCGGGTAGTGTGGCATAAAGAGGCAGTTTGTTTCCTGCATGTGCTAGGTGTGGTAGAGTCTATCCAGGGAAGTGTCGTCAGGGCCAGACAGGCTGCTTTAAGTGTGGACAAGAGGGTCACTTCATGAAGGAGTGCCCTAAGAATAAGCAAGGTAGTGGAAATTTGGGCAGTAGGGCCCAATCTTCTTCAGTTGCTCCCCTAGACAGGACGACACCTAGAAGAGATACTTCTAGTACCGACGGAGGAGCAAACCGCCTTTATGCAATCACCAGTCGCCATGAGCAGGAGATTTCTCCAAATGTTGTCACTGGTATGATCAAAATCTTTGCTTTTGATGTGTATTCCTTGCTAGACCCAGGAGGAAGTTTATCTTTTGTAACTCCTTATGTTGCAAATAAGTTTGATGTTCTTCCTGAAAGACTTTGTGAACCCTTTTGTGTTTCTACACCTGTTGGGGAGTCTATTTTAGCAAAAAGAGTCTATCGTGATTGTCCCGTTTCCATCAATCACAAGAGCACCATGGCTGATTTGGTTGAGTTAGACATGGTAGATTTCGATGTCATTTTAGGTATGGATTGGCTTCATGCCTGTTATGCATCATTAGATTGTAGAACTCGAGTGGTCAAGTTTCAGTTTCCGAATGAGTCAGTCATAGAGTGGAGTATTAGTTTAGCAGTGCCTAAGGGTCGTTTCATTTTGTACCTCAAGGCAAGAAAGTTAGTTTTGAAGGGTTGTGTCTATCACTTAGTCCGAGTTCATGACTCTAGTGTTGAGATGCCTCCTTTTCAGTCAGTTCCTATAGTAAGAGAGTTTCCAGAAGTTTTTCCTGATGATCTACCCGGAATTCCTCCTGAGAGAGAAATAGAGTTCGGCATAGATCTCTGTCACGCCCCGAGCCTACACCCTGGACGTGGCTGGCACTCGAAGACCATTGCTGGCCCCCAAGCGAACCCTTGGCTTGGCTTTCTTAACTCAGCGGAAAACTCAGTGCAATGCAAGGTTTTAAAACAACCTGAATGAAATAAAATCTGGCCAAAAAGGCAACTCGAGTCTCAAAATAGAATATTTACATATATACATAGATGAGAGACTCCAAACCAACTGACTGACTGTCTATGAAGCCTCTAAAATACTGAGGTGGATGTTGGGACAGACCCCACAACATCCTAACAAAAACACAACTGGAGAGAACAAAATAGCTGAGTCCTCTGGAATGCAAAGAGGCTCAACACTGACTCTGAAGTGCTCAACTGGATCAACGGCGAATCGGATGCTGGCCCTGGGTACCTGTGTCTGCATCATAATAAGATGCAGGCCAACTGGCATCAGTACATTAAATGTACGAGTATGCAAGATGGAAAGCTAAACCACAACTCAAGCTTGAAAAGAGTACAAATGAACACTTACCTTGGCTCTATTCAACTCATGAATAACTGAACTCAATATATAAAGCAATAAGACACATACAATATATATAAAGCTTGTAAAACAGTGTAAACAACTTAGCTTTGTTAAAGATAAAACAATAACAACTCAACTTTACTTATATAAAAGTAATATAACTTTAGTGGGAGATTCTTTAATCGACAATCAACACTATGAGCCCTAGTGGTGATACAATATTTTACCTCACGTTGCTCGAGGACCATCCTATACCTTGCCGTGATATAGGAAGCTAATGATGGCTCTAACTTCACTTGACTTCCTATATCACGGCAAGGTATAGAATGGTCCTTGGGCAACGTGAAGTAAAACGTTGTATCATCACTAGGGCTCATAGTGGTGGTTGTCGGTTAAAGAACCTCCCACATATGTTATATTACTTTTATATAAGTAAAGTTGAGTTGTTATTGTTTTATCATTAACAAGCTAAGTTGTTTATACTGTTTTACAAGCCTTATATATTGCATGTGTCTTATTGCTTTATATATTGAGTTCAGTTATTCATCAGTCGAACAGAGCCAAGGTAAGAGTTCCTTTCTACTCTTTTCAAGCTTAAGTAGTGGTTTAGCTTTTCAACTCGCATACTCGTACATTCCATGTACTGATGCCAATTGGCCTGCATCTTATTATGATGTAGACGCAAGTACCCAGGATCAGCATCCAGTACGCCGTTGATCCAGCTGAGCACTCCAGAGTTAGTGGTGAGCCTCCTTGCATTCCGAAGGACTCAATTATTTTATGTTCTTAGTTTTGTTTTATTAGGGTGTTGCGGAGTCTGTCCCAACATCCATCTTAGTATTTTCGAGGCTTCATAGACAGTTATTCAGTTAGTTTTGAGTCTCTCATCTATGTATATATGTAAATATTCTATTTTGAGATTTGAGTTGTCTTTGTGGCCAGATTTTATAAGTTAAGTTGTTTTGTAACCTTGCATTTGCATTGAGTTATTCTGTTGGGTTAGGTTTCCGCTGAGTTAAGAAAGCCAGGCCAAGGGTTCGCTTGGGGCCAGAAATGGTCTCCGGGTGCCGGTCCCGCCTAGGGTGAAGGCTCGGGGCGTGACATTTAGACTGATTTTTAGATCAGTTTTCCCTTTTTAAAAGAGTGAGAGTGAGAGATGGGGTTCTTGAGAGAAGAGGAGTAGAAGATGAGACAAGAGAAGAAGAAGCAAGGATTCGTCAAGATCGTCATGTATTTCATCGGGGGTGATCCCTATTAAGGTATGTGAGTTCATAGTGTTGGGTTGGTTCATTCCCTCACACGCCAAACTCGTTTTAAATTCCGAGAAAAGTTTTATTGTGTTGTTAAAGTTTGTGGTTGTGGTTGTTGAAGTTGTGGTTTTGTTGTTGAAGTTTCTTGTTGATTTAGGACATGTTTCCGGTTGTGTTTGTGAGTTAAAATCTATTGTATGTTGAGGGGTTTATGATTCTAAGTGTTTGGGGCTGGATCCATTGAAGTTATGGAGGTTTAGAGTTGTAAAAATGAAGGAGAGAAGTCGAATTTTTGGGGAAAAGGGCTGGGGCGTCGCGCCAGCCAGCGCCCCCCAAAAGGGACTCTGAAGCCCAGCCCTTGGGGCGGCGCACCTAGCAGGGCGCCCAGTAGGCCTTCTGAAGTCTGGAGGCTGGCGCCTCGCGCCTCTCAAAGCGCCAAGGACGCCAAGTTTTCCCATTCATTCCCCACTTTTTCATACATGTTCCTTGGTAATGTATCTATGTTTTGTAGTTGTTTTCAACACTCCCAAGTACGTCTAAACGTCAAGAACTCATCCATAAACATGTGATCATATACCTTGAATCCATAATCTAATTCAAGGCGAGTTAGGATAATGTATCTATGACCTTTCGTTGCATGAAGTTATTCTGTTGAGTTAGGTTTCCGCTGAGTTAAGAAAGCCAGGCCAAGGGTTCGCCTGGGGGCCAGCAATGGTCTTCGAGTGCCGGCCACGTCCAGGGTGTAGGCTTGGGGCGTGACAAACTTAGTATCAGAGCACAGAGTTCCAGAGTCCTAGGGAGTCTATGAAGCCGTGTCTGTAGAGTCCTAGTTATCGGTGTGAAGAGCGTCACATCTATAATTAGGAGGCTGCAACATTTAGGAACTATCTCACTTCTTTCACATTTATCTCATGCGTTAGAGTTTATCTCTAAAAAGTTTCCTTCTAATTCGTGCTTGCGCATGTTTTTAGAGGATTATGCCTCCATGAAGAGCAGTCAGAGTTCGTCTAGCTATGAAGAGTGTTGAGGAACAAGAGTTACCAAATGTCCTGGAAGTGCAAACCCAAGAAGAGATCAAATATGCTGATTTTCGTAAAGCTATTCGGATGTTAAGTCAAGTTGCAACCTTCCATGTTGGGCAGAGAGATAATCGACACGAAGTGGTTGATACTTCAAGGATCCGTGAACTCTTAAGGTTGGACTCACCAAGCTTCACACGTTCAAGTATTAGTGAGAATCCGGAGAACTTCATTGAGGAGCTTAAAAGGGTATTTGATATGATGCATGTTGCGGAGTCAGAGAGGGTGGAACTAGCTGAATACCAATTGAAGGGTGTTTCTAGAGGCTGGTTCGACCAATGGAAAAAGAATAGGGCTGAGGATGCGCCAGTAGTGAGTTGGGTTGTGTTTGAGATTGTTCTTGTGGGGCGTTTCTTTCCTCGTGAGTTACGAGAGGCAAAGATAAAAGAGTTTCTCACCTTAATTCGGAATCTATGAGTGTTCATGAGTACAGTCTGAAGTTCACACAACTTTCCCGCTATGCTCCGGAGATGGTTGCGGACATGAGAAATAGAATGAGTTTTTATGTTGCTAGGTTATTTCGTCAGTCAACCAAGGAAGGCAAGGTAGCTATGCTGATAGGGGATATTGACCTAGCAAGATTTATGACAACAAGTTGAGGAGGATAAGCTGAAGGATAGAGAAGTGTTTAAGGATAAGAGGGCTAAGATAGTAGGGGACGAGTTCAGGTAGCAAAAGAATGATGCCAATCAGTTATCCCTCCCACAGAAACGGAAGGGACATGCTTCACCATCTGCTAGTGCACTTGCACTTGAGAACAAAGATGGGTATAATAGAAATTCCTATAGTTTTAGGGCTAGACTTGCCTATCCTCAAGGCAGTATGGTACCAAGGGGTAGTAAGACTCCTACATGTGCTAGGTGTGGTAGAACCCACCCAGGTAAGTGTCGTGATGGCCAGACAGGTTGTTTTAAGTATGGACAAGAGGGTCACTTCATGAAGGAGTGCCCTCAGAACAGGCAAAGTAGTGGAAATTTGAGCAATAGGGCCCAAGCATCATCAGTTGCTCCCCCAGACAGGATGGTACCTAGAGGAGCTACTTCTAGTACTGGCGGAGGAGCAAACCGCCTCTATGCAATCAACAGTCGCCATGAGCAAGATGATTCACCAGATATTGTCATTGGTATGATTCGAGTCTTTGAGTTTGCTGTTTATGCTTTGCTAGACCCCAGAGTGAGTTTATCTTTTCTTATTCCTTATGTTGCTATGAACTTTGATGTTATACCTGAGCAACGTAGTGAGCCAGTCATAGAGTGAAGTAGTAGTTTAGCAGTGCCTAAGGGTCGTTTCATTTTCGTACCTCAAGGCGAGAAAGTTAGTTTCGAAGGGTTATATCTTTCACTTAGTCCAAGTTAATGACTCTAGTGTTGAGATACCTCATTTTCAGTCAGTTCCTATAGTAAGAGAGTTTCTAGAAGTTTTTCCTGATGACCTACCTGGAATTTCTCCTGAGAGAGAAATAGATTTCGGTATAGACCTCATTCCAGATACTCGTCCTATCTCTTTTCCGCCATATAGAATGGCACCAGCAGAGTTGAAAAAGTTGAAAGAGCAGTTAAAGGGATCTAGTAGATAAGGGTTTTATTTGACTAGGTTGACTCGAAAATAGCGAAGTTTCAACGGTCCGGAGCTTGTGAGGAAAGTTTTCACGAAAGGAAAGAGAAGTTGATTACCGCCCAGTTATGATATTTGGTTCTTGAGTACATACTGGGTATCTGAATCTAAAATGGATTTGAGATCAATAGTCGAGTTTAGGCAAATCGGGGTGTAATGTGATGAGCTAGAGTTGGCTGTTGTAGTTTTTGCTTTGAAGATATGGCGTTATTGTTGTATGATTTTTATGTGGGTGTGTTCACTTAGAATGAGCTTAATCTAAAACAGAGAGAGAGTGGTTAAGGTACTCAAGGATGATGACATGAGTTTTCTTTATCACCCTGGTAAGGTTAATGTTGTTACTGATTCTTTAAGCAAGTTGTCTATGGGTAGCACCGCCCATATTGAAGAAGGAAAGAAAAGAGAGAGTTAGCAAAAGATGTGCACAGACTGGCACGCCTGGGAGTCAGACTTATAGATTCCGCAGAAGGAGGAATAGAGGTGACGAGCAGGGCCGAGTCATCACTAGTGTCAGAAGTAGAAGGTGAGAAAGACCCAGAGCCTATCTTGCTGGAATTGCGGGCAAAATGTTCGTAAGCAATAATGGCTTTTGAACAAGGGGGAGATGGTGTTTTGAGGTATCAAGGTGGATTGTGGGATTGGTTTCAAGGATAATTGAGATGATTACCTATCTCACATAGAGTTGCTTACAACAATATTTACTATTCTAGCATCCAAATGGATCCTTATGAACTCTTTATGGGAGGATATGTAGATCTCTTTTTGGATGGTTTGAAGTTAGTGAAGCAGGATTGATAGATCCAGAGTTACTTCATCAAGCTATGGAGAAGGTGAAAATGATTTAAGAAAGGTTGAAAACGGCACAGGGTCGTCAAAAAAATAAATCCTACACTAATGTTAGGAGAAGAACGTTAGAGTTTGAAGTAGAGGTTTGGGTATATTTGAAAGTTTCACCCATGAAGGGGGTTATGAGGATTGGTAAGGAAGGAAAGCTTAGTCCCCGATTTATGGGACCCTATCGCATAGTTAAGAGGATTGGCAATGTAGCTTAGTGAGAGTAATCTCATTCAAGGACGAATGTTCCCAAGGGGGAGATATTGTAACATCCGAAAATTTGAAATAACTATGAAGAAACTTAGAATTGGAAATAGTCATTTTTGGAAAGAATTAAAAATCTGGAAAATTTAGTCAAGTATGGGAAAAAAGTGAGTTTTCGGCCAACTTTGAATAGTCATAACTCCAATATCAGGATGAGTTAGGTGTAGTTCCAGTTATGTTTGCTAAGCTCGTGGAATGATCTTTTCAACGCCGCCGAGTTTGAGCGATTCCGAGTTCGTATGAGTGAGTTATGCCCTTTGGAAGTTGGGCTGTTGGCAAGCCAGTTTAGTCCGAATTTGTAAGGGTATTTTGGTCTTTTACCTAACCAATTCTTTTGGTTATATTAGGGATTTAGACTGATTTTTAGATCAGTTTTTCCCTTTTTAAAAGAGTGAGAGTGAGAGTTGGGGTTCTTGAGAGAAGGGGAGAAGAAGAGGAGAAAAGAGAAGAAGAAGGAAGGATTCGTCAAGATCGTCGTGGATTTCGTCGGGGGTGATCCCTATTAAGGTATGTGAGTTCATAGTGTTGGGTTGGTTCATTCCCCCACACGCCAAACTCGTTTTAAATTCCGAGAAAAGATTGATTGTGTTGTTAAAGTTTGTGGTTGTGGTTGTTGAAGTTGTGGTTTTGTTGTTGAAGTTTCTTGTTGATTTGGGACATGTTTTCGGTTGTGTTTGTGAGTTGAAATCTATTGTATGTTGAGGGTTTTATGATTCTAAGTGTTTGGGGCTGGATCCATTGAAGTTAAGGAGTATAAGAGTTGGAAAAATGAAGGAGAAAAGTCGAATTTTCGGATAAAAGGATTGGGGCGTCGCGCCAGCCAGCGCCCCCCCAAAAGGGGCTCTGAAGCCCAGCCCTTGGGGCGGCGCGCCTAGCAGGGTGCCCAGCAGGCCTTCTGAAGTCTGGAGGCTGGCGCCTCGCGCCTCTCAGAGCTCCAAGGACGCCAAGTTTTCCTATTTATTCCCCACTTTTTCATACATGTTCCTTGGTAGTGTACCTATGTTTTATAGTTTTTTTCAACACTCCAAAGTATGTCTAAACGTCAACAACTCATCCATAAACATGTGATCATATACCTTGAATCCATAATCCAATTCAAGGCGAGTTAGGATCAAAGTCAAGTGAAGTTAGAGTCAAGTGAAGAAGTTAAGAAGTAAGTCAAAGCAAGTCTTTAAAGTTTTTCAAGAGTCTTTGTTGAACGTTTTAACTTCATTTTAAGGCTCAAGTTTCAAGTTGAGTAAAAAGCATAGAGTTTCAAGTTAAGTAAAGAGTATAGAGTTTTAATTTAAGCCAAGAGTAAGAGTCAAGTGCATTTCTCAAAAGTTATTAGGGAACTAAGTATTTCCAAAGAAGTTTATAAATGTTTTCACATTTAAGATGAGTGGAAACTGAGATTTCCAAAAGAGTTTTGAGCAGTTTGAGTACTATCTCTTTTTGAGAAAAGATGAGTTTTGCGAAAGAGTTTCTAAAACATGATTAGTATGACAAATCGAGTATGTCATCAATGTTTAAACAGTAAGGTCTCTAGATATACCATCAATGTTTAAGCAGTATGACTTTCCCGAGTCATCAATGATCATATTAAAATATGGTTTTGATATGTTCTTTTTAGAAAGAGTTTTCAAGAGCCTTTGGGCTCAGTTTTGAGTAATTATCTCAACTAAAGAAAGATGTGTTTAAAACACTTATGAGCTAAAGTATTTTTGGGAGTAGTCTTGAGCACCGAATTGGGGGAGCGTTCAAAGAACTCACAGCCCCCATAGAACCATGTTGCCAAACATGGGATTTGACGGGTCATACTTTTTAGATGATCACGTAAAGTTAAGCTAGTGGATCCACTAAGTTAAAGTGAAAGTAAGGTCATATATCCCGGCAAGGTATAGGATGGTCCTTGGGCAACGTGAGGTAAAACGTTGTATCACTACTTAAGCATGTAGTGGTGGCTATCGGTTAGAGAAACTCCCACAGGAAAAATTGCATGGTTCCTTGAGAGGTTCTGCTTAGTATGGATAGGGGTATGGGACTTCATTCGTTCATTGCACAAGTAGACTTTGAGAGGAAGCATGGTATTTTCATGATATTATAAATATTATTTTTGATGTTATGTTTTAAATAGTTTTGAAAGATTTATATATATTGCATGTGTCTTATTGCTTTATATTGAGTTTAGTTATTCATGAGTTGAACAGAGCCAAGGTAAGTTCTCTTTTGTATCCCTTTCAAGCTTAAGTTGTTGTTAGCTGTGCAGCTCGCATACTCGTACATTCCATGTACTAATGCCAGTTGGCCTGCATCTTATTATGATGCAGACGCAGGTACCCAGGATCAGCATCCAGCACCCCGTTGATCCAGTTGAGCACTCCAGAGTTAGTGGTGAGCCTCCTTGCATTCCGGAGGAATCAATTATTTTGTTTTCTTAGTTTTGCTTGTTTAGGATGTTGCGGGGTCTGTCCCAACATCCATCTCAGTATTTTAGAGGCTTCATAGACAGTCAGACAGTCAGTCAGTTAGTATTGAGTCTCTCATCTATGTATATATGTAAATATTCTATTTGAGACTCGAGTTGCCTTTTTGGCCAGATTTTATAAGTTGGGTTGTTTTATGACCTTTCGTTGCATGAAGTTATTCTATTTAGTTAGGCTTCCGCTGAGTTAAGAAAGCCAGGCCAAGGGTTCGCTTGGGGGCCAGCAATGGTCTTCGAGTGCCGGCCACATCCAGGGTGTAGGCTCGGGGAGTGACATATATGACCTCAAAATTCATCAAATGAATTAATGTGACAACAATTTTCATAAATAGAGAATTGGAGGAAATTTACATGGAACAGCCCGAGGGTTTTGTGGTTCCTGGCAAAGAAAAAAAAGTGTGCGAACTTGTTAAGTCACTTTATGGACTAAAACAAGCACCCAAACAATGACAAGAAATTTGACCAAACTATGTTGGTAAATGGATTTAAGTATGATGGAAGTGATAAATGTGTTTACATTAAAATCACAAGGTCATTGTTTGTTTGTATATTGGTGATATGTTGATCATCAGTAGAGACACTAATGACATAAATGCTACTAAGCATATATATGCTAGAAAGCAACTTTCATATGAAAGATCGTGGAGTTGCTGATGTGATCTTAGGTATAAGAATTCTTAGAACTCCAATATGTTTAGCATTGTCACGGTCTCATTACATTGAAAAGGTACTTGACTAGTTCAAATATTTGGATTTTAATATTGTCAAGACCTCAATAATGTGAGATTTGCACTTCAAAAGAATGAAGGTGAAAGTAACTTACAATTGAATTATGCTAGAGTATTGGGAAGTATGATGTATATCAGAAAGTGTATGCGATCAGATGTAGCATGCGCTATTAATAAACTGAGTCGGTTCATGAAGAATCTCAATACAACTCATTGGATGACAATGAAAAGAGTTTTGGGGTATTTAAAACATTCTCAAAACTATGTCTTGCATTATACAAATATCCTACAGTATTGAAAGGATATAGTGATGCAAATTGGATCACCAGGATCAAATGAAGTAAAATCCATAAGTGGATATGTATTTACTCTTGGTGGAGGAGCAGTCTCTTGGAAATCTTCCAAAAAGACATGTATCGCTAGCTCTACAATGAATTCTGAGCTAGGTGCTCTAGATAAGGCTGGTGAACAAGTCGAAAGACTCCAGAATTTCTTCATAGATATTCTTTTTGGCCCAGACCTTTGGCATCAGTATGCATACACTTTGATAATCAAGATGCAAACGGTAGGGCATGGAGCATGATGTATAACGGAAAGTCTCGTCATATAAGACATAGACATGATACCGTTAGAAAACTACTCTCTAGTGGAATTACCACAATTGACTATGTAAAGTCAAAGGATAATGTGTCGGATCCACTTACAAAAAAGGCCTAACTAGAGAGAAAGTTGAAAGATCATCTAAGGGAATGGGTTTACGGCTTAGGACAAGTCATCATGGCGGTAACTCTATCTAGCAGACTGGAGATCCCAAGAGCTAGATTCAAGGAGAAAAAAAAAGTTGTGATTGACAGTTCGACATTGTCAACCAACTCAATCCATTCCCATGATGAAGACAATGCTCAGGAACAAAGATACAACATTAAGGCTTGTTAATGAGTTAATAAAGCTTAAGGTTTTTAATGATTTGCTCAGTTTGGCAGATTTGACCAAATAGTGTATTTACACGATAACACGTTTAGAAATCACCTATGTGAGTGTGAAGTGTAAGCCGCTTCAAAGAGGATGATTGTCAAAAGCCCATCTCTCTATACACTCATGAAACTAGGAGGTGTTCATGGCTGAAACGAACACAACCGTAAGAACCATAAATGGTAAAGGGTTAATTGTGTGACATATGGTTGTCTAGGTATACACCAAAG
This sequence comes from Solanum verrucosum, assembly GCF_900185275.1. NCBI lineage: Eukaryota > Viridiplantae > Streptophyta > Magnoliopsida > Solanales > Solanaceae > Solanum > Solanum verrucosum. The sequence continues at coordinate 2,671,182 of NW_026020292.1, read as the reverse complement.
CTCGACGGTTCAAAGATATCGCATCTACTGATTGACCGAGTATATCCGACATATGTTCACTATGGAAAGTCCAAGGGGAAACCTACTTATCCAGATGCAATTAATTCTTGCTTATAAAGTACACATACTTTTCCGTTTCTTTTTCTTAGAGTCATTCCCCATTCATGCGGGGGATTGTTGGGTTTTAAAAGGTGTGAATGGAAAATGAAGAGTTGCGACTTTTATGAAAAGTTGCGACTTTTATGAAGAGTTGTGACTTTTATAAAAAGTTGCGACTTTTATGAAAAGTTGCGACTTTTATGAAAAGTTGTGACTTTTATGAAAGGTTGTGACTTTTATGAAAGGTTGTGACCTTTCTGAAAGATTGTGATTTTTCCAAAGGTTTGTGACATTTCCGGTAAGGCACAATAAGAACCTTTTCACATTACCCTTTGTTTTCTATAAATTGAGGGATTTTCTCTCATTTTAGTTGAACCAATTTCTGGACTTCTTCTTCTACTACTAAATCTAGTATTCTAAGTGTACTTTACTGCCGTTGAGTGGCTCGTTAACACCAGCGTTTTGGGTATCAATACATTGGTGATTGAGATCATTCTATCCTGGGAGGACATATTCCAAATCAAACCTCGGAGAATAATTTCCTTAAGGGGACATTGTGCATTCAGTGGGCTTGATCTTCTTTCTGTTTTTCAAGATTTTGGTATGTGTTACAGATTTTAGATTTGTGAATTAATTTATGTTCTTCTGTTCACTGGTTCATTAAACTTTGGTAACTTCGTGTTTCTGCAAAGTTTGTTGGAATCAGTAAGATTCTTTAAACACAGATTGACAACAATTCTTCTTTAAGAAAAAATATTTCGTATATTTTTTCTAATCTGTTTTTGATTCTAGTTTCTCTACTAGTTTTAATTTTCTAGTTGTGAAAATGTTCTTAAACTTTATTGGGTTTTACCAAGTTCTTCAAAGTTTTGTTCTAAGTATCTTAGGAATATAAGATGAACAACAAATACATTTGGTAGAATCCCAACTAGAATTGAACACGTCTTGCAACTTGTAGAGTCCTACAAATTTTCAATGTCTATAAAGGCCCTCTGCTTCAACGCTTGTCGGAATGTAGACTTGATGAAACTCAAAGACGAGACTTGAAGTACCGATCATTCCACCTTTGCGATGTTGTGTTTTCAGATTTGCAGATCTCATTTATGAGAGAAGAGATGAAGGGCATTTTGGTTCCACTGCACGTGCCAATTTGTTTGCAACAAATTTTAAAGTGACAGAAAATAAATTGCAATCACAAATAAAATATGAAAAAACATATATAACTTTATTGATACATATGTAAGCACAATTTTGTTTCTCCCATATGATTTATCCATGATCCATGATTCGAGGGTTGTTAGTGGAGTATTTCTTGAACGAGGATGATTGATTTTGATCTCTAGGAATATTCCATGAATTTGCGAAATATTCGAAATGTCTTTTCAAGGGAATTTAGTGCCCTTAATATAGGCATGAATTAGGGTTTAGAGCTAGTAGCCTCCAAGAATCCTAACTGAAATTGAATACATTTGATAGAATCCCAACTAGAATGAACACGTCTTGTAGAGTCCTATAATTTTTCAATGTCTACACTTGTATTTTGAGATTGAGGTCATCTATTCTCATTCTTGTTATTTTCTATATTGTTTTTAATTCTTCTAGACTACATAGTTTTCATGTAGAGTGCTCTAAAATCATTTCACTAAATAACTTGTGTATGCTGATTAATTTTTCTAGCACTTTTTTAGTTTTTAAAAAATAAAATTAGATGTCGGGAAAGGGAATTACAGGATGGGAAATCAAATTCTTATCAACAAGATAAAAATTTAGATAGTCAACTAATTGAGCTATACTAAAAATTCTCCAACTAAGAATTTGCTTGACATTACTATTGGGAGGCCAAAAACATTTTTCTTCTTTTTTGGAGGCTAAAAACAACTTATTTTGAGAAAAAGTACTTTTTGAAAAAAAAAATCAATTGGCCATCTACGGTTGGGAAGAGCTAAAAAATTTCTTAAAAAAAGCAGAAGCAGAAGTAGAAAATTATTTTTTCAAGACCAAAATATTTGTGTCATATATACATATATATTTCTCAATAGATGGCTTATATTTATTTATTTTTGTGATAAATTTTTCGTATGTAATGATTTAATTTGAGGAATGATTTTTAAATTTGTTATGCTTGATATTTTTAATTATATTTAAATCATCATACTAATATTATATCAATATTTAATTAATTTTATTTATTTATCTATAATATTGATTGAAAAAGTGAATATGCACATTTTAATTTATTAAAAATATTAATTAAAGGAGGTATCTTAACACTAGAGTCATTAACTCGGACTAAGTGATAGATACAACCTTTTAAAACCAACTTTCTTGCCTTAAGGTACGAAATTAAACGACCCTTAGGCACTGCTGAACTACTACTCCACTCTAAGACTGGCTCATTTGGAAACTGAAACTTGACCACTCAAGTTCTACAGTCTAATGATGCATAACAGGCATGAAGCCAATCCATACCTAGAATGACATCGAAATCTACCATGTCTAACTCAACCAAATCAGTCATGGTGCTCTTGTGATTGATAGAAACAGGACAATCACGATAAACTTTTTCTACTAGAATAGACTCCCCAACAGGTGTAGAAACACAAAAGGGTTCACAAAGTCTTTCAGGAAGAACCTCAAACTTATTTGCAACATAAGGAGTTACAAAAGATAAACTTGCTCTTGGGTCTAGCAAAGCATACACATCAAAAGCAAAGACTTTGATCATACCAGTGATAACATTCGGAGAATTCTCTTGCTCATGGCGACTGGTGATTGCATAAAGGCGGTTTGCTCCTCCGCCGGTACTAGAAATAGCTCCTCTAGGTGCCGTCCTGTCTGGTGGGAAGCAAATGATGAAGATTGGGCCCTACTGCCCAGATTTCCACTACCTTGCTTATTCTTAGGGCACTCCTTCATGAAGTGACCCTCTTGTCCACACTTAAAGCAACTTGTCTGGCTTTGACGACACTTCCCTGGATGGACTCTACCATACCTAGCACAGCAGGAGAAAAACTACCTCCTTGTGCCACACTTCCCGAAGACTGTGTTAGTCTAGCCTTGAAGTCCTTTGAATTCTGGCCATTAAATTCCCCTCTGAATCGGGGTGTAGGTGCTCCAGCAGATGATAGAGCAGGTCCCTTTTGCCTTTGCTGAAAGGAGAAACGGTTTGAATTACCTTTCTGCTGCCCGGACTCGCCACCGGTCTTAGCTCTCTTATTTCTGAACTCTTCTCTGTCTCTCAGCTTCTCTGCCTCAACCTGTTTCACATAGACCATCAACCTAGATATGTCCATGTCCCCAATAAGCATTGCAGCCCTACCTTCCTTACTTGACAACCGAGGTAGCCCAGTAACAAACAAGCTTATTCTATTTCTCATGTCCGCCACCATCTCCGGAGTGTAGCGGGATAGTTGTGTGAACTTCAAACTGTACTTTTGAACACTCAAAGACTCCTGCTTAAGCATGAAGAACTCACGTACCTTGGCCTCTATCAATTCTCGAGGAAAGAAATGCCCCAAGAAAGCTTCCTCAAAATAGGCCCAACTCGCAGGTGGTGCATTCTCAGCTCTGCCCTCTTTCCATTGGTCGAACCAAGTTCTAGCAACATCCTTTAATTGATATGCAGCTAGTTCAACCCGTTCAGTATCTGCCACATGCATCACATCAAAAATCCTCTTCAACTCCTCAATGAAGTTCTCTGGATCCTCAATAGTACTTGAACCCATGAAACTCGGAGGATTCATCCCCAATAACTCACGAATCCTTGAGGTGTCAGTTCCTTCATGTCGAGCTCCCCTTTGCTGACCAATTTGATTAGTTACAGTTTGACTCAGAATTCTAATTGCCTATCGGAACTCAGCATTATAAACTTCCCCTTGAGGTTGTGCTCCCGGGGCATAAGGTAACTCTTGCTCATCAACATAACGTCTAGGAAGACGCCCTCAACCAACTCTTTGGGGAGGCATGATTATCTGAAACACGCGCAAGCATGAATTAGAAAGAAACTTTTTAGAGATCAACTCTAACGTACGAGATGAGTGTGAAATAAATGAGAAATATTCCTAAATGTTGTAGCCTCCCATTTATAGATGTGGCGCGCTTCACACCGATAACTAGGACTTTACGAACACGGCTTCATAGACTCCCTAGGACTCTTGAACTTTGTGCTCTGATACCAAGTTTGTCACGCCCCGAGCCTACACCCTGGGTAGGATCGGTACCTGGAGACCATTGCTGGCCCCAAGCGAACCCTTGGCCTGACTTTCTTAACTCAGCGGAAACCTACTCGACATAATTACTCAATACAAATGCAAGGTTACAAATAACTTAACTTATAAAATCTGGCCACAAGGGCAACTCGAATCTTAAAATAGAATATTTACATATATACATAGATGAGAGACTCAAAACTAACTGATTGACTGTCTATGAAGCCTCTAAAAATACTGAGATGGATGTTGGGATAGACCTCGCAACACCGTAATAAAACAAAACTAAGAATACAAAATGATTGAGTCCTCCGGATTGCAAGGAGGCTCACCACTGACTCTGGAGTGCTCAGCTGGATCAACGATGTGCAGGATGCAGATCCGGGGTACCTGTATCTGCATCGTCATAAGATGCAGGCCAACTGGAATCAGTATATTGAATGTACGAGTATGCGAGATGGAAAGCTAAACCGCAACTTAAGCTTGAAAATAGTACAAGAGAACACTTACCATGACTCTATTCGACTTATGAATAACTGAACTCAATATATAAAGCAATAAGACACATGCAGTATATAAAGCTTGTAAAATAGTGTAAACAACTTAGCTCGTTAATGATAAAACAATAACAAACTCAACTTTACTTATATAAAAGTAATATAACTTTAGTGGGAGATTCTTTAACCGACAACCACCACTATGAGCCCTAGTGGTGATACAATGTTTTACCTTACGTTGCCCAATGACCATCCTATACTTGGCCGTGGTATAGGAAGCTATATTTACTAAGTGGGTCCACTAGCTTAAATTTCGTGATCATCTAAAAAGTATGACCCGAGAAAATCCCATTTGGCTGTATGGTTCTTATGGAGAGTTGAGTTAATATGAACTCGTGTCCCCAAGTCGGTGCTCAAGATTACTCCTAAAAATATACTTTAGCTCATAAATGTTTTAAACACATCTTTCTTTAGTTTGAGATAATTGCTCAAAAGCTAGCCCAAAGGCTCTCTTGGAAACGTTGTTCCTTTCTTACTCAAATGTAAAAACATTTAGAAACCTCTTTGGGAAATACATAGTTCCCTAATAACTTTCGAGAAATGGACTCGACTTTATGCTCTTGACTTAACTTGAAACTTAAGACTCTTCACTTTGCTTGAACTCTATACTCTTTACTCGACTTGAACTGGAACCTTAAACAAAGGTAAAACGTTTAATAACAACTCTTGAAAAGCTTTAGAGACTTACTTAGACTTACCTCTTAACTTTGCTTGACTTGACTCTAACTTCCCTTAACTTCGATCCTAACTTGCCTTGAATTGAACTATGGATTCAAGGTATATGATCACATGTTTATGGATGAATTCGGGATGTCTAAATGTAATTTAGAGTGTTGGAAACAACTAGGAAACATAGGTATAATACCTAGGAACATGCATGAGAAAGTATGAAAAGAATGCGGGAACATGGCGTCCTTGGCGCTCTGCAAGGCGCGGAGCGCCAGCCCTTGAAGCTTAGAGGGGACCTGCTGGCGCTATGCTAGCCGCCCCGCCCCAGAGGTTGGACTTCAGAGTCCCTTTTGGGGCGCGCTGGCAGGCGCGACGCGCCAGCCCCTCGCCCAGAAAATCTGACTTTTCTTCCTCTTTTTCCCAACTCTAAACCATCCTAACTTCAATAGACTTAATGCCAAACACTAAGGATCATAAAATCCCTCAACATACAAGAGCTTCAACTCAAACACACAACCAAATCATGTCCCACAACCAACAAGAACTTCAACAACACAATCAACAACATCAACAACACAAGCCAACAACTTCAACAACATATCCAATCTTTTCTCAATAATAAAAATGAGTTTGGTGTGTGGGGGAAAGGATCAACCCAACACTAAGAACTCACATACCTAGTAGGGATCACCCCCGATGATATCCACGACGGAAACTTGCTTGATCTCCTCTTCTTTCTCCTCTTCTTCTCTTCTTCTTCTCTTCTTCACTCTCAAGCCCTAGCTTTTACTCTTTTAAAATGGGACCAAATGATCCAAGAATCAGCCTAACACAACAATATAATCCCAAAAGAAATGGCTAGGGAAAAGACCAAAATGCCCTTAAAATTTCCAGACGGATTCCTTGCCAACTGCCCAACTTTCAAAGGGCATAACTCGCTCATACGAACTCGAAATTGATCAAACTCGGTGGCATTGGAAAGATCATTCCACAAGATTCACAATCATAACTGGAACTGCTCCTAAATCATCCTGATCTAGGAGTTATGACTTCTCAAAGTTGGCCAAAACTCACTAGTTTCCAACACTTAAACCAAATTTCCAGATTTTGAATTTTTTTCCAAAAATGACTATTTCCAATTTCAAGCTTGTTCATAGATATTTCTACTTACCGAATGTTACAGTAATGTTGTTACTATCTATGATCTGTAAAGATTTAATTATCTGTGTTAGAATGGCCATATATGTAAATGTGTATTACTTACCATACTTGGAGATTGTTCGCTTTTTTAAATTGTGGATTTATTAGCAAACTACTAACAGGAGTCGTGGAAAGGACGAAATCCCCTATTTTGGCAGGAGTAATTAATTGAGTTATACTTTTATGTAGTTTGAAACTTGACTCAAATATATCAACTGAGGAGATTTATACCTTGGTAAATGAATGATTTTACATCACAAAAGGCAAGCACTGGTTTGTCACTTTCAAGGCTCTGTAACATTTGACCTGCGATTTCAGCGAAATTTCCCCATAAAGTCATGACTTTTCGATCATACCTATATATGTAACAAAGAATATTTTTATGATAAATGTTTATTAACGTGAAATATTTATATATAGGATGCATAGAAAGTATATGTTACCTTTCGTTTGTAATGATTACTTCGCGTCTAATGCTTCGACCTTCTCCAGTTCGTGCTTTTACTATGAGTAAAATACACCCCCACATCTAAACAAGACAATGTGTTACAAAATACAAATTTTCTTTATGTATGGAACAAGCAATAAACATTTAGTGAAATTTACCAAACAAACTCCCATTAGTGATTTTTTCAGCTTCATCAAATGAAATAAATCCATTCGAAAATTGTTCAGTCTTAAATTGGCTTTTGTTCTCAACGACCTCTGTGTTGTTCATAAATGCTAGTTCGAGGTCCTTCTGCACATATAAGAAGTTTGGTTTAGCTCCATTTAATTTTCCATTTATAATGTAGTAACTTTGATTAAGTTGAAAAGACTTGTTCCATGCATGAACATCTTTGTTGAAAAGATTAGTTTGTATTTTTGTACCCTGTGGTAAGGACCATAATCATTAGATTCGCAAAAAAAGTCAACATATTAAGTAATGAATATAATTAAATATTAAAATAGGGTTACCTCTTCGTTGACTAATATTAGTTGCCAACGAATACCCTCATCGTTTGCATTTTTATACTCTTTTGTTAAACTCCGTCGAATGACTAATACTTTAATCACCCATTTTGTTGCATATTTCTTCAACTAGCTAATTGGTAGGCACTGGTTCTCGAGCTCTGCCAGACATGCCATTGTATAATTGTTGTCATGCCCGGAGCCTACACCCTGGACGTGTCCGGCACTCGAAGACTATTGCTGGCCCCCAAGCGAACCCTTGGCCTGGATTTCTTAACTCAGTGGAAACTTAACTTGACAACATAACACAATGCAATGAAAGGTTATAAAATAACCAACTGATAAAAATCTGGCCAAAAAGGCAACTCGAGTCCCAAAATAGAATATTCAAATATATACATAGATGAGAGACTCAAAACCAACTGACTGACTGTCTATGAAGCCACTATATCACTGAGATGGATGTTGGGACAGACCCCGCAACATTCTAATAAAACAAAACTAAGAGAACAACATAATCGAGTCCTTCGGAACACAAAGAGGCTCACCACTGACTCTGGAGTGCTCACCTGGATCAACGGCGTGCTGAATACTAACCCTTGGTACCTGTGTCTGCCTCGTCATAAGATGCAGCTCAGCTGGTATCAGTACATTGAATGTACAAGTATGCGAGCTGGAAAGATAAACAACAACTTAAGCTTGAAAAGAGTACAAATGAACTCTTACCTTGGCTCTGTTCAACTCATAAATAACTGAACTCAATATATAAAGCAATACGACACATGCAATATATAAAACTTGTAAAACAGTGTAAACAACTTAGCTTGTTAAAGATAAAACAATAAAAACTCAACTTTATTTATATAAAAGTAATATAACTTTAGTGGGAGATTCTTTAACCGACAATCACCACTATGAGCCCTACTGGTGATACAATGTTTTACCTCACGTTGCCCAAGGACCATCCTATACCTTGCCATAATATAGGAAGCTAACTTTACTAAGTGGATCCACTAGCTTAACTTTACGAGGTCATCTAAAAAGTATGAGCCGTTAAATCCCATGTTGGCGCATGGTTCTTATGGAGAGTTGAGTTAATATGAACTCGTGTCCCCAATTCGGTGCTCAAGACTACTCCCAAAAATACTTAGCTCATAAATGTTTTAAACACATCTTTCTTTATTTGAGATAATTACTCAAAACTTTGCTCGAAGGCTCACTTGGAATCGATGTTCCTTTTTCTTTAAAACTAGCCCAAAGGCTCTTTTGGAATCATAGTTCCTTTCTTACTCAAATGTAAAAACATTTAGAAACTTCTTTGGGAATACATAGTTCCCTAATACTTTTGAGAAATGAACTCAACTTTAAACTCTTGACTCTTTACTCTTTATTTGACTTGAAACTTGAGCCTTAAAATGAAGTTAAAACATTCAATAAAGACTCTTGAATAACTTTAAAAACTTGCTTGACTTGCTTCTTAACTTCCAAGCTTAACTCTTAACTTTACTTGACTTGGAAACTAACTCTCCTTGAATTGGATTTATGGATTCAAGGTGTTTGATCACATGATAGGGATGAGTTCTTGATGTTTAGACATACCTTGGTGTGTCAAAAAACACAATAAAACATAGGTACATTACCAAGGAACATGTATGGAAAAGTGGGGAAAGAATGGGAAAACTTGGCGCTCTCAGAGGCGCGGAGCGCCAGTCCAAAAACTTCAGAGGGGGCCTGTTGGCGCACTGATGGGCGAGCCGCCCCAAGGGGGAATGTTCAGAGTCCCTCTTGGGGCGCGCTGACAGGCGCGGCGCCCCACTCTTTTTTCCAGAAAAACCAACTTTTCTCTTTAGTATTTTCCAACTCTAAATCTTCTACATTTCAAAGTTTCCAGCCCCAAACACTTAAAATCATAAACCTCTCAACATACAATAGATTTAACTCAAAAACACCACCCGAACCATACACCAAACCAATAAGAACTTCAACACAACACAACTACAACTTCAACATTTACAACCAACAACTCCAACAAACATATTCAATCTTTTGTCGAAATTAAACGAGCTTGGCGTGTGGGGGAAAGAACCAACCTAACACATGAACTTACATACCTTAATAGGGATCACCCCCGAAGAAAACCACGACGATCTTTACGAAGTTTGCTTCTTCTTCTCCTTTCTCTCCTTTTCTGTCAAGAACCCTAACTCTTACTCTTTTAAAAAGGGAAAAATTATCAAAAATCAGTCTTACACCTTAATATATATCCAAAGACAAGGCTAGGGAAAAGACCTAAATACCCTTACAATTTCCGGACTGACTTCCCTTACCAATAGCACAACTTCGAAAGGGCATAACTCACTCATACGAACTCGAAATCGAGCAAACTCAGCGGCGTTGGAAAGATCATTCCATGGACTTTGCAAACATGACTGGAACTACACCTAACTCATTCTGAGCTAGGAGTTATGACTGTTCAAAGTTGTCCAAACACTCACTTTTTCCCATACTTAACCAAATTTTCCAGATTTTTAATTCTTTCCAAAAGGACTATTTCTAAGTTTGAAGCTTCTTCCTAGTCACCAACTCGTAAGATGTCACAATATCTCCCCCTTGGGAACATTCGTCCTCGAATGAGGTTACTCTTACTATGCTAAGGGTGAACATCAATTCAAACACCCCCCCATAAGCAATTCATGCAAACAAGAACAAGCAACAACATGCTCACTACAATTTAAAGAGCACTACGAAGGAAATTAGTACCTTGGTTTTCATTTCCTCCGGATTCAAAGAGATATGTGTATCACTTCTTCATGTCCTCTTCTGCTTCCTAAGTGGCTTCCTCAACAAATTGGTTCCTCCAAAGGACCTTGACTGATGCTACATCCTTTGTTCTCAACCTACGAACTTGACGGTCTAGAATCTGAACAGGAATCTCCTCATAAGATAAGCTATTATTGATCCTTACACTTACAGTCGGCAGGATCAATGAAGGATCGCCTATGCACTTTTTCAATATGGAAATATGAAATACCGGATGAACCGCTGCTAGTTCCTGCGGCAACTCCAATTCATATGCACCATTGCCAATCCTCTTGGCTATGCGGTAAGGTCCAATATATCGGGGACTAAGTTTCCCCTTCTTACCAAACCTCATAACTCCTTTCATGGGTGAAACTTTCAAATATACCCAATCATCTATTTCAAACTTTATTGCCCTTCTTCTAACATCAGTGTAGGATTTCTGGCGACTCTGTGCCGTTTTTAATCTCTCTTGAATCACTTTCACCTTCTCCATAGCTTGGTGAACTAAATCTGGTCCTATCAACCCTGCTTCACCAACTTCAAACCATCCAATAGGAGATATACATCTTCTCCCATAAAGAGCTTCGTATGAAGCCATTTGGATGTTTGAGTGATAACTGTTGTTGTAGGCAAACTCAATGAGAGGTAGGTTATCATCCCAATTACCTTTGAAATTGATCACACAAGCCCTCAACATATCCTCTAAAGTCTGAATAGTACGCTCTGCTTGCCCATCAGTCTGTGGATGAAAGGCAGTACTCAAATTCACTTTAGAACCCAAGCCTTTCTGAAAATATTTCTAGAACTGTGCAGTGAACTGTGCACCTTTATTTGAAATAATGGAGACTGGGACTCCATGAAGTCTCACCACCTCTTGAATATATAACTTGGCATAATCTTCTGCTGAATTGGTAGTCTTTACCGGTAGAAAATGGGCTGACTTTGTCATTCTGTCGACAATCACCCAAATAGAATCATGCTGTCTGCGAGACCTTGGCAACCCTATGATGAAATCCATATTGATCATCTCCCACTTCCATTCTAGAAGTTCTATCCTCTGAGCTAAACCACCAGGCCTTTGGTGCTCAACTTTCACTTGTTGGCAATTTGGACACTTAGCAACAAACTCTGCAATGCCCTTCTTCATGCCATCCCACCAATAAACTTCTCTCAAGTCACGATACATCTTTGTGGAACCTGGATGAATGCAATATCTGGAGTTGTGAGCTTCATCCATAACCCTCTCTTGGAGTTCATCTATCATAGGTACACACAATCTACCTTGATACCTCAATACTCCATCTCCCCCTATTCAAAAGCTAATACTCTTTGCTTTTGAACATTTGCCTTCAACTCAAGCAAAATGGGATCTTGATCTTGTTTCTCTTTCACTTCTAACACTAGTGATGACTTGGCCCCGTTTGTCACCGCTATAACTTCTTCTGCAGAATCCATAAGTCTGACTCCCAGGCGTGCCAGTCTGTGCACATCTTTTGCTAACTCTCTGTTCTCTTCTTCAATATGGGCGGTGCTACGCATAGACAACCCGCTTAAAGAATCAACAACAACATTAGCCTTACCTGGGTGATAAAGAATACTCAAGTCATAATCCTTGAGTAACTCTAACCACCTCCTCTGTCTGAGCTTAAGCTTTTTTTGAGTAAGCACATATTGAAGGCTCTTGTGATCAGTAAATACATTAACATGCACACCATAAAAGTAATGACGCCATATCTTCAAGGCGTACAACAGCCAACTCTAAGTCATGGGTTGGGTAGTTCTTCTCATGAACTTTCAACTGTCTGGAGGCATGAGCTATAACTTTGCCATTCTGCATCAAGACACAACCCAAACCAACTCTAGATGCATCATAATTCACCACAAAACCTTGAGAACCTTCTGGTAAAGTAAAAAATGGAGCTGTAATCAACCTCTTTTTCAATTCTTGAAAGCTTTTCTCACAAGCTTCAGACCATAGAAATTTCACTGTCTTCTGAGTCAACTTGGTCAAAGGAGATGTAATAGACGAGAACCACTCAACAAACCTTCTATAATAGCCAGCTAAACCCAAGAAACTCCTAATTTCAGTTGGAGATGTGGGTCTACGCCAATTCTGCACTGCCTCAATTTTCCGAGTATCAACTTTAATTCTATCGCCGGACACAATGTGGCCTAGAAACGCCACAGACTTAAACCAAAACTCACATTTAGAGAACTTGGCATACAACTCCTTATCTTTCAATGTCTGAAGGACTAGTCTGAGATGACTAGCGTGATCTTCTTCATTCCTTGAATAGATTAGTATGTCTTCAATGAAAACGATAACAAACACATCTAAATAAGGTTTGAAGACTCTATTCATAAGGTCCATAAAAGCAGCCGGTGCATTGGTCAACCCCAAGGACATAACTAAAAACTCAAAATGACCATATCTGGTCCTGAATGCTGTCTTTGGAATATAACATTCCCTTACTCTTAACTGGTGATAGCCTGATCTGAGGTCAATCTTCGAAAAACAGTGGCACCCTGAAGCTGATCGAAAATATCATCAATCCTCGGAAGAGGATACTTATTCTTGATGGTAACCTTGTTCAACTGGTGGTAATCTATACACATTCTAAGGGAATCATCTTTCTTCCTCACAAACAAGACTGGAGCGCCCCAAGGTGAGACACCCGGTCGAATGAAACCCTTTTCTAGGAGATCTTTCAACTGTTCTTTCAACTCCTTCAATTCTGCTGGTGCCATTCTATATGGAGGAATAGAGATAAGACGAGTATCTGGAATGAGATCTATGACGAATTCTATTTCTCTCTCAGGAGGAATTCCGGGTAGATCATTAGGAAAAACTTCTGGAAACTCTATTACTATAGGAACTGACTGAAAATGAGGTATCTCAACACTAGAGTCATTAACTCGGACTAAGTGATAGATACAACCCTTTGAAACTAACTTTCTCACCTTAAGGTACGAAATAAAACAACCTTTAGGCGCTGCTGAACTGCTACTCCACTCTATGATTGGCTCACTCAGACACTGAAACTTGACTGCTCGAGTTCTACAATCTATCGATGCATAAAAAGCATGAAGCCAATCCATACCTAGAATGACATTGAAATCTACCATGTCTAACTCAACCAAATCAGCCATGGTGCTCTTGTGATTGATGGAAACAGGACAATCACGATAAACTCTTTCTGCTAGAATAGACTCCCCAACAGGTGTAGAAACACAAAAGGGTTCACAAAGTCTTTCAGGAAGAACATCAAACTTATTTGCAACATAAGGAGTTACAAAGCATAAACTTGCTCCTGGGTCTAGCAAATCATACACATCAACAGCAAAGACTTTGATCATACCAGTGATAACATTCAGACAGTTCTCTTGCTCGAAGCGACTGGTGACTGCATAGAGGCAATTTGCTCCTCCACCGATACTAGAAGTAGCTCCTCTAGGTGCCATCCTGTCTGGTGGGACAACTGAAGAAAATTGGGCCCTACTGCCCAGATTTCCACTACCTTGCTTATTCTTTGGGCACTCCTTCATAAAATGACCCTCTTGTCCACGCTTAAAGCAACCCGTTTGGCCCTGACGACATTTCCCTGGATGGACTCTAGCACATGCAAGAACCCGGTTTCTTCCTTGTGCCATACTATTCTGAGACTGCGCAGGTCCAACTCTGAAGTTCTGCGAATTTTATCCAGTGAACTCACTTTTATTTCTGGGTACAGGTGCACTAGCAAATGATGGAACAGGTCCCCTTTGCCTTTGTTGAAAGGACGGACGGTTCGCATTACCTTTCTACTGCCCGGACTCATTACCGGTCTTAGCTCTCTTATTTCTGAACTATTCTCAATCCCTCAGCTTTTCTTCTTCAACTTGCTGTACATAGGCCATCAACCTTGATATGTCTATGTCCCCGATAAGCATTGCAGCCCTACCTTCTTTACTCGACAATCGAGACAGTCCAGCAACAAACAAACTCATTTTACTCATCATGTCCGCAACCATCTCCGGAGCATAACAGGAGAGTTGTGTGAACTTCAGACTGTACTCAATAACACTCAAAGACTCCTGCTTAAGCGTGAGGAACTCACGTACCTTGGCCTCTTTCAATTCTTGAGGAAAGAAATGCCCTAAGAAAGCTTTCTTAAAACAGGCCTAACTCGCAGGTGGTGCATTCTCGACTCTGCCCCCTTTCCATTGGTCGAACCAAGTTCTAGCAACATCTTTCAATTGATACGCAGCTAGTTCAACCCGCTCAGTATCTGCCACATGCATCACATCAAAAATCTTCTTCAACTCCTCAATGAAGTTCTCTGGCTCCTCAGTAGAGCTTGAACCCATGAAACTTGGAGGATTCATCCCCATGAACTCATGAATCCTAGAAGTGTCAGCTACTTCCTGTCGAACTCCCTTTTGCTGACCAATCTGATTTGTTATAGCTTGACTCAGAATTCTAATTGCCTCTCTGAACTCGGCATTAGAAACTTTCCCTTGTGGTTGCACTCCCGGGGCATAAGGTAACTCTTGCTCATCAACATAACGTCTAGGAAGACGCCTTTTGCCAACTCTTCGTGGAGGCATGGCTATCTGAAACACGTGCAGGCATGAATTAGAAAGAAACTTCTTAGAGATCAACTCTAACGCACGAGATGAGTGTGAAAGAAATGAGAAATCTTTCTAAATGTTGTAGCCTCCCAATTATAGATGTGGCGCGCTTCACACCGATAACTAGGACTCTACAGACACGGCTACATAGACTCCCTAGGACTCTTAAACTCTGCTCTGATACCAAGTTTGTCACACCCCAAGCCTACACCCTGGACGTGGCCAGCACTCGAAGACCATTGCAGGCCCCCAAGCGAACCCTTGGCCTGACTTTCTAAACTCAGTGGAAACTTAACTCGACAGCATATCTCAATGCAATGAAAGGTTATAAAATAACCAACTAATAAAAATCTGGCCAAAAAGGCAATTCGAGTCCTAAAATAGAATATTTACATATATACATAGATGAGAGACTCAAAACCAATTGACTGACTGTCTATGAAGCCTCTATATCACTGAGATGGATATTGGGACAGACCCCGCAACATCCTAATAAAACAAAACTAAGAGAACAACATAATCGAGTCCTCCAGAACACAAAGAGGCTCACCACTGACTCTGGAGTGCTCACCTGGATCAACGGTGTGCTGAATACTGACCCTGGGTACTTGTGTCTGCATCGTCATAAGATGCAGGCCAACTGGCATCAGTACATTGAATGTACAAGTATGCGAACTGGAAAGCTAAACCACAACTTAAGCTTGAAAGGAGTACAAAGGAATTCTTACCTTGGCTCTGTTCAACTCATGAATAACTGAACTCAATATATAAAACAATACGACACATGCAATATATAAAGCTTGTAAAACATTGTAAATAACTTAGTTTGTTAAAGATAAAACAATAACAACTCAGTTTTACTTATATAAAAGTAATATAGCTTTAGTGGGAGATTCTTTAACCGACAATCACCACTATGAGCCCTAGAGGTGATACAATATTTTACCTCACATTGCCCAAGGACCATCCTATACCTTGCCGTGATATAGAAAGCTAACTTTACTAAGTGGATCCACTAGCTTAACTTTACGTGGTCATCTAAAAAGTATGAGCCGTTAAATCCCATGTTGGCGCATGGTTCTTATGGAGAGTTGAGTTAATATGAACTCGTGTCCCCAATTCGGTGCTCAAGACTACTCCCAAAAATACTTAGCTCATAAGTGTTTTAAACACATCTTTCTTTATTTGAGATACTCACTCAAAACTTTGCCCGAAGGCTCACTTGGAATCGATGTTCCTTTTTCTTTAAAACTAGCCCAAAGGCTCTTTTGGAATCATAGTTCCTTTCTTACTCAAATGTAAAAACATTTAGAAACTTCTTTGGGAATACATAGTTCCCTAATACTTTTGAGAAATTAACTCAACTTTAAACTCTTGACTCTTTACTTGACTTGAAACTTGAGCCTTAAAATGAAGTTAAAACATTCAATAAAGACTCTTTGAATAACTTTAAAAACTTGTTTGACTTGCTTCTTAACTTCCAAGCTTAACTCTTAACTTTACTTGACTTGGAAACTAACTCTCCTCGAATTGGATTTATGGATTCAAGGTGTATGATCACATGATAGGGATGAGTTCTTGACGTTTAGACATACCTTGGATTGTCAAAAACAACTATAAAACATAGGTACTATACCAAGGAACATGTATGGAAAAGTGGGGAAGGAATGGGAAAACTTGGGTCTCTAAGAGGCGCGGAGCGCCAGACCAAAAACTTCAGAGGGGGCCTGCTGGTGCACTGATGGGCTCGCCGCCCCAAGGGGGAAAGTTCAGAGCCCCTTTTGGGGCGCGCTGACAGGCGCGACACCCCACCTTTTTCCTCGAAAACCGACTTTTCTCCTTAGTTTTCTCCAACTCTAAACCTTCTACACTTCAAAGTTTCCAGCCCCAAACACTTAAAATCATAAACCTCTCAACATACAATAGATTCAACTCAAAAACACCACCCGAACCATACACCAAACCAACAAGAACTTCAACACAACACAACTACAACTTCAACAATTACAACCAACAACTCCAACAAACATATTCAATCTTTCTCGAAATTAAACGAGCTTGGCGTGTGGGGGAAAGAACCAACCCAACACTATGAACTCACATACCTTAATAGGGATCACCCCCGAAGAAAACCACGACGATCTTTACGAAGTTTACTTCTTCTTCTCCTTTCTCTCCTTTTCTGTCAAGAACCTTAACTCTTACTCTTTTAAAAAGGGAAAAACTGATCAAAAATAAGTCTTACACCTTAATATATATCCAAAGACAAGGCTAGGGAAAAGACCAAATACCCTTACAATTTCCGGACTGACTTCCCTTACCAACAGCCCAACTTTGAAAGGGCATAACTCACTCATACGAACTCGAAATCGAGCAAACTCAGCGGCGTTAGAAAGATCATTCCACGGAATTTGCAAACATGACTGGAACTACACCTAAATCATCCTGATCTAGGATTTATGACTGTTCAAAATTGGCCAAAAACTCACTTTTTCCCATACTTAACCAAATTTTCCAGATTTTTAATTCTTTCCAAAATGACTATTTCCAAGTTTTAAGCTTCTTCCTAGGCACCAACTTGCAAGATGTCACAATTGTAATAGCTAGGATGTACTAATACAATATATATTTGTGACATAAATGCTATTTATTTTTATATAATTAGTGTTCTTTTGGTCTAACAATAAAGATGCTCAAGAATACAATATTCACCAAGCATAAACTAATTCTTCTTTTTTAATTTTAAAAGCGAGCAACTTCAACTAACAATAGTATAAATATCACATTAATTGAAGAAAGTTAATCCAAGGTGGAGAAATGTTACCAATTTTGGTGTTGCCGAAAGCAAGAAACCTGTTAAAAGTAGTAGAACATGAAGAGATCATAAACATAATTTCAAAGAGAAGTAAATCAATAAAAATGTAATAAATTATTATAACGGAAGTATTGCAAATGTATCGCCTTCAAAACGGAAAAGGCCTTGGCGGACAAGATGTTGACATGTTATGGCAATAGCTTTATTTTGTAACAACTTAACTGGACGCAAATGTTATATTTTCTACTACAACATATATCAATAGCAGTATTGCTAATAGTAGTTTATTTAATTAGACATTTGGAGATTATGTATTTCTTAATGTAAGGTATAGATTTGTTGTGTTAAAATAATATCTTTTTGGAATTCTGTATGTTTCTATTTTCTGGATAGATTTTTGGGTTAGATAAGAATGTATGAAGGCTAAATTCCCTATATAGTTTAATTGTTATGTTAATAAAGGTGTCTTTGTTGCTGATTTTCACTCAAACTCAGGCTGGCAAATAAATTTCCGAGGAAGCTAAATGATTGGTAGGTATAGGATTTTTTCCAATTGCTTCAGCAGCTGGAATCAGTGTAAAACTTTCCTAATGTAAGGTATAGAATTGTTGTGCTAAAATAATCTGATCATTTTCTTCTTGAATTAGGATTTTTTCTAGACTCGAAGAGAACATGCCATTTATATAATGACTTGCTCTTTCTGACTCTGTTAGGAATTTTAGTGTCCCTTGACTTTATCCCACCTCATTGATCACTACGCTATACCTTTGGACGAGCCTCTAAGAAACAATTGACAAGTGCAACCAATACTTTAATTGAGTGCTCTTTCTGACTCTGTTAGGAATTTTGGTGTCCCTTGACTTTATCTCACTTCATTGATCACTACGCTATACCTTTGGACGAGCCTCTAAGAAACAATTGACAAGTGCAACCAATAGTTTAATTGAGTATTCATGCAGGTGTTTCTGTTTCTGTTTCTCAAGTATATGACAGTTAAAAATTGTTACCTGCAATAGTGTACGCTATCACTAAACTTCAAAGTAATGCAGGCTAGAAGGATAAGTTCTTATGTTTTTATTGTTTGTGACCACCAGAAGCAGCACTGTTACTGTCAGGTTTTGGAACTGTTGGTAAATGTTTGGGCGTATGACAGTGCCCAGCAGATAGTTTACATTAATCTTTACTCAGGTGCGGGGGAAGAGCAGCACTCAGTTGAGCATCAAAAAGGATATATGTAGGCAAAGTACTTCAACATGACATTGTTAAAGAGTATGGATGAAGACTTGGCAGAAGCTGCTGATGTCAATTACCATCCATATGAAACATGGTTGTGGCCATTAACGGAAGACATATATTGTCTAGGGATATATGAAAGGGAGAGAGAGGAGAGATACAGGCAAAAAATAGACAAGAAGAGAAAGACAAGAGCCACGTTTAATAGTAAAATACTATGGTAGCAGTAAGAAAACAACCCGTCAATCTACTTTCATATAAGACCATCTAAAAGCTATCAAGTAAAAGTGATCGCAATGTGCGAGAAAACTAAGGGTGTAAATATATTTTCGATTAGCATCAAAACAGAGCAAAAGCAAAGCGATCATATAAGACCGTCTAAAAGCTATCAAGTAAAACGTTTTGCAATGTGCGAGGAAACTAAGGGTGTAAATATATTTTCGGTTAGCAGCAAAACAAAGCAGAAGCAAAGCGTCAAGGTCAGGAAAGTAGATTAACATTAATTAAGAAAGCGCCCTCGCCTATTGTCCCCTACAGTGTTTAAAAACCACAAAACAACATTTAACAGAAGTTAATGATTAAAAGTAAAAAAAAAAAAACAGTCGAGAAGTAAAAGGAACTGAAGACTGCATAAACTCCAATATATGTTTCCCATCACGGGTTGGTCATATCATCCTGGATAAAACTTTCAATGATAGGACATGTCACGGCCGGGATTGAATATAGTCGGCCATTCAGGGCAAAGTAGAACGGGACAACTGGAATCATATTTGAGGTAGCTTTTAACAACCACCTGTTTTTGCATTGCAAATTAACTTCACAGATCGGTCACTATTTCTAAGTCCTGCAGAAACAAACTAGTCTATGCCAGAACATATTGTTGATTTATTGAGTTGTTGGATTAGGAGGGGTGGGAGCAAAAGCCAAAATAAATAGTGGAAAGTAATCCCAGCATGCATATGGTGGACACTGTGGAGAGAGAGGAATTAGAGATGTTCTGCGGATAGGTTTAGTTCCATTCATAAAGTTAAATAGATTGTATTATATCCCTTTTATTTTGTTGTAAAGAGGAATGTATAGATGAAGTTGAACAGATAGTAGATCTTTTAGGGTCCTTGTAATATTTTCTCCTAGTTTGTAATTCTCTCTTGGTTGCCAGCATGTCCTTAATGCTAAGGAATACGACGTTACCAAATTTTTTTCAAAATATATAAATTGTTGCAGAGAAGGAAGACAAAAGGAGGAAGAATGAAGAGGAAAGTAGGTTCTATAAATCTACCAAGAGCTTCTTAGAGATTACTCCTCAGTCTCACAGAAAGGTTGCTTAAGCTTAATAACGTTCAGGATGCAACAAAGTAAACTCAGTTTGGTTACCTATTATCTACTATCTTATTTGTTAGTGCACATTACATGGACCAATATCATCTATCAAATGTCAATTCAGAGCCCATAAATATGTTGTTTTTACATTGGATGTGAATCCATTTATGAGTGTCCTTGATAAATTTATCAACTTCCTTTTCATCCTAGTTCAGCTATTATTAAAGGTTTTTGATGTCTATCCAGAATCGAATGTTATCATTTTGCTTCTCAACCAAGAGAGTTGGTTAGATGTAAAACTCATCTAATGATCTGTTGATATTGTGGGGCATGCGAAACTAAAAGCTATCAAGTAAAAGTGATCATAATGTGCTAGTTCATATAAGAACATCTAAAAGCTATCAAGCAAACCTAATCACAATGTGCGAGGAAACTAAGGGTGTACATATATTTTCAATTAGCAGCAAAACAGAGCAAAAGAAAAGCGTCAAGGTCAGGAAAGTAGATTAACCTTAAGAAAGCGCCCTCGCCTATTGTCCCCTACAGCAAAGTAAAACATCTGCAGTGTATAAAAACCACAAAACAACATTTACCTGATATGATAATGATGAATTTCATTCAGGCACAAAAAAGAGAAACAGATTAATGGAGACATTTATACAGATGAGTGGAGTATCTGAAAAGGTTTTGGAAGAAGGGATAATTTAAGTAATGGAACTTGAGTGTTGCAGAAGGGAACACGACTGTTACAGCGTTCGCGAGGGACGTTGAACAGGAGGTATACATTTCTGAAGAATTAAATTAGGGCTGACAGCAAATTTAATTTATAATAAATTAATATTTAACTAATATTTTTAATAAATTAATATTTAAATAATAGTGTAGGGTTAAAACGGTAAATCAACTTTGGGGTTAGGAGGTTCCACTTATAATAATATATGATAAAGCATCCACAAGTCATAGTATAATTCATTGCATTAAGAACGGCTTGGTTGATGACATTAGAATCATAAGGGAAGTGAGTATGATCAAAGGTGCATTGTTTCCAGCAAATATACAAAGTGCAGGCCAGTGATAACTACTTACAAGAGGTATTCAAGGAGTCACATTCCCTGCAATTGCACATCTAACATGTCCAACTCCCAACATGGCACAGTGGAGTGCTTTGATGTATTCACAAATACTTGTCACTAGTATGGAACTCTAATTAATCACTAATTTCATCATCAGAGTTACCAAGGAAAGTTTTCTGTTTCCTGCTATAATATAATGTATGATGAGGTTGTCAATTTTGCTGAATGAGTTCTCTCAAATAAGAGTTCTTCCATTAAATAGAAAGAATTTTGATTTACATGCCTAAAAATCTGCTATATATCCCTAAATATATGTTACTCCTAATTGTAATATCTCTGAAAATATGCTACATTAATCTATGCTATCTCCTATCATCTTTACACAAATATTTAGAGTTATAACATAGATATGTACAGATATTTAGAATCTGTCCAATCATGCTAACATCCCCCCTCAAATTGATGCCGGTGGATCAAAAAGCATCAATTTGCCTACCAGAAACTGATGATGTTGTCGTGCCATAGACTTTGTAAACACATCAGCTATTTGAAGATCACTGGATACATGTGGAAGAGTAATGACTCTCTTATCTACAGCTTCTCTGATATAATGACAATCCACTTCAATGTGTTTGGTCCTTTCATGATAAACTGGATTAGTAGCAATCTGAATAGCACTTGTGTTGTCAGCGTGGAGAAGAGTGGGATTAGATTGAGGAAATCCAATTTCTGCAAGTAAACCGCGAAGCCAAACAATCTCAGAGAAAGCAGTAGACAATGCTCGATATTCAGATTCGGTGGAAGATTTTGATACACGATATTGCTTCTTGCTCTTCCAAGATATCAAGGAATCTCCAAGAAACATGCACCAACCCATGACAGAGCGACGAGTATCAGGGCATCCAACCCAATCAAAACCACTAAATGCATAGCTGAATCTCAGAACCACTAGGAAAGAATAATCCACGAGTAAATGTTCCCAAGAGATATAGAATGATGCGACGGACAGCCACCAAATGTAGATGACGTGGAGCCTGCATAAATTGACTCACTTCTTGAACTGCAAAAGAGATATCAGGCCGAGTAATAGTAAGATAATTTAGGCTCCCAACTAATTGTCGATACAAAGTTGGATCAGGAAGAAGATCTACTTCCGCACTGCAGTACTTTACATTCAATTCCAATGGAGTATTTACAGAGGAAGATTCTTGAAGACCAGCCAAGGCAATCAAGTCCTGAGTATATTTGTGTTGGTTCAAGAACACGCCTAAAGAATTATAATGAACTTCTAACCCCAAAAAGTATGTACGAATACGAAAATCTTTCATATGAAAAGAATCCTTAAGCTGCAGCTGGAGGCTAGTGATTAGTGAAAAATCAGTTCATGTGATAAAAATGTCATCTACATACACCAAAAAAAGAACACAACCTGCAGATGTTTTTCAAAGAACAAAGACGAATCATATTTTCCCTGCTCAAAAGAGAATTGAAGCAAAGTAGACTGAAACTTGTCAAACCAAGCTCTTGGAGCTTGTTTTAATCCATGTAAAGACCGCTTAAACTTGCATACATCTGATGTAGGTGATGAGAACAAACCAGGTGGGGGTTTCATATAAATATCTTCTTTTAGATCACCATGAATAAAAGCATTTTTTGACATCCATTTGATGAAGAGGCCAATTTAGTGATGCAGCAATGGCAATAATAGTTCGCATCGTATTCATTTTTGCTTAGGTGCAAAAGTCTCTTCATAGTTTACACCATACTCCTGTTTGTTGCCAAGGACCACCAATCGAGCTTTGTACCGATCAAGAGTTCCATCAGAATTAAGTTTAATTGAATAAACCCATTTACATCCAATTGGACGGACATTTGGAGGACAAGGAACACTGTCCCATGTGTTATTTTCTTTAAGAGCCAAAAGTTCCTCCTCCATTGCTTTTTGCCAACATTCAAGCTTGGAAGCTTGTGAGTAACCTGTTGGAATAGAGATGGTGGATAAAGTTTAAGAAAAACCATATCGTTTAGGAGTTTGAGACACTCTAGTTGATCGCCGAGGAGGCTCAAAAGGAGCAGACTTTGAAGAAATCTTAGATTCTGGTTGTGGAGCAGTCTCAGGTGGTGGATCTGTTTCGGGATGGGGTAAAGTTGGCCGACGTCGTTCATACACAAATCCTGGTTTGAACCGCTTAGAAGACAATGACAAATCCTCAAAAGTAGGAAGAAGAGGAGAAACAGAAGATGACTCAACATGAGTAGGAAAGAAATACTGATTCTCAAAGAAAATAACATTTCTAGAAACACGAAATTTGTTAGAACTTGGACCATAGCAAATAAAACCTTTCTGTGAAGTACTATAGCCCATAAAAGCACATTTAATAGACTGAACAGAGAGTTTATTGCT
Source organism: Solanum verrucosum (assembly GCF_900185275.1). NCBI lineage: Eukaryota > Viridiplantae > Streptophyta > Magnoliopsida > Solanales > Solanaceae > Solanum > Solanum verrucosum. The sequence goes on along the minus strand of NW_026020292.1, from coordinate 2,647,240 downwards.
TGAAAAGGAGACAGATGCACAAAACAAACACAACCAAACGTATGAAAACTATGATAGCTGGGATGCTTATGAAAAAAATGATAATATGGAGACTCAAGATTTAACACTTCAGATGGATGTCTATTAATCAAATAGACAGCGGTAAACAAAACTTCAACTGAATATTTAGATGGAATAGAGGACTCAATCAATGCTCAGCAACCCAATTTTGTTGTGGCATATATGGGCAAAAGCGTTGTGATACAATTCCTTTCTCAAGTAAGAAATTATTGAATTCATGAGACATATATTCTCCACCAGAATCAGATCTTAATATTTTGATGCATGTGGAAAATTGAGTCTCAACGTAAGCCAAAAATTTCTTGAATATGGAAAACACTTCAGATTTAGATCGAAGAAAATACACCCATGCAAACCGACTATAGTCATCTATAAATGTCACAAAATACTTGAAATGAGCATGAGAAATAACTGGTGAAATCCCCCAAACATCACTATGAATTACATCAAAACACTTTGCAGTACGACTACCAAAATTAGGAAAAAGAAGAGTTTTACTTTTGCCTAATTTACAAGTAGAACAATCAAAGGAAGCAACTGAAAATTAATTTTTATTTCCCACTAAACCAGAATTGGACAAATGAGACAACACAATAGAATCTGGATGTCTTAGACGTTTATGCCAAACCTCATTCTTAGTAGTGGTAGAAGCAAGATCTAGAACACGAGGAATAGAAAAGTGTATAGGAAATAATCTTCCAACTTTAGGCCCCTTCGCAATTATCGTCCCCGACACCTGATCCTGCACAAGGCAACCATTACGAGAAAAATTCACATCACAATTGTTATCTACCAACTGGCCAACTGAAATAAGACTAGTGGAGAGCTTTGGTGGTACAAAAACATTATTGAAATTTTCAGTAATATCCCCAACCTTGGTAATGGGTAAATTACAACCATTGGCAATGTCAGCCCCGAGCTTACACCCTGGATATGGCCGGCACTCGAAGACCATTGCTGGCCCCCAAGTGAACCCTTGGCATGGCTTTCTTAGCTCAGCGGAAACTTAACTCAACAGCATAACTCAATGCAATGAAAGGTTATAAAACAACCAACTAATTAAAATCTAGCCAAAAAGGCAACTGGAGTCTCAAAATAGAATATTATATATATACATAGATGAAAGACTCAAAACTAACTGACTGACTGTCTGTGAAGCCTCTATAATACTGAGATGGATGTTGGGACAGACCCCGCAACATCCTAATAAAACAAAACTAAGAGAAGAAAACAACCGAGTCCTTCGGAAAGCAAGGAGGCTCACCACTGACTCTGGAGTGCTCAACTGGATCAATGGCGTGCTGGATGCTGATCCTGGGTACCTGGGTCTGCATCATAATAAGATGCACGCCAACTGGCATCAGTACATGGAATGTACGAGTATGTGAGCTGGAAAGCTAAACCACAACTTAAGCTTGAAAAGAGTGCAAGAGAACACTTACCTTGGCTTTATTCGACTCATTAATAACTGAACTCAATATATAAAGCAATAAGACACATGCAATATATAAAGGCTGTAAAACAATGTAAACAACTTAGCTCGTTAATGATAAAACAATAACAAACTCAACTTTACTTATATAAAAGTAATATAACTTTAGTGGGAGATTCTTTAACCGACAACCACCACTATGAGCCATAGTGGAGATACAACGTTTTACCTCACGTTGCCCAAGGACCATCCTATAGCTTGCCATGAAATAGGACCTAACTTTAACTTAGTGGATCCACTAGCTTAATCTTACGTGGTCATCTAAAAGGAATGACCCGTCAAATCCCACGTTGGCGCATGGTTCTTATCGAGAGTTGAGTTAACATGAACTCGTGTCCCCAATTCGGTGCTCAATACTACTCCCAAAAATACTTTGGCTTATAAGTGTCTTTAAACACATCTTGCTTTAGTTGAGGTAATTACTCAAAACTTAGCCCAAAGGCTCTTTTGGAAAACATGGTTCCCCTTTTACTCAAATGTAAAAACATTTATAAACTTCTTTGGGAATACTTAGTTCCCTAATAGCTTTTGAGAAATGAACTCAATTTTAAACTCTTGACTTAACTTTAAACTCGATACTCTTTACTTGAGTTGAAACTCTAACCTTAAAACGAAGTCAAAACGTTCAATGAAGACTCTTGAACAACTTTGAAAACTTGCTTTGACTTACTTCTTTAACTTCTAGACTTAACCCTTAACTTCACTTTGACTTGATCCTAACTCGCCTTGAATTGGATTACGGATTCAAGGTATATGATCACACGTTTATGCATGACTCCTTGACGTTTAGAAGTACTTTGGAGTGTTGGAAACAACTAGGAAACATAGGTACAATACCAAGAACATGCATGAGAAAGGGTGAAATGAATGGGGAAACTTGGCATCCTTGGCGCACTGCAAGGCGTGGAGAGCCAGCCCTCAAAGCTCAGAAGGACTGCTGGGGCGCACTGCAAGGCGCGGCGCCCCAAGGTAGAAAACTCAGAAGCTCTTTTGGGGCGCGCTGGCAGGTGCGACGCGCCACCCCTTTCCCAGAAAACTCGACTTTTCTTCTTCATTTTTCCAACTCTAAACCTCCTTAACTTCATTGGTTCCAGCCCCAAACACTTAGAATCATAAACCCCTCAACATACAATAGATCTCAACTCAAAAACACAACTGGAAACAAGTCCCAAATCAACAAGAACTTTAACACAATCACAACCAACAACTTCATCTGTATCAACCAACAACTTCAACAAACATAATCAATCTTTTCTCGAAATTGAACGATTTTGGCGTGTGGGGGGAAGAACCAAACCAACACTATGAACTCACATACCTAGTAGGGTTCACCCCCGACGATATCCACGACGATCTTTGACGAAACCTTGCTTTATCTTCTCTTTCTCCTCTTCTTCTCCTCTTCTTCTCCTCTTCACTCTCAAACCCTTACTTTCACTCTTTAAAATGGGACAAAATGATCAAAAAAATCAGTCTAACACAACAATATAACAAAAAGAATTGGTTAGGGAAAAGACCAAAATACCCTTAAAATTTTTTGGACTAATTTCCCTGCCAATTGCCCAACTTCCAAAGGGCATAACTCACTCATACAAACTCGAAATCGAGTAAACTCGGTGGCGTTGGAAAGATCATTCCACGAGCTTCGCAACCAATTTTGGAACTACACCTAAGTCATCCTGAGCTAGGAGTTATTACTGCTCAAATTTGGCCAAAAACTCATTTTTTTCCCATACTTAAGCAAATTTTCCAGATTTTGAATTCCTTCCAAAAATGATTATTTCCAATTCTAAGCCTCTTCATAGTTATTTCAAATTGTCGGATGTTACAATATCTCCCCCTTGGGAACATTCGTCCTCGAATGAGATTACGCTTACTAGGCTAAGGGTGTAACATCAACTCAAACACCCAACAAGCAACCATGCAAACATACAACAACCACAACATGCTCATTATAATTAAAAGAGCACTAAGAAGGAACTTAGTACCTTAATCTGCATTTCCCCTGGATTCAAAGAGATGTGAATATCTCTTCTTCATGTCTTCTTCGGCTTCCGAAGTAGCTTCCTCAACAAATTGGTTCCTCCAAAGGACCTTGACTGATGCTACATCTTTCGTTCTCAGCCTACGAACTTGCCGATCTATAATCTAAATAGGAATCTCCTCATAAGATAAGTTATCCTTGATCCTAATACTTTCAGTTGGCAGGATCAATGAAGGATCGCCTATGCACTTCTTCAACATAGAGATATGAAATACTGGATGAATCGCTGCTAGTTCCTATGGTAACTCCAACTCATAAGCAACATTGCCAATCCTCTTGGCTATGCGGTAAGGTCCAATATACCGGGGACTAAGTTTCCCCTTCTTACCAAACCTCATAACCCCCTTTATGGGTGAAACCTTCAAATATACCCAATCATCTATTTCAACTCTAACACTTTTCTCCTTACATCAGTGTAGGATTTTTGATGACTCTGTGCCGTTTTTAACCTTTCTTGAATCACCTTCACCTTCTCCATAGCTTGGTGAACTAAATCTTGTCCTATCAACCCTGCTTCACCAACTTCAAACCATAAAATAGGAGATCCTCATCTTCTCCCATAAAGAGCTTCATATGGAGCCATCTGGATGCTGGAGTGATAACTGTTGTTGTAGGCAAACTCAATGAGAGGTAGGTGATCATCCCAATTACCTTTGAAATTGATCACACAATCCCTCAACATATCTTCAAAGTCTGAATAGTGCACTCTGCTTACCCATCAGTCTGAGGATGAAAGGCAGTACTTAAGTTCACATTTGAACCCAAGCCTTTTTGAAAAGATTTCCAGAACTATGCAGTAAACTGTGCACGTCTATCTGAAATAATGGAGATTGGGACTCCATGAATCTCACACCACTTGAATATATAACTTGGCTAATCTTCTGCTGAATTGGTAGTCTTTATGGTAGAAAATGAGCTGATTTGTCATTCTATCGACAATCACCCAAATAGAATCATGTTGTCTGCGAGACCTTGGCAACCCTATGATGAAATCCATATTGATCATCTCCCACTTCCATTCCGGAAGTTCTATCCTCTGAGCCAAACCACCGGGCCTTTGGTGCTCGACTTTCACTTGTTGGCAATTTGGACACTTAGCAACAAATTCAGCAATGCCTTTCTTCATGCTATTCCACCAATAAACTTCTCTCAAATAACGATACATCTTTGTGGAACCTGGATGAATGGAATATCTAAGCTATGAGCTTTCTCCATAATTCTCTCTTGAAGTCCATCTACCATAGGTACACACAATCTACCTTGAAATCTCAACACACCATCTCCCCCTTGTTCAAAAGCTAATACTCTTTGCTTTTGAACATTTGCCTCTAACTCAAGCAAAATGGGATCTTGATCTTGTTTCCCTTTCACTTCTAACACTAGTGATGACTCGGCCACGTTCGTCACCGTTATTACTCCTTCTGCGGAATCTACAAGTCTGACTCCAGGCATGCCAGTCTGTGCACATCTTTTGCTAATCTCTCTTTCCTTCTTCAATATGGGCGGTGCTACCCATAGACAACCTACTTAAAGAATCAGCAACAACATTAGCTTATCTGGGTGGTAAAGAATACTCAGGTCATAATCCTTGAGTAACTCTAACCACCTCCTTTGTCTGAGATTAAGCTCTTTCTGAGTAAGCACATATTAAAGGCTCTTGTGATCAGTAAATACATCAACATGCACACCATACAAGTAATGACGCCATATCTTTAAAGCAAATACTACAGCAGCTAACTCCAAGTCCTGGGTTGGGTAATTCTTCTCATGAACCTTCAACTGTCTAGAGGCATAACCTATAACCTTGCCATTCTGCATTAAGACACAACCAAACTAATTCTAGATGCATCACAATACACCACAAAACCTTGAGTACCTACTGGTAAGGTCAAAACTGGAGCAGAAATCAACCTCTTTTTCAATTCCTGAAAGCTTTTCTCACAAGCTTCAGACCATTGAAATTTCACTATCTTCTGAGTCAACTTTGTCAAAGGAAATGCAATAGACGAGAACCCCTCAACAAACCTTCTATAATAGCCAGCTAATCCCAAGAAACTCCTAATTTAGTTGGAGATGTGGGTCTAGGCCAATTCTGCACTACCTCAATTTTTCGAGTATCAACTTTAATTCCATCACTGGACACAATGTGGCCTAGGAACGCCACAGACTTAAGCCAAAACTCACACTTAGAGAACTTGTCATACAACTCCTTATCTTTTAAAGTCTGAAGAACTATTCTGAGATGGCTAGCATGATCTTCTTCATTCCTTGAATAGATTAGTATGTCATTAATAAAGACAATAAAAACCTATCTAAATAAGGTTTAAAGACTCTATTCATCAAGTCTATGAAAGTTGCCGGTGCATTGGTCAAACCAAAGACATGACTAAAAACTCATAATGACCGATCTGGTTCTGAAAGTGTCTTTGGAATATCACATTCCCTTACTCTTAACTGGTGATAGCCTGATCTGAGGTAATCTTTGAAAAACAGTGGCACCCTGAAGCTGATCGAAAAGATCATCAATCCTAGGAAGAGGGTACTTATTCTTGATGGTAACCTTATTCAACTGGCGTAGTCTATACACATTCTAAGGGAACCATCCTTCTTTCTCACAAAAAAGACTGGAGCGCCCCAAGGCAGACACTTGGTCGAATGAAACCCTTATCTAGGAGATATTTCAACTGCTCTTTCAACTCTATTGGGGCCATTCTATATGGTGGAATAGAGATAGGAGAGTATCTGGAATGAGATCTATGCTGAACTCTATTTCTCTCTCAGGAGGAATTCCGGATAGATCATCAGGAAAAACTTCTGGAAACTCTCTTACTATAGGAACTGACTGAAAATGAGGTATCTCAACTTAGAGTCATGAACTCGGACTAAGTGATAACACAACCCTTCGAAACTAACTTTCTTGCCTTAAGGTACGAAATGAAATGACCCTTAGGCACTGCTAAACTACTACTCCACCTATGACTGGCTCATTCGGAAACTGAAACTTGACCACTCGAGTTCTACAATCTATCGATGCATAACAGGCAGAAGCCAATCTATACCTAAAATGACATCGAAATCTACCATGTCTAACTCAACCAAATCACCCATGGTGCTCTTGTGATTGATAGAAACAGGACAATCACGATAAACTCTTTCTGCTAGAATAGACTCTCCAACAGGTGTAGAAACACAAAAGGGTTCACAAAGTCTTTCAGGAAGAACATCAAACTTATTTGCAACATAAGGAGTTACAAAAGATAAACTTGCTCCTGGGTCTAGCAAATCATACACATCAAAAGCAAAGACTTTGATATACTAGTGACAACATTTGGAGAATTATCTTGCTCATGGCGACTGGTGATTGCATAGAGGCGGTTTGCTCCTCCGCCGGTACTAGAAGTAGCTCCTCTAGGTGCCATCCTGTCTGGGGGAGCAACTGAAGAAGATTGGGCCCTACTGCCCAAATTTCCACTAACTTGCTTATTCTTAGGGCACTCCTTCATGAAGTGACCCTCCTGCCCACACTTAAAACAACCTGTCTGGCCATCACGACATTTACCGGGGTGGGTTCTACCACACCTAGCATATGCAGGAATCGAACTACCTCCTTGTGCCACACTACCCGAAGACTGTGCTGGTCTAGCCTTGAAATCCTTCGAATTCTGCCATTAAATTCACCACTGTATCTGGGTACAGGTGCTCTAGCAGATGACGGAGCAAGTCCCTTTTGCCTTTGCTGAAAGGAGGAACGGTCTGAATTACCTTTCTGCTGCCCGGACTCGCTACCGGTCTTAGCTCTCTTATTTCTGAACTCTTCTCTGTCCCTCAGCTTCTCTTCCTCAACCTGCTGCACATGACCATCAACCTTGATATGTTATGTTCCCGATAAGCATTGCAGCCCTACCTTCCTTACTTGACAACCGAGACAGCCCAGCAACAAACAAACTCATTTATTCCTCATGTCCGCAACCATCTCCGGAGCATAGCAGGATAGTTGTGTGAACTTCAGATTGTACTCATGAACACTCAAAGACTCCTTCTTAAGTGTGAGGAACTCACGTACCTTGGCCTCTCTCAATTCTTGAGGAAAGAAACGCCCCAAGAAAGCTTCCTCAAAACCGGCCCAACTCGCAGGTGGTGCATTCTCAGCTCTGCCCCTTTTCCACTGGTCGAACCACGTTCTAGCAACATCCTTCAATTGATACGCAGCTAGTTCAACCAACTCAGTATCGGCCACATGCATCACATCAAAAATCTTCTTCAACTCCTCAATGAAGTTCTCTGGATCCTTAGTAGTGCTTGAACCCATGAAACTCGGAGGATTCATCCCCAAGAACTCACGAATCCTAGAACTGTCAGCTCCTTCATGTCAAGTTCCCCTTTGCTGACCAATCTAATTAGTTACAGGTTGACTCAGAATTCTAATTGCCTCTCTGAACTCGACATTAGAAATGTCCCTTTGATGTTGCACTCTCGGTGCATAAGGTAACTCTTGCTCATCAACATAACGTCTAGGAAGACGCCCTCTGCCAACTCTTCGTGGAGGCATGATTATCTGAAAACATGCGCAAGCACGGATTAGAAAGAAATTTTTTAGAGATCAACTCTAACGCACGAGATGTGTGTGAAAGAAATGAGAAATCTTTCTAAATGTTGTAGCCCCCAATTATAGATGTGGCGCGCTTCACACCGATAACTAGGACTCTACAGACACGGCTTCATAGACTCCCTAGGACTCTTGAACTCTGTGCTCTAATACCAAGTTGTCACACCCCGAGCTTACACCCTGGACGTGGCCGGCACTCGAAGACCATTGCTAGCCCCAAGGAACCCTTGGCCTTGCTTTCTTAACTCAGCGGAAACTTAATTCAAAAGCATAACTCAATGCAATGAAAGGTTATAAAACAACCAACTAATAAAAATCTGGCCAAAAAGGCAACTCGAGTCTCAAAATAGAATATTATATATATACATAGATGAGAAACTCAAAACTAACTGACTGACTGTCTATGAAGCCTTTATAATATTGAGATGTATGTTGGGACAGACCCCGCAACATCCTAATAAAACAAAACTAAGAGAACAAAACAACCAAGTCCTCTGGAAAGCGAGGAGGCTCACCACTGACTCTGGAGTGCTCAACTGGATCAACGACGTGCTGGATGTTGATCCTGGGTACCTGCGTCTGCATCATAATAAGATGCAGGCCAACTGGCATCAGTATGTGAAATGTACGAGTATGAGAGATGGAAAGCTAAACCACAACTTAAGCTTGAAAAGAGTGCAAGAGAACACTTACCTTGGCTCTATTCGACTCCTGAATAACTGAACTCAATATATAAAGCAATAAGACACATGCAATATATAAAGCTTGTAAAACAATGTAAACAACTTAGCTTGTTAATGATAAAACAATAACAAACTCAACTTTACTTATATAAAAGTAATATAACTTTAGTGGGAGATTCTTTAACCGACAACCACCACTATGGGCCCTAGTGGCGATATAACGTTTTACCTCACGTTGCCCAAGGACCATTCTATACCTTGTCGTAATATATGACCTTACTTTAACTTAGTGGATCCACTAGCTTAATCTTACGTGGTCATCTAAAAAGAATGACCCGTCGAATCCCATGTTGGCGCATGGTTCTTATGGAGAGTTGAGTTAATATGAACTCGTGTCCCCAATTCGGTGCTCAATACTACTCCCAAAAATACTTTGGCTCCTAAGTGTCTTTAAACACATATTGCTTTAGTTTAGGTAATTACTCAAAACTTAGCCCAAAGGCTCTTTTTGAAAACATGGTTCCCCTCTTACTCAAATGTAAAAACATTTATAAACTTCTTTGGGAATACTTAGTTCCCTAATAGCTTTTGAGAAATGAACTCAACTTTAAACTCTTGACTTAACTTAAAACTCGATACTCTTTACTTGAGTTGAAACTCGAACCCTAAAACGAAGTCAAAACGTTCAATGAAGACTCTTGAACAACTTTGAAAATTTGCTTTGACTTACTTCTTTAACTTCTAGACTTAACCCTTAACTTCACTTTGACTTAATCCTAACTCGCCTTGAATTGGATTACGGATTCAAGGTATATGATCACACGTTTATGGATGACTCCTTGACGTTTAAAAGTACTTTGGAGTGTTGGAAACAACTAGGAAACATAGGTACAATACCAAGGAACATGCATGAGAAAGGGTGAAATGAATGGGGAAACTTGGCGTCCTTGGCGCTCTGCAAGGCGTGGAGCGCCAGCCCTCAAAGCTCAGAAGGACTGCTGGGGCGCATTGCTAGGTGCGGCGCCCCAAAGGAGAAAACTCAGAAGCTCTTTTGAGGCGCGCTAGTAGGCGCGACGCGCCACCCCTTTCCCCAGAAAACTCGACTTTTCTTCTTCATTTTTCCAACTCTAAACCTCCTTAACTTCATTGGTTCCAGCCCCAAACACTTAGAATCATAAACCCCTCAACATACAATAGATCTCAACTCAAAAACACGACCGGAAACAAGAACTTCAACACAATCACAACCAACAACTTCAACAAATACAACCAACAACTTCAACAAACATAATCAATCTTTTCTCGAAATTGAACGAGTTTGGCGTGTGGGGGAAAGAACCAAACCAACACTATGAAATCACATACCTAGTAGGGATCAACCCCAACGATATCCACGACGATCTTTGACGAAACCTTGCTTGATCTTCTCTTTCTCCTCTTCTTCTCCTCTTCTTCTCCTCTTCACTCTCAAACCCTTACTTTCACTCTGTAAAATGGGACAAACTGATCAAAAAAATCAGTCTAACACAACAATATAACAAAAAGAATTGGTTCGGGAAAAGACCAAAATACCCTTAAAATATTTCGGACTAATTTCCCTGCCAACTGCGCAACTTCCAAAGGGCATAACTCACTCATAACAAACTCGGAATTGAGTAAACTCGGTGGCGTTGGAAAGATCATTCCACGAGCTTCGCAACCAAAACTGGAACTACACATAACTCATTCTGAGCTATGAGTTATGACTGCTCAAATTTGGCCAAAAACTCATTTTTTCCCATACTTGACCAAATTTTCCAGATTTTGAATTCCTTCCAAAAATGACTATTTCCAATTCTAAGCCTCTTCATAGTTATTTCAAATTTTCGGATGTTACAGGCAACTTGAATTTGTGTTGGACCATTATACTCACGGATGTTTTTGACTATATTAGTTGAGTTGGTCATATGATTGGAAGCGCCAAAATCAACATGCCAAAATTTAGATATTACCTCATTACCTTGCAGCCCGAAAGCTGAAAATGCTGACAAGATCATTTGTTGTACCATTTCAGGAGTAAGAACTTGTCCTACTGAAGACGAGTTATCTGTAGTTGAACCATTTATCCCAACTTGAAAAGCATTTGCCCTACGGTTTTGAGGATGTGTGGGACACTCTTTGATAATGTGTCCTTGTTGTTTACAATAATTATAGAACTTCTTGCCACAATTTCTAGCAATATGACCATATTTCTTGCAACTGTAGCATTTAGTTCTAGCTATATCCATGCCCTTTCCTTTCCCTTGAGCTGCAAATGCGACAGTGACAACATTTCCTTGATGGAAAGCATTTTGTGTGAAGAGACGATGCTCTTCACGAAGTAATTCCCTAAAACAGACATCCAACGAGGGAGATGGATCACGGTTCATCAAGTTGGAGTGAACATTTTCAAAATCAGATCTTAATTTCATCAAAAATTGATCTCACTTGCTTTGTTCATGAACTCCTTGAATGATGGAGAGAGATTCAAAAGATATTTTAGCATAAACGATATCGGCAAATTCAGCCCATAAGTTCTGAAATCCAAAGAAATAATCTTGAACAGAGAGACCTCCTTGAGAATACATAGCAATTTCATGCTCTAACTAAAAGCGCCTTGCGCTATGGCCTTGGTTGTAAACCTTTAGTAAATAATCCCACATGGCCTTTGTTGTCTTGTATGGCCTGAGATTAAGAACAATAAAAGGGTCAATTGACCCTAAAATCCATGTCATCACCCAAGCATATTTAACCTTCCATTGACCGAGCTTTGTAGGATCAGTAGGAGTAGGATCGCTTCCATCTATATGTTTCCATAATTCTTTTCTAGTGACAAATAGTTGGAATTGAAATTCCTAGGCAGAGTAATTTTTTCCTGTGAAATGAACATGGAAGGACTCAAACTGATATGACGCTATGTTCTTGACAAGTTAAGGAAGATAGAAATGTAATGACACAAAATAACCAGAATGACCAAGACTAAGAATCCAAGATGCCTAAAATTCCAATATACTTAGGACTTACTGTTGACTAAAAAACAGTAAGTAGAACCAAAACTTTCAAAAAAAAATTCTGAAAGAAACCACAGATGAAAGACACTAAGAATCAAAGCACTGAAAAAGGCTCTAATACCATGTCAATTTTGCTGAATGAGTTCTCTCAAATGAGAGTTCTTCCATTAAATAGAAATTTTTTTGATTTACATGCCTAAAAATCTGCTATATATCTCTAAATATATGTTATTCCTAATTGTAATATCTCTGAAAATATTCTACATTAATCTATGCTATCTCCTATCATCATTACACAGATATTTAGAGTTATAACATAGATACGTACAGATATTTAGAATCTGTCCAATCATGCTAACAGAGGTAGTCCTTTTAGATGGTTTTGGAGATAACCATTCATTATCTACAAAGTTCTGCTCTGACAACCTTTAGGTAACAAGTACTAAAGATAGCTAGGAAGGACGGATATAACATGAAATTTGGTTTTATGGTATGACAGAAAAAAGCATCAAAAGATAGTCATGCTTTTCTATGATTTCTAAAATTGTCTTAATGTGTAGGTTTGAGGTGCAGTTGATTGAGTGATTCTCGGAATATTGCCAAACAAGTAGAGGCTAGGAAACTGCAATAGGAAGCTAAGATTATGTGAAATTAAGAGTTGTTTGGATAGAAATATTCAAGTTGGGTGTCTAAGTAATATTGTACTATGGCAACCCCAAAAAGCTTTGTAAAGATTCTCCTACTAGGCGAAATTTTTTTCTGAATCCTTTTCACTTACTACAGCAAGAACAACAACATGCTCAGTGGAATCCCACTAAGTGGGATCTGGGGAGGGTAGAGTGTACAGACCTTACCACTACAAATAGTTGCGAAAGGTACTCATGCACAATAAAGAAAAGGAGATGAGGTACTGACTATATCTTGTGTCCTTCAAATAGTCCAATTTATTTGTTCAATGAGTTAACTGAGCAGGAGCATAGCCCTGTATTGACTGAATGGTGCATGGGGTAACATTTTAATTGTTTCTTCTTCTTTCATTTCTTGAATTTTTTCAAGGAACAGGAAAGTTATGATAAATAATGCCTTAAGATTCTCAGTTGTTAAATACTTTCTTCTTTTGAATTCTTTTAAGACATTATGAATGAGATTGTGAAGTGCATTTGAATTATGTGATCCTGCTTTTCAGGGTAAGCATAAAGACAAGAGTAAGGGGAAGAATAAGGGAAAGAGTAAGGAAAAGAGTACGGAAACAAGCTTGTCTTCCCTGATCCAATCACTTGCTAATATTGATTGTAAGGCTCATTCTTTTTAGATATTTAACTGTAAACAATGAGGTATATGATTCAGCTATTTATCTACTAGTTGAGGTAATAGAGTGCTTTCTGGCAGTGAATCCTTCATACAACAGAGCAACCGTGGATCTCTTAACTGAAGGCCTTAACAAACGGATTGAGGTTATAGCAGCTGTACGGTGCTTCATTAAATGAGTATAAAGCTCCAGTGTAAGTTACTTCATCTTGGAGGAACCCACACGAGTTGATCAGTATCAGCATTTCCTTTAAAAGTGAAAGTCATACTTGTCTATGCAGCCCTACTTTATGCTTAAATACTTATTTCTCAATGTGTACACTTATTCTACAGATACTATATGCTCTGTGACTCTGAAGAGAACAGTTTTGTACTTACAGTGTTCGGCATACAGAAGGAAGCAGTAAGCACTACTTTATGATGTTTAATTGTTTCTTGGAACATTTATCCATTAAGATCTTACTTCCTAGAAAAAATGGTCTAGTGAAGTACAGTATCTAAGAGAAACCGAGATAAGAAAATCAAACAAATAAATTTCAGATATTGACAGGTTAGTCTGCTGCTAAACTGCTGCAGCACTACATGCCTAAAAAATAAGCGAAGGATCTTTCCTCTCCAACTACTGCTGTTAAGGATCTTTGTTAAATAAGAAGATGAAAATAACATACACGAAGCTTCTTTTAGGAAACGCATGCTCTATGAAAAGTTGATACTGCAAGGACAAAAAGAAACAAAAAGGAAAAGAAGTGAAAAATGACATAGGAACTAGATTTTCACATCATTACTTAACAAACTACTCTATTTGACAGATTAAACAAGGAGATCAGGTCACACTATTGGATCCCATTTGCAAATTTGTTGATTTTGAAATGGAAGGAAAGGTAAACTCGTTATAGTATCTGTGGTATTTCAGATGCAATGCTATTCCAAATATCATTTTTCTTTCTATATCACGTTTTTTTTTTCCTGTAAGCACCACATATTAGATCTGTTCTATTAGTTTATATCCCTTTATTTTGTGTATCGACTCCACCTTATAACACATCAAGGCAGGATGCACTTGAGCCTCTAGCAGTGGTAATTTGGTGTCAATAGTATGGTAAAATTGACAAGTTACTACCAATAGGGAGTTAATCTGCCCTTTTCTTGGTTATAACTGATTGGAAGCAGAAGGGTCTTCCTTAAACAGAAAGATGAAGTCATTTCTTGCTATATCTGAATTAAATAGCACCAACAAGTTTCCAAATGAATTAAGGTGGCTACTTTTAGCATGTGAGTAATTGGATGAAAAGTGATATCTCAATCATTTGCCTTGCTCGTGTGATTTATAATAATCTGCCAGCCAAATTTTGTCACTCCTCACTAATATATTATTATTTTTACTGCAGCGCTATCAATTCAAGTCTGTGCGAGTTAATCTTCTGGAACAAGTCCTTGTAAATGGAAATTCCCTGCCTCCTAGTTCTGCCATGCGTGACTCAATTACACATAACTGAGGGTAAAATACTCGTCTATTACGTGCAGGTGTGGGAACATGAAATGAGAGAAACTGTACTGGCAGTGTATTTTTTTTTTCAATCTGACAATGCCATTTCCTTCAGATGATATATTTCTTTGATATTTGACATAGATGACTAGTATAAAGTGTTCACTTTGTAGTTCTTCCGTCAAATCCTCTTCAGTTTGTAGTATTGTCCTGCTATGTCTTGCACTACTGTCTTTTAACTGAAACTAAAAAAGAATTATACTTGTTCTGTCTAACTCAAAGACATCGATCTGCAAGGATAAAATATAAGAACTTTTACAAAGGGGAAAAAGCTTTTACAAAAAGTTGGAATTGATTAATGAACTTGTATCATTCAAACATTTGGACTATTTCTACCTTCTAATGCGAATTTGACAAATGAGTATAACAACTTGTGAAAAAAATGAGTCAATAACATATCTCCAATAAATCAGAAGAAAAAACACAACACATTAATTGTAGTGATCATTCACATAAATTGATACTTTATTATTTCAAATTTATATTCTTATACATAGGACTCGATATACGAAAATATGTTGAATTACGAAAAATACCCCTAAAACTGAATGACCATTTTGTTGCTTTTGTTATTAATTTAACTGGTCACATCCACCATTTTTAACAGCTAATAATTCAATAGTCACTTGTTGTCGCAACAGAATTTTAACATTGGAAGAAAGAAAAGGGGAACAAAAAAGTTTGACAGGGAGCTAACCAGGAATTAAGATGTTGGCTGCTTCCTTGAAGGAATAAAGGATAGCATTTTTGACTAATTTTGCACTGAAATAAACCATCTCAGCACGGGTTTCATCATCCGTCATGTACTCAACAAGTTTTTCGATACCTTTAACTCTAACGATTCGTCCATTTTTCTAACAGCCTCTGTGCTGTAATCATAAGAAATTTCACGTACTTTCTTCACTGTTTCTTTGCCGAAATTCATCAAGCTCCAAATTCACATTTTCCCGCGCCCTTGCTTACAGGAGGGAGCACAGCTTACAGGTTCAATACGGATTCCTGTTTTCCCTTCATTCGTAGAAGGAATTTTTTGCATGGCTTTTAACATTTGGGTTCAATAACATTCTCTCGAACTGAACTGTTTCTCGGAATTTTGCATCATTAGTTAGTATTATTACCCAGGTAGGCACAATACCAAACTATTTCTAAACTTTTAATTAATGCCTAATTTATTTATAATCCTAAGTTCCTAATTGAAATTGGGAATTTGGCTATGTGGATATATAGCCTTTAAACCATACCAAACAAATTATAAATATTTTGTTAGCTTCCGGATAGTTTTAAATTTCCTGTTTCATGATGGTAGGTTGTCGTAGTATTAGCCTTATGTATACTATTACTATCTCTGTAATACTTATTAATTATCATTTGTTTTTTCACCATAGTTTTTCCTTTTCATAACTATCATCTCCAGTTGAGCCAACAATCCTCTATTTATAACTTTTTAGCAGCTTTGTCATTTTTTTTTTTTGTACCCTTGCATGTAAAAATTATAGCATATATCACTTATCAAGAGTAGCATCAAGTTCATCAAATCTATTTTAGATTCAATTTTTCTGTTCCTTACATCTCCAAAACGCTAACTGAAATCATAAACCCAACAGAAAAATCAATACAAAACTAACACATATCTAAGAGATAGTGAATTTGGTAACCGCCTTGGTACCCTCAGAGACGGCATGCTTAGCCAATTCACCGGGAAGGACCAATCGGGCAGCAGACTGAATCTCCCGAGAAGTGATGGTGGGCTTTTTGTTGTACCTAGCAAGCCTAGAAGATTCCTAAGCAAGCTTCTCAAAGATATCATTGATGAAGCTGTTCATGATACCCATGGACTTGCTTGAAATCCCTATATATGGATGAACCTGTGTTAGATCGAGAAAGATTTTGATAATTGACAAATAGAGGAACAGATGAAAGGAACTGGTTACGCTGACATGTTCCTTTCAGACCCAATCTGACTGGGATAAGGAGAACATCAACCACGCGAATTAGAAGTTATAAAGCGGTGAAAGAGTTGCTTTTTCGACAAGAAACCAGTGCTAAAAGGTTTCCTTTCATAAATAAATCCTTATGAAGTAGGAAGCATAAGCAAAGAAGGAAGTATAATGACGTGAATGTGGTTTCAAATCTGGAATGAAGTAGAAAGCATGATCAGATGATCGAGGAAATCAAGTTCAAGTCAAATAAGGAGAACAAAGAAGATAGTCGAGTTCAACTTGAAGAAGGAAGACTGTGAGGAGTTCAAATCTATAAATAGGGAAATATTTTTGTCGGAGAAAATTGCGCACTTACATAGAGAGAAGATCAAAACACGATCAAGAGTTTGAGAGAGTTTTGAGATTTACTTGGGGAGTGTTGCGAGTTTGTGAGGAAAAAGTTGTAAGATTGTAGTTAAGAGTTCTAATTACAATCAAGTGTGTGTGTAGGATTCGTCTAACAAGTTTGAGAAACTTGACAGACGGCATAAGACTTAAACCTGGGGGTTTTTGTCTTGGGTATCTAAGAATTAGAGTTTATAATTTCTTAGCTAGGAATTAGAGTTTATAATTCCTTAGTACCTAGGTGTGTAATCTTTGTGTTGTTTGGAGTTGAGATAAATAATACAAAGTTGTGAACTAATTATTATTTTACGAAATAAATTACTAGAACTCACAAACTGTAAATAACAAGTAGTTAGTACGTGTTCCTTTACAAAATAAAGGGGATCATAATTCCAACAATTGGTATCAGAGCAGGTTATCTTTGTATAGTCTAATAACTCAAGATAAGATTACTATGAATTCTGCCCCTCCTCTTGGACACAGTGAAGGTCAATACATCAACATACCACCACTATTCAATGGACATTAATACGCATGGTGGAAGGCGAGAATGGAAGATTTTATACAAGCCCATGACTATGAATTATGGATGAGAGTTACTGATGGTCCTCTATTCCTATGATGAAGGATTATGAAGGGAAAGTCATTCCAAAGCCCAAGGCTCAATATGGAGAAGCTGATTATAGAATGCTCGCAAAGAATGCTAAAGCTAAGTGCATCCTTGTATGTGGACTTGGATCTGACGAGTTCAATCGCATCTCTAGTTGTACTACAACGAAACAAATTTGGGACACACTAGTCAATGCACATGAAGGAACTCCCCAAGTAAGAAAATTTATAATTGCTAGACTAGAATATGAAGCATTTAAGATGGAGAGTGGTGAATCACTTCAAGATATGATTACTAGATTCACTACTATTGTGAATAAGCTGGTGTCTTTGGGAAAGATATATACTACTGGGGAACAAGTGGATAAAGTGCTGAAGACTCTACCTAAGTCGTGGGAGATCAAGATCACTGCAATTAGAGAAGCAAATGATTTGACAACCATTCATAAGAAATCTAAAGACTTATGAGATGAATGTTGATAACACAAAAATGAGTAAAAGAAGCAAATATATGATTTTTTTCTTTCAAGGCAACTGAGAGTGATGAATCTGATCTAGATGATGAGGACATAGTCATGATCAACAAAAATTCAGCATTTTCCAGAGATCTAAGGTATGTGCACTACAATTATTCATAATTAAATATATAATCAATGCACGTGTACCTGTTCCTTCCACTTGTCCCAAAAGATATATTCATGTCCTCAACACTACTAAACAAACATTTTCTAAAAAAGCCTATTTAAAGCCTTATTCTTGTGTGTCTCTACAATTCACACTCTTCTCTTCCATAAACTTCTTAACCAAGAAATCCTCTTTTTCTAAAATTGCGGAATAAGTGTTCTTCAAGAAACATGTCTATGCTTGATTAATTACAATTTATGTTTCTTAATGACATTCTTGGAGATTCTAAGTGTGATGGTCTATCTGATTTCAGCACCTTGAAGATACAGATCTTGTAGGTCTCGATTGACTTCTTCGACCTCTTCTTTTTCTTGTCTCCGGCGGCAGCTCTGCGGGTTTCTTCTCTACCTTTGGTGCCATCGAAGGGAATTTCAGAAATCAGTAAGAAATGGAGGGCTTTTGAGTTTAAATTGTGTGAAATGAAAGAGATGAAGAGATTTATTATATATGAGTCAGGGCTAGCTGTTCATCGGTTACTTTTGGATGACGCGGATCGTGAGCTTGAAGTTTGAACCGTTAGATGTCATAATCAATCAACGGTGTAGATTAAAGTTGAATTCCTTTTTAATTACTCCATTTATTTCATATTAAGTGAATTATTGAATTTTGTTTCCATGTTCAAAATACTCCTTTTATTTCAAAGTAAGTGAATCATTAGACTTTTTTCATAGTTCAAAATAAGTAAATGGTTAAAAATTGAAAAGAATTATTTAAAAAATGTTCCATTTTGCTCCTCATTTATATTTTCTCATATTTATGATTTTATTTTAAATTATTTATATTTAAGAAAAATGATCAAAAATACCTTTAAATTATTAGAAATTGAGCAAACATACTCTCTATTTGATTTTGGGTGCAAAATTACCCTCACCGTTACACCAATAGGCTCAAAAATACCCTCGGCTAACGGAAAAGTGAGAAAAAGGAATTTAGAAAAGTTTTAAAATAAGAAAAGATTGACTTCTTCTTTGGGAAAATTGCGCAGAATAGCATATTTAACCTATATTAGGTACTCTAGCTACAGTTTAAGAAAATTGTAGTTCGCAGCTAAAGTTTCCCCAATTCTTGGTATTCACCTGATTTGTATAATTAGCCTGATTTTCTATAAATCCATAATTTGATTGTATAAATCTAGAATTTTGTATATGTTTACTCTAGTTATTTGCATACGATTTATGAAAAGTTCCTAATAAATTACCGTATTTGTATATTGGCAAGCGAAATGTACAAATGGAGTTCTGAAAAATTTCTAAATGTTCAAATACAAAAATTGTATATATATACCCTATTTGTATATTCGCAAGTGAAATATACAAACAGACAGAAATATACAAACCGCAGTCTACATAGCAAACAAAACTGTAGCTATGAAACACAATTATCAAAATTATAGCTATAGAACCTTATTATGTCTATTATATTTGCTATTTCAGAAATTTTCTCCTCTTCTTTTTCTTGCCTCCTCTTTTTCCTTCTTCTCCAAAAATACCTTGATACCTTTTCTTTTCTTGCCCCTTGATTCAAATCAATATAATAGAAAACCTTAAAAAAATTATCTTTCTTCACACAAAAATCTAACCCATTTTCCACCTGTAAAACTTGTTGTATCAAAAATGTTATTTTTTCTCAAAGCAAATATATCAAGAAATTGCATGATTTTTCCATGTACGTACGAGCTAAAATACTAAATTCAAATTATGCCATCTCATTGCCAAGTAGAGCAAATATATATCAAGCAAAGGATATGTAGAAATTTTGAGTATTATTGTCAAAAAGTCTAAATCGATTACTGATTAATTCTATCGCTTCTACACAAAATTGAGTTAGAATTTTAGTATACCCAAATTAAACTGATCAGCTCGACATATACACTTGCACTAATTGTTCTAGTAGGAAAGTTTTTGTACGGGTAGAGTTAGGTGGGATTTGTGGGTTTGAACGAATCCAGTAGTTTTTCATAGATTATGTAATTATACTAGAAAATTAAATAAATATATATGTATATTAATTCGTGAAGACCTAACAAAATTGAGTGACACCTTAATGGTGAGGAAGTGGTCATGAAAAAGCTTTTCATGCTAGAGTTATGGGTTTGAATCCCACTATAAACATGCTAGTTTTCTCGGCTAAATATCCTACATAGAGATGGCAATTGGGCAAGGCGGGATGGGTTTAAGGCTATGCAGGGTGGAGAGGGTTTAAGGTTGTGCGGGATGGGTTAACGTGGTTTTTTTAAAACTAATGCGAGGCAGGTTGCAGTTATATGTGATTGAGTTCAAATTTAATTTCAACTTTTTACATTTAATAATTAGAGTGATAGAGCATTATTTATTAAGATAATTTCTTTAAAGCTACTAACATATTCGAGATAGTAAATGAAAATGGTTCAATAAAAAATAAAATACAATTTCTCACATGTTTCCAATTGACCTCTAAGAAACAAATTTTTAAGTCACTATTCTATTAAATTGTAACATCCGACAATTTGAAATAACTATGAAGAGGCTTAGAATTGGAATTTAATCATTTTTGGAAGGAATTAAAAAATCTGGAAAATTTGGCCAAGTATTGAAAATAATGAATTTTTGGCCAACTTTGAACAGTTATAACTCCTAGATCAGGATGATCTAGGTGTAGTTCCAGTTATGTTTGCAAATTTCGTGGATTGGTCTTTCCAACGCCACCGAGTTTGCTCAATTCCGAGTTCATGTGAGTGAGTTATACCCTTCAGAAGTTGGGCAGTTGGCAGGGAAGTCTGTCCGGAAATTTGTAAGGGTATTTTGGTCTTTTACCTAGCCTTTTCTTTTGGATATATATGAGTGTGTTAGACTGATTTTGATCAGTTTTCCTCATTTTAAAGAGTGAGAGTAAAGGTTTGTGAGTGAAAAGAAGAAGACGAGGAGAAAGAAAAGATCAAGCAAGGTTTCGCCATGGATCGTCGTGGATATCGTCGGGGGTGATCCCTATTAGCTATGTGAGTTCATAGTGTTGGGTTGGTCCTTTCCCCCACACACCAAGCTCGCTTTATCTTCAAGAAAAGATTGGTTGTGTTGTTGATGTTGTTGGTTGTGTTATTGATGTTGTTGATGGTGTTGTTGAAGTTCTTGTTGATTTGAGACATGATTTGGTTGTGTTTTTGAGTTGAATCTCTAGTATGTTGAGGGATTTTATGATCCTTAGTGTTTGGGGTTCAAACCATTGAAGGTAAGGGAGGTTTAGAGTTGGAAAAATGGAGAAAAGTCAAGTTTTCGGGGAAAAGGGCTGGGGCATCGCGCCAGCCAGCGCGCCCCAAAAGGGACTCTGAGGTCCAGCCCTTGGGGCGGCACCCCTAGCAGAGCCCCAACCAGACCCTTCTGACCTTTGAGGTCTGGCGCTCCGCGCCTCTCAGAGCGCCAAGTCTTCCCATTCCTTCCCCACTTTTTCATACATCCATGTTCCTAGGTATTGTACCTATGTTTCATAGTTGTTTCCAACACTCCAAGGTACGTTTAAATGTCAAGAACTCGTCCATAACATGTGATCAAACACCTTGAATTCATAATTCCAATTCAAGGAGAGTTAGTTTCCAAGTCAAGTGAAGTTAAGAGTTGAGTTTAGAAGTTCAAGAAAGGAGTCAAAGCAAGTCTCTAAAGCTTTTCAAGAGTCTATGTTGAACGTTTTAACTTCATTTTAAGTCTCAAGTTTCAAGTCTAGTAAAGAGTAAAGAGTCGAGAGTTTCAAGTTGAGTAAAGTGTATAAAGTTAAGTTCATTTCTCAAGAGTTATTAGAGAACTATGTATTCCCAAAGAAGTGTCTAAATGTTTTTACAATTGAGTAGGGAACTATGATTCCAATAGAGCCTTTGGGCTAATTTTCAAGAAAAAGGAACATCGTTTCCAAGTGAGCCTTTGGGCTAAGTTTTGAGTAATTATCTCAACTAAAGAAAGATGTGTTTAAAACACTTATGAGCTAAAGTATTTTTGGGAGTAGTCTTGAGCACCGAATTGGGGACACGAGTTCATATTAACTAAACTCTCCATAAGAACCATGTAACCAACATGGGATTTAATGGGTCATACTTTTTAGATGATCACGTAAATTTAAGCTAGTGGATCCACTTGGTAAAGTTACCTTCCTATATCACAACAAGGTATAGGATGGTCCTTGGGCAACATGAGGTAAAACGTTGTATCACCACTTAGTCTCATAGTGGTGGTGGTTGGTTAGATAATCTCCCACAAAAGTTATATTACTTTTATATAAGTAAAGTTGAGTTGTTATTGTTTTATCAATAACGAGGTAAGTTGTTTACACTATTTTTACAAGCTTTATATATTGCATGTATCTTATTGCTTTATATATTGACTTCAGTTATTCATGAGTTGAATAGAGCCAAGGTAAGAGTTCATTTGTACTCTTTTCAAGCTTATGTTGTGGTTTAGCTTTCCAGCTCGCATACTCGTACATTCAGTGTACTAATGCCAGTTGGCCTGCATCTTATGACGATGCAGACGCAGGTACCCAGGGTCAGCATCCAGCACATCGTTGATCCAGCTGAACACTCCAGAGTCAGTGGTGAGCCTCTTTGTGTTCCGGAGGACTTGGTTATGTTGTTCTCTTAGTTTTGTTTTATTAGGATGTTGCAGGTTCTGTCCCAACATCCATCTCAGTATTATAGAGGCTTCATAGACAGTCAGTCAGTTAGTTTTGAGTCTCTCATATATGTATATATGTAAATATTCTATTTTGACACTTGAGTTGCCTTTTTGGCTAGATTCTTATCAGTTGGGTTGTTTTAAAACCTTGCACTTCATGGAGTTATTCTGTGGAGTTAGGTTTTCGCTGAGTTAAGAAAGCCAGGCCAAGGGTTCGCTCGAGGGCCAGTAATGGTTTTCGAGTGCCGGCCACGTCCAGGGTGTAGGCTCGGGGCGTGACAAACTTGGTATCAGAGCACAGAGTTCAAGAGTCTTAGGGAGTCTATGAAGCCGTGTCTGTAGAGTCCTAGTTATCGGTGTGAAGCGCGCAACATCTATAATTGGGAGGCTGTAACATTTAGGATGAATTCTCATTTCTTTCACACTCATCTCATGCGTTAGAGTTGATCTCTAAAAAGTTTCTTTCTAATTCATGCTTGCGCGTGTTTCAGATAGTTATGCCTTCTCGAAGAGTTGGCAGAGAGCGTCTTCCTAGATGTTATGTTGATGAGCAAGAGTTACCTTATGCCCTGGGAGTGCAACCACAAGAGGAAGTTTCTAATGCCGAGTTCAGAGAGGCAATTAGAATTCTGAGTCAAGCAGTAACTACTCAAATTGGTCAGCAAAGGGGAGCTCGACAGGAAGGAGCTGACACTTCAAGGATTCGTGAGTTCTTGGGGATGAATCCTCCAAATTTTATGGGTTCGAGCACTACTGAGGATCCAGAAAACTTCATTGAGGAGCTGAAAAAGATTTCTGATGTGATGCATGTGGCAGATACTGAGCGGGTTGAACTAGTTGCGTATCAATTGAAGGATGTTACTAGAACTTAGTTCGATCAGTGGAAAGGGGGCAGAGCTGAGAATGCACCACTTGCGAGTTGGGCTTGTTTTGAGGAAGCTTTCTTGGGGAGTTTCTTTCCCCGAGAATTGAAAGAGTCCAAGGTACGTGAGTTCCTCACACTTAAGCAAGAGTGTTTGAGTGTTCAAGAGTACAATCCGAAGTTCACACAACTATCCCGCTATGCTTCGGAGATTGTTACGAACATGAGGAGTAGAATGAGTTTGTTTGTAGCTGGACTGTCTCGGTTGTCGAGTAAGGAAGGTAGGGCTGCAATGCTTATCGAGGACATGGACATATCAAGGTTAATGGTCTATGTACAACAGGTTGAGGAAGACAAGCTGAGGGACAGGGAAGAGTTCAAAAGTAAGAGAGCCAAGACCGGTAATGAGTTCGGGTAGCAGAAAGTTAATGTGAATCGTCCGTCCTTTCAACAAAGGCAAAGAGGACTACTCTTCATCTGTTAGTGTACCTGCACCCAGAAATAAAAGTGAGTACACTGGGCAGAATTCGCAGAACTTCAGAGTTTGACCTGCACAGTCTCAGAATAGTATAACACAAGGAAGTAACCGGGTTCTCGCATGTGCTAGGTGTGGTAGAGTTCATCTAGGGAAGTGTCGTCAAGGCCATATGAGTTGCTTTAAGTGTGGACAAGAGGGTCACTTTATGAAGGAGTGCCCAAAGAATAAGGAAGGTAGAGGAAATCTGGGCAATAGGGCCCAATCTGCATCAGTTGCTCCCCCAGATAGGGCGGCACCTAGAGGAGCTACTTCTAGTACCAGTGGAGGAGCAAACCGCCTCTATGCAATCACCAGTCGCCATGAGCAAGAGAACTCTCCAAATGTTGTCACTGGTATGATCAAAGTCTTTGTTTTTGACGTGTATGCTTTGCTAGACCAGGAGCAAGTTTATCTTTTGTAACTCCTTATGTTGCAAATAAGTTTGATGTTCTTCCTGAAAGACTTTGTGAACCCTTTTGTGTTTCTACACCAGTAGGGGAGTCTATTCTAGCAGAAAGAGTCTATCGTGATTGTCCTATTTCCGTCAATCACAAGAGCACCATGGCTGATTTGGTTGAGTTAGACATGGTAGATTTCTATGTCATTCTAGGTATGGATTGGCTTCATGCTTGTTATGCATCGATAGATTGTAGAACTCGAGCAGTCAAGTTTCAGTTTCCGAATGAGCCAGTTATAGAGTAGAGTTGTAGTTCAGCAGGGCCTAAGGGTCGTTTCATTTCGTACCTTAAGGGGAGAAAGTTAGTTTCAAAGGGTTGTATCTATCACTTAGTCCGAGTTATTGACTCTAGTATTGAGATACCTCCTTTGCAGTCAGTTCCTATAGTAAGAGAGTTTCCAGAAGTTTTTCCTGATGATCTACCCGAAATTTCTCATGAGAGAGAAATAGAGTTCGACATAGATCTCATTCCAAATACTCATCATATCTCTATTCCGCCATATAGAATGGCACCAACAGAGTTGAAAGAGCAATTGAAAGATCTCCTAGGAAAGGGTTTCATTTGACCGAGTGTCTCACCTTGGGGTGCTCCGTTCTTGTTTGTGAGAAAGAAAGATGGTTCCCCTAGGATGTGTATGGATTACCGCCAGTTGAATAAGGTTACCATCAAGAATAAGTACCCTCTTTCGAGGATTGATGATCTTTTCGATCAGCTTCAAGGTGACACTTGTTTTTCGAAGATTGACCTCAGATCAGGCTATCACCAGTTAAGAGTAAGGGAATGTGATATTCCAAAGACAGCATTCAGGACTCGATATGGTCATTACGAGTTCTTGGTCATGTCTTTTGGTTTGACCAATGCACCGGCAGCTTTCATGGACTTGATGAATAGAGTCTTCAAACCTTATTTAGATATGTTTGTTATCGTCTTCATTGATGACATACTAATTTATTCAAGGAATGAAGAAGATCATGCTAGTCATCTCAAAATAGTTCTTCAGACTTTGAAAGATAAGGAGTTGTATGCCAAGTTCTCTAAGTGTGAGTTTTGGCTTGAGTCGGTGGCATTCCTAGGCCACATTGTATCTAGTGATGGAGTTAAAGTTGATACTCGGAAAATTGAGGCAGTGCAGAATTGGCCTAGACCCACATCTCCAACTGAAATTAGGAGTTTATTAGGTTTAGCTGGCTATTATAGAAGGTTTGTTGAGGGGTTCTCGTCTATTGCATCTCCTTTGACAAAGTTAACTCAGAAGACAGTGAAATTTCAATGGTCTGAAGCTTGTGAAAAAAGCTTTCAGGAATTGAAAAAGAGGTTGATTTCTGCTCCAGTTTTGACTTTACCAGAAGGTACTCAAGGTTTTGTGGTGTGTCTTAATGCAGAATGGCAAAGTTATAGCTTATGCCTCCAAAAAGTTGAAAGTTCATGAGAAGAACTACCCAACCCATGACTTAGAGCTGGCGTCTGTAGTGTTCGCCTTGAAAATATGGCGTCATTACTTGTATGGTGTGCATGTTGATGTATTTACTGATCACAAGAGTCTTCAATATGTGCTTACTCAGAAAGAGCTTAATCTCAGACATAGGAGGTGGTTAGAATTACTTAAGGACTATGACCTGAGTATTCTTTATCACCCAGGTAAGGCTAATGTTGATGCTGACTCTTTGAGCAGGTTGTCTATGGGTAGCACCGCCCATATTGAAGAAGGAAAGAGAGAGTTAGCAAAAGATGGCCACAGACTAGTATTCCTAGGAGTCAGACTTACAGATTCCGCAGAAGGAGGAATAGCGGTGGAAAATGGGACCGAGTCATCCTTAGTGTCAGAAGTGAAAGAGAAACAAGACCAAGATCCCATTTTGCCTGAGTTGAAGGCAAATGTTCAAAAGCAAAGAGTATTAGCTTTTGAACAAGGGGGAGATGGTGTTTTGAGATTTCAGGGTAGATTGTGTGTACCCATAGTAGATGGACTCCAAGAGAGAATTATGGAGGAAGCTCATAGCTCCAGATATTCCATTCATCCGGGTTCCACAAAGATGTATCGTGACTTGAGAGAAGTTTATTGGTGGAATGGCATGAAGAAGGACATTGCCGAGTTTGTTGCTAAGTGTCCAAATTGCCAACAAGTGAAGGTCGAGCACCAAAGGCCCGGTGGTTTGGCCCAGAGGATAGAACTTCTGAAATGGAAGTGGGAGATTACCAATATGGATTTCATCACAGGATTTCCAAGGTCTCGCAGACAGCATGATTCTATTTGGGTAATTGTCGACAGAATGACAAAGTCAGCTCATTTTCTACCGGTAAAGACTACCCTTTCAGCAGAAGATTATGCCAAGTTGTATATTCAAGAGATAGTGAGACTTCATGGAGTCTCAATCTCTATTATTTCAGATAGAGGTGCACAGGTTACTGCACAGTTCTGGAAATCTTTTCAAAAAGGCTTGGGTTCAAAGGTGAACTTAAGTACTGCCTTTCATCCTCAGACTGATGGGCAAGCCGAGCGCACTATTTAGACTTTAGAAGATATGTTGAGGGCTTGTGTGATCGATTTCAAAGGTAATTGGGATGATCACCTACCTCTCATTAAGTTTGCCTACAACAATAGTTATCACTTCAGCATCCAGATGTCTCTATATGAAGCTCTTTATGGGAGAAGATGTAGATCTCTTATTGGATGGTTTGAAGTTGGTGAAGCAGGGTTGATAGGACCAGATTTAGTTCACTAAGCGATTGGAGAAGGTGAAAGTTATTCAAGAGAGGTTGAAAACGGCACAGAGTCGCCAGAAATCCTACACTAATGCTAGGAGAAGGGCGTTAGAGTTTGAATTAAATGATTGGGTATATTTGAAGGTTTTCACCCACGAAAGGGGTTGTGAGGTTTGGTAAGAAGGGGAAACTTAGTCCCCGGTATATTGGACCTTACCGCATAGCCAAGAGGATTGGCAATGTTGCTTATGAGTTGGAGTTACCGCAGGAACTAGCAGTGGTTCATCCGGTATTTCATATCTCTATGTTGAAAAAGTGCATAGGTGATCCTTCATTGATCCTGCCTACTGAAAATATCTAGATCATAGATAGCTTATCTTATAAGGAGATTCCTATACAGATTTTAGATCGTCAAGTTCGTAGGCTAAGAACGAAAGATGTAGCATCAGTCAAGGTCCTTTGGAGGAACCAATTTGTTGAGGAAGCTACTTGGGAAGCCAAAGAGGACATAAAGAAGAGATATCCACGTCTCTTTGAATCCGGAGGAAATGTAGATTAAGGTACTAATTTCCTTCTAGTGCTCTTTAAATTATAATGTGCATGTTGTTGTTGTTGTGTTTGCATGGGTGCTTGTTGGGTGTTTGAATTTGATGTTCCACCCTTAGCGTAGTAAGAGTAATCTCATTCGAGGACAAATGTTCCCAAGGGGGAGATATTGTAACATCCGACAATTTGAAATAACTATGAAGAGGCTTAGAATTGGAATTTAATCATTTTTGGAAGGAATTAAAAAATCTGGAAAATTTGGTTAAGTATGGAAAATAATGAATTTTTGGCCAACTTTGAATAGTTATAACTCCTAGCTCAGGATGATCTAGGTGTAGTTCCAGTTATGTTTGCAAAGTTCGTGGATTGGCAAAACCAACGCTGCCGAGTTTGCTCAATTCCGAGTTTATGTCAGTGAGTTATGCCCTTCAGAAATTGGGCAGTTGGCAGGGAAGTCTATCTGGAAATCTGTAAGGGTATTTTGGTCTTTTCCCTAGCCTTTTCTTTTGGATATATATGAGTGTGTTAGACTGATTTTGATGAGTTTTCCTCATTTTAAAGAGTGAGAGTAAAGATTTGTGAGTGAAAAGAAGAAGAAGAGGAGAAAGAGATGATCAAGCAAGGTTTCGCCATAGATCATCGTGGATATCGTCGGGGGTGATCCCTATTAGTTATGTGAGTTCATAGTGTTGGGTTGGTCCTTTCCCCCACACACCAAGCTCGTTTTATCTTCAACATAAGATTGGTTGTGTTGTTGATGTTGTTGGTTGTGTTGTTGATGTTATTGATTGTGTTGTTGAAGTTCCTGTTGATTTGAGACATGATTTGGTTGTGTTTTTGAGTTGAATCTCTAGTATGTTGAGGGATTTTATGATCCTTAGTGTTTGGGGTTGAACTCATTGAAGGTAAGGGAGGTTTAGAGTTGGAAAAATGAAGGAGAAAAGTCAAGTTTACGGGGAAAAGGGCTGGGGCATCGCACCAGCCAGCGCGCCCCAAAAGGGACTCTGAGGTCCAGCCCTTGGGGCGGCGCCCCTAGCAGAGCCCCAACCAGACCTTTCTGACCTTTGAGGTCTGGTGCTCCACGCCTCTCAGAGCGCCAAGTCTTCCCATTCCTTCCCCACTTTTACATGCATGTTCCTAGGTATTGTACCTATGTTTCATAGTTGTTTCCAACACTCCAAGGTACGTTTAAACGTCAAGACCTCGTCCATAACATGTGATCAAACACCTTGAATTCATAATTCCAATTCAAGGAGAGTTAGTTTCCAAGTCAAGTGAAGTTAAGAGTTGAGTTTAGAAGTTCAAGAAGGGAGTCAAAGCAAGTTTCTAAATCTTTTCAAGAGTCTATGTTAAACGTTTTTAACTTCATTTTAAGGCTCAAGCTTCAAGTCAAGTAAAGAGTAAAGAGTCAAGAGTTTCAAGTTGAGTAAAGAGTATAAAGTTGAGTTCATTTCTCAAGGGTTATTAGGGAACTATGTATTCCCAAAGAAGTGTCTAAATGTTTTTACATTTGAGTAAGAAAGGAACTATGATTCCAAAAGAGCCTTTGGGCTAGTTTTCAAGAAAAAGGAACATCGTTTCCAAGTGAGCCTTTGGGCTATGTTTTGAGTAGTTATCTCAACTAAAGAAAGATGTGTTTAAAACACTTATGAGCTAAAGTATTTTTAAGAGTAGTATTGAGCACCGAATTGGGGACACGAGTTCATATTAACTAAACTCTCCATAAGAACCATGTAGCCAACATGGGATTTAACGGGTCATACTTTTTAGATGATCACGTAAAGTTAAGCTAGTGGATCCACTTGGTAAAGTTAGCTTCCTATATCACGGCAAGGTATAGGATGTTCCTTGGGCAACGTGAGGTAAAACCTTATATCACCACTTATTCTCATAGTGGTGGTTGTAGGTTAGAGAATCTCCCACAAAAGTTATATTACATTTATATAAGTAAAGTTGAGTTGTTATTGTTTTATCATTAACGAGCTAAGTTGTTTACACTGTTTTTACAAGCTTTATATATTGCATGTATCTTATTGCTTTATATATTGAGTTCAGTTATTCATGAGTTGAACAGAGCCAAGGTAAGAGTTCATTAATTTGTACTTTTTTCAAGCTTAAGTTGTGGTTTAGCTTTCCAGCTCGCACACTCGTACATTCAGTGTACTGATGCCAGTTGGCCTGCATCTTATGACGTTGCAGACGCAGGTACCTAGGGTCAGCATCCAGTACGCCGTTGATCCAGCTGAGCACTCCAGAGTCAGTGGTGAGCCTCTTTATGTTCCGGAGGACTTAATTATGTTGTTCTCTTAGTTTTGTTTTATTAGGATGTTGCGGGGTCTGTCCCAACATCCATCTCAGTATCATAGAGGCTTCATAGACAGTCAGCCAGTTTGTTTTGAGTCTCTCATATATGTATATATGTAAATATTATATTTTGAGACTTGAGTTGCCTTTTTGGCTAGATTCTTATCAGTTGGGCTGTTTTAAAACCTTGCATTTCATAGAGTTATTCTGTTGAGTTAGGCTTTCGCTGAGTTAAGAAAGCCAGGCCAAGGGTTCGCTCGAGGGCCAGCAATGGTCTTCGAGTGCCGGCCACGTCTAGGGTGTAGGCTCGGGCCGTGACATAAATTAATATAACTTAATGAAAAAATGAATTTATTTTTATGAATTTTATTTTTAGTATCAAACTTCACTAAAAAAAATATTTAAAAAGTTGTGCGGGGCGGGGTGAGATATGGGTTTAAAATGAAAAAAAGTTATTATGCGGAGCAAGGCAGAACAAATTAAGAATTTTACGGATTAAGCTCAACCCGCCCCGGCCCCACCCCACACCGCCTTATTTTCCTCCCTAAATTCCTACCTGCAATTAGTTCATGTTGACTTTTAAGTACTCCCTCCGTTCCTTTTTATATGTCATTCCTTTTTATAAATAGTTGGACCACAATACTGGTCGTTTTATAAAATTTATGCATAAATTACCATATTCTGCCTATTATACCCTTGATAGAGTAGTTAATTATTCTTGTCATTTATTAATAAAGTTGACTTAAAAAACATTAAATAAGTGTAGAAGAATAAAGTTACATCATTTCTTAATGCAAACGCAAAGTAAAAATGTGACATATTAAAAAGGATGGAGGAAGTAACTTATATGCGGCTATATATGTGTTGCCACTTGTTAGAAGAATAATACTTGAAGGTTGAAGCTCTTTAAACTAGACAAACAAAGTCAACACTTGCTTAGACTAGTTTGTTTTGCAATATTGATAAGAAGTGACTTTATCTCTACAAAAATAATTTTTAGCGGCAATAAATATATACATTAATACAGAGTGTTAATATATTTATTGGCATTAGTTAATTATATTTACAAGCTTTTGGTGATATCTATGAAGAGCCCAAAAAACTTGAAGCTCAAATGAGAATTTTGGAAGAGAATAGTGTGACTAATAACTCTGAAGAGAATAGGGAAGAACTATCTAGACTCAGAACTATTTTCACTAACTTCCTTAGACTTCAAGACTCTATTATTAGGAAGAAGGTGAGGATCAAATGGCTTGAGAAAGGGGACTCCAACACTGCTTACTTCAACAATATCATAAAAGACAGGAGGAGAAAGCTCAATATTCAGAAAATTATGGATGATCATGATAATTGGCTAGAAGGAAATGATAACATTACTGAAGGGGCTGTGAGATACTACCAAAAGCTTTTCACACACGACTTAACTAATACATATTTTGGTCCTATTAATCTTCTCTGCAGGTGCATTACAGATGAGCATAATGTCAAACTTATTTCGCCCCCTACCATGCTGGAATTGAAAGAGTCTGTCTTCTCTATAGACCCTGACAGTTCCCAGGACCAGATGGCCTAAGCGGACACTTCTACCAAAGCACTTGGAATATCATTGTTGCAGATCTCCATAAAGCTGTCTCTGCTTTCTTTTCAAGTGACATCCTTCCTAAATTTTACACTCACACATGTTTAGTCCTTATTCCTAAGGTTGATCATCCTCAATCCTTCTCAGATTTGAGGCCTATAAGCTTATGTAATGTTTCTAGTAAAATTATCTCTAAGATCCTTAACAATAGGTTGGCTTCTATCCTCCCTAGAATCATCTCCAAAAGCAAAGTGGTTTTGTTAAAGGTAGATCTATCACTGAAAATATTATTTTGGCTCAAGAGATCATTAGTGATATTGGTAAGCCTAACAGAGGGCGCAATGTAGTTATGAAACTTGATATGACGAAAGCCTATGACAGAATTTCTTGGACTTTCCTTTGCTTAGCTCTCAGGAAATTGGGATTCTCAAAAAATTGGGTGGACATCATCTATAACTTCCTGTCTAATAATTGGTATTCCGTAGTTATAAATGGTAGTAGACATGGCTTTTTCCACTCTTCTAGGGGCTTAAGATAAGGTGACCCCTTGTCCCCTTCCCTATTCATTATGAGTGCTGAACTTATTTCTCAGATGCTTAAAAACTTGTATAACCTTCCTAATTACAAAGGTTTCTATGCTCATAATAACTCTCCTAGGGTTAGTCATCTAACTTTGCTGATGACACTATTATCTTTCGTAATAGTAGTAAAAACTCTATCCAACTGATTATTGACACTCTTAGCAGGTATGAGAAGATTTTGGGGCAGCTCATCAACAAGAACAAAAGTAGCCTCTCCCTAAAATCCAAAGTCAGCCTCTCTGTCATTAATAGAACGAAAAGATACACTGGCATGAGATTTCAAAAATTCCCCATCAGATACATGGGATGCCCTCTGATCACTGGTAAAAAGAAACTAGCGTATTACTCTGACATTGTCAATAAAGTGACTAGCAAAGTTAGAGGATGGCATACAAAGTTTCTTTCCACCGGTGGAAGAGCTACCCTTATTAGACATGTTCTCATGGCCATCCATACTCATATCCTGAGCGCTATTAACCCTCCAAAGGGCACACTTGAGCTTATTGAGAAAATCTTTGCTAGGTTTTTTTGGTTCGGAAATGAAGCCGGTGGTAAGCATCATTGGATTGCTTGGGATACCTTGAGCTACCCTTACAATGAAGGTGGAGCTAACTTCAGGAAAATCTCGGACATATGTTGAGCCTTTAAGTCAAAACAGTGGTGGAACTTAAGAACCACCACATCTCTTTAGGGAGATTACATGAAATCCAAATACTTGCATACCCACCACCCTGTGAAAGCTAAATGGATCTCAGGCAACTCACAAGGCGGGAAAGCTATGTGTGAAGCCAAATCAGATACGGAGAATCACATTTCTTGGAAAATTGGTAGAGGAGAGATAGATTTTTGGTTTGACAATTGGTCAAGCTTAGGACCTCATTATTTACTTCAAACCTATATTGAAGGAAATATTTTGATCAAGCTTAACACAGTTTATAACAATAGTGTTTGGAATTGGAACTCTATTCAGGGAGATCTTTCTGAAGATGTAAAAAATAAGATTACGAGCTTGGGAATTTCTCTAGACAACAATGTGGATGATACAACAATTTGGAGGGAGTCTAATAATGATCTCTTCACTCTTCACTCAGCTTGGAATATTATAAGAAATAAAAGATCTTCCAACATTGCTACTAGTAAGTTTGGAATTGTGCCATCCCCTTTAAGATGTGTTTCCTTACTTGGAGAGATATTTATAATAGACTCTCGACGGAGGATCAAGTGGCAAAAATAGGCATCAACATTGAGTCTGGATGCTACTGTTGTGTGAATATCCCTGATAACAACATATGGAAACTGTCGATCATCTTTTCTGCAAAGGGAACCTTGCAAAAAATATTTGTCGAAGTATTGTGAACTCTTTGGGTGTGAGACTGATCCAGAATTCTCTAAAACTTCTTTTACTCAACTGGTGGAACCCTCATACCAATAACCTCATAGCGTCCTTCATTATCCAAGCCCTCCCCCTATACTTTGTTGGGAAATTTGGAAGACGAGATGTGCTAACAAGTTTGAGAAAGTTAAGCCCTCGCCTTACAGAACTAATGTTAATATCTTATTCACTCTTTTGCAGATCACGAGAAGGAAGTTTGGAAAAGCAAATATAGGGGAGACGTGGCGAAGTCTTTCCAACATTTTTTATGTCAATATTCACCAACATATCAGCAATCCCATTAAATGGATTAAACCTCCTGCTAGGACTTTTAAACTCAATAGTGATGGTAGCTAGCTAGCTGCCTTCAAGGTTCTTGCGGAGGAGGAAGACTGATTCGAGACTCTTTTGGTCATACTATCTTTGCCTACTCTATCAATCTAGGGCCTGGCACAAGCAACATGGCTGAAGCAGCAACCTTACTATATGGCCTTAAATGGTGTGCGTATAAAGGTCTCACAAATGTCTGGGGGGAAAACTGATTCTCTGCTCCTGGTAAATTTCTCCAATAAAGAATGGAGACCTTCCTACAGAATCAAACATATGATCCAAGAAATTATGAAAATAGTTAAAGATCATGGATATCACATAAGTCATTGTTGTAGAGAAGCAAATAAACCTGCCAAAAAACTTGCATCTCTTAGCCATGGCGCAGGGAGATCCATGTCTTCAACTCCTTCTCCTCTCTCCCTAAATAGGTTAGGGGTCTTATCAACATGGATAGGTGGGAGTTCCCATCTTTTAGAATGAACCCAGTAAAGCCTTCTTATCTGGTCTACGAGCCTCCATAGCTTAAGCATAGCATCTCATGTACAGCTAAACTCCACAATAACTTGGACTTTTTTGGTGTTACGTATTAGTAGAGCTTGTTTATAGTACCTCTACACTTTGATCATGTAAAAGTTTGGGATGCCAAACTCAAAGTTGTAATTTTTTCCCTCATCAATGATCAAATTTGATTTTTTTTAAAAAAAAAATAAAAAAATCCAATGTCACTATGAATTTAGGGACATTTTAAAAAATAATAATTACCGCTGAAAATACATATTTAGCGACAATTAATTAATGACTTTTTTGATGTAATGCTTATATACAAATTCATTTACTTGACAACGTAAAATTTCATCATCCCACTCCACACATTAGTTAATGGCTGTTTTTAAAAAAAAATTATTTTAGTTCGATCTGATTTAAGAGGTAAAGAAAGGAACAAAGAAGAAGAAGAGGTAGGAAATAAGTGGTAGCGGACAAAATGAGAGAGGAATCTTGGAAAGAAAATTGGGAGGGGCATGTGGAAAGAAAGAGTCAACTTTTTCTTATTTTAAAGGGAAAAGTGTTAAAATTACCCCTCAACTTTATTTTATTGGTTGACTATGCTTTTACCCTAAAATGATGGTATTCCTATCCTTGTTGTTACTAGGGGCATGTGGAAAGAAAGAGTCAACTTTTTCTTATTTTAAGGGGAAAAGGGTTAAAAATATCCCTCAACTTTATTTTATTGGTTGACTATGCTTTTACCGCTAAAATGATGTTATTCCTATCCTTGTCGTTACTAGGGGCATGTGGAAAGAAAGAGTCAACTTTTTATTATTTTAAAGGGAAAGGGTTAAAAATACCCCTCAACTTTATTTTATTGGTTGACTATGTTTTTACCGCTAAAATGATGTAATTCCTATCCTTGTCGTTACTAATTTCATTATTTGTGTCCCTCAATTGGATGGAAAGCCACAAATCAATTAAAATTACTCAATTTTACTTAAATTATTCAATTTTAACCCGATCCGACCCACTTAATCATATAACCCTTTTTTTTTTACCAAAATCAACTTTGGTTTCCACCACCAACACCTCCACTTAAACCACCACCAAAGCCACCACCCACTCCGAGATCTCCTCTGCCGCCGTAACCGAAACCACCACCTCTCCTACTACTCTACCTCATCCAAGTCAACAGGCACAAACCATTCCAGATTGATTGTATAGTAAATTGATTGTATTATATCTTTAAAGATGGTAGAATATATAATTTACTATGTTTGATAGAGAGAAATCAGGCATGGTATCAGAGTCAGGTCCTTTCTCGTTTGGGATTCCGATCCACGCTCCAATCAGGCATGAGCATGAAGAGGGTGGTGTTAGAGTGGGTAAAAGTCTCACATTGATTGGGAATTGGACTGATGGTCTCCTTATATGGACTTGGACAATCCTCCCTCATGAGCTAGCTTTTTGGGTTGAGTTAGGCCGATGATAACGACATGGATAGAATAGATTATATGAAGGCTTTAGAGGAGCTTGATGGAGACCAAATAAAGACATATAATGTGTTGAAGGTCCATCGAAATTAAGAGGATGGAGAAAAATTATATGTGCAAGTGATCATCTCTTAAATCCAAGAATTCACAAAAGAAGACGACCAAACAAGGCCCTTATCTAATTAAGGATAAAATTGTCAAAGGAATGTCTTCTTTATTTCATTTAATTGTTTTATCATTCTTCAAGACTTAGATTATGAACATTATGATGAATTGAATATTTGAAAGCTTGAAACTTGTAGTTTCTAGGTGCAGCCTAGCATTAGTGTAGTTCATAGTTGGAAATTGTAGTTGAGTGATTAGGGTGAATTTCCGTTATTGTTTGTGTTAACTTTTTCTAGCTTAATCAATTATTTACCCTGTTTGCAGATTCAATTTGGTTTTTCTCATTTTTTATTGAGTTCAGGTTATTGTTGTTTGATCGAATTCAATTGAGAGGTGAAAGTATAAAGTCCTTTGTTGCTCATAAATTCGATTAGATTTTGATAATTTCACATATGTTTTCTTATTTCTATAAATTCACTCATTGATTCTTATCATTAGGTATCAAAGCCTAGGTTTAGATTTGTTCCAACAAATCTAGTCTTGGTTTGCAAATTTTTTTTTTTAAAACGAAAGGTCTAAAAATCGTCCCAAAAATATCCATACTTCACCATCCCCTCCCTCCCCCCCCCCCCCCAAAAAAAAATAATTTGATATTATTTTATTTTAAAAAATAAAAATTCTATCTCATCCTATTTAACCCTCCGCTCCAAATTTATTTATTTATTTTTTACATTTTTCTCATTTTGTGTTTGATATGTACATATATTTTTAGGATTTTTATCTACTTGTGTACCAAATACAACATAAATAAAAAATTTATTTTAAAAAAAGTCTTGCGGCGGCAAGTAAAAAATATTTTCGATATATCTAACACAAAACGAGAAAAAAAATTGGAAGCAGAAGGTTAGGTGGAGTGGGTAGATTTTTTTTTTTTTTAAATAAAATAATATCTAAATTAGTATTTGTAGGGGAGCGGGGAGATGAAAAAAATTAAATACTTTTATAAAAGAAATCTAAACAACAAAAATTGGGTGGGGTGAGGGCGCCGGGGGGGGGGGGGGGGGGGGGTGTACGGTGAGAGGAAGTGATAGTGGAGTAAGAAAAATATTTTACATTTTATTTTATAAAAAAATACTTATGTTGGGATAATAATTTTTTAATCTTTAATTTTAACTAATACTAATAATTTATTTAATTTTTTTCAAGGTGAAATGTTTTGTGCATGTGGAGTGTGATGTGACAATTTTTTAAAAATAAAAGAGAGAATGTATTACACACACCATGGTGAGAGTGTTATAAAAGAGAAAAATATGTTTCTCAAACTAATAAGTGATCGTTTAG
The DNA here is from genome assembly GCF_900185275.1 of Solanum verrucosum. Taxonomy (NCBI): domain Eukaryota; kingdom Viridiplantae; phylum Streptophyta; class Magnoliopsida; order Solanales; family Solanaceae; genus Solanum; species Solanum verrucosum. The sequence goes on along the minus strand of NW_026020292.1, from coordinate 2,609,541 downwards.
GTATGAAATTCACACTCTCAATAGTTTAGGTATATATGAAACTAAAATAAAAGGATAGTTTAGATGTGTTTTTGACACTTATCTCTAATATAAATAAATATGCATGCAAGTATTGACACCTCTTGAAACAAGTTGAATGTTTAGTCTATTGGTTAAGGGGTTGCGAAATTTCCATGAAATTGTGTGTTCAAATCGTACTAGCTTCATTATGAATTTTTTTCCTACAACCTTTTAGTCTTCTCGAACTATCGAATCCTCATTATTATCTATTTTCCCATATTTTAAACTTTTTATTCAAACAAGTCAAATCTAAAGTAGGTTTTAATGTTTGCAACTATTAAAAATCGATTAATACGAAAGAGTTAATAAGATATATTCCGTAAAAACCATTTTTTTAAGTCAAGTCGTCTCTTCTCACTTCTTCCACTTACCGATGGAGCTGTCATAATAGACTTTGCACGTTGGGATAGTCCAACCTAACGCATGATCTGATAATGTTTGATGTAAACTCTTACAACTCATCTATGAATGAGACTCTTTAGCCCAATCAAATCAAGCCAATTGACCCGCGAAAGCCAGGGTGGGTCCATCAAATTCCAAAGTCCATGTGAGCTTGATCTTGATGGATTGGGTCGATCCATATTAGCTTTGTCCACCGGTGACCACCGCCACACACTCCCTCCTATTTTTCTTGTCATCCATTGTAGTGAACACCAACAATTTTGCCTTCTTTCTCCTCATCATTTCTTTTTCATGGTGTCTTTCTCTTTCACTTAAATGAAAAAATATCTATCTTCTCTAGATAATCAGACGCCTGCTTCGATTCCCATCCATCTTTAGATACATTTTTGCATTATCCTTGGAATATTTTTCAAAAAAGATGAGAGATGAGAAAAATAATAATCATTATCGGAGTAGATATATTTTTATCACGTTTATCAATTTTTCGATACTCTTTTATTTATGCGTTTTATAATTACTTTGTAATAACTAAATATGTGTAAGAAAATTGTGTGTACATGCACTATACAGTGCGTATATATTAAATATACATTTATTTTATCCAAATTAGTATACATAAATATGAGCATGAAAAATCGTAGTGGGCTAGTGGCTATGCTATATATATATATATATATATATAGTCCCTTTTTTCTCTCATATCATCTTTTATGTTATTTTCCATGCATGTTAAAATTTCATTGACATTTAGATCTAGCCGAAAAAATTAATTTTGGCAACGATTTATCTTCAATGGAACCAAGGAGACAATGAATTGTTGAGAGCATCATTGGAGAAGACAAGGAGGACAAGAAGGGTTACGGTGGTGGTGGGGTGTGCACCAAAAAAGATTGGGAAAAGGGATTTTGGTGCTACTTTCTGGGTGGTGATTATTTTTTGGTTGTTGGAGCTACTGGTAGTCTCCGATGATGGTCTAGTTATGGGCATTCATTGGAGAAGAAAAGGGTTGCCATGCATTGAAAAGTTGTATTAAATATAAATGATAGTTCTAATACAATTAATATTCAATATTATACATTGACGTTATTGATTCGATTATTATTATTTCAACAAATATAATATATTTCTAACGTAAATTAATAGTGGTAGTCTCCGACGATGGTCCGATGGTGATGATTTACTGAAAAAGAAGAGGCAGTGAAGCTCTGAAAATGTGTATTAAATATAAACGATAGTTATAATACAATTGAAATTCAAAGTTATACATTACTATAAATTTGATAGTTATTATTCCAGAACAAATATAATACATTTCTAACAATGTAAACTAATTTAAATAGTATCGAAATGTTTGAAATTCACATACAATATGTTTGTATTAAAAATGTTTTAATACAAAATATTCATAATACAATTTTCATCCTGTCCCTTAACACAAAATTCTATGCACACATAGTTGATTTAATACCTTTTTAATACAACATATGCACGATGCCTAAGTTCTGTTGCCCAAACCTTTTTAATACACACCTGATTTAATACCTTTTTAACAACCTGATTTAATTAATACCTTTTAATACAAAATTATCTATAATACATGTTTCATTCATCTTGTGCCTTTACACAAAATTCTGCCCACAAACTTTTTTAACACAACCGATTTAATACCATTTTAATACAAAATGTCTAATACAGATTTAGTATATCTGTCCCTTAACTCAAAGCAGAAATTGTCCTTAATACCCAAATTCTATGCACAAACCTTTTTAACACATAGCTAATTTAATACACTATACAAAATATGCTATGAATATAACTTAGCTGGAGGACCTATGTGAGAAGATGTCAAATTACATTTGGGACCCTAGGAAGATTCCCATATATATAAGAGGGAAATACTCAATTAGGGTTATGCTATGAGCTTGTCTCTTATTTCTTAGTTTTTTAGATTAATCTGGAACCTCCCTACATTCTTCCTTTTTATTTCTACTTCTTCCGTTGAAAGGATTGGTTACTAGTTTGAGAATGATGAACTCTTATAATTGTACGTGTAATTCCAATTATCCATTTGAATACAATATGAGTTCATTACATAATATTCATAAGACCTAAGTACTAATGCACAAACCATTTTTAACATATAGCCGATTTAATACCTTTTTAATGCAAAATATTCATAAGACCTAAGTTCTAATGCACAATTTTTTTAACACATAGCTGATTTAATACCTTTTTATTAAAAAAATATCCATAAGACCTAAGTTTTAATGCACAAACTTTTTTAAGGCATAGCTGATTTAATACCGATTTAAAACTACAAATATCCCTAATGCATTTTTCATTCATCTTGTGGCTTAACACAAAATTCTACGCACAGACCTTTTTAACACATAGATGATTTAATACATTTTTAATGCAACATATTCATAAGACCTAAGTTCTAATGCACAAACCTTTTTAACACATACCTGATTTAATATCATTTTAAAATTCACATATAATACTTATAATATATTTGTATTTAAAATGTTTTAGTTATATATTAGGTGAAGTTCAGAAAAATTGTATTAAAGTTGTATCAAAACTGTATCAAATATGACCAATCGATGGTCTGGTGGTAGTGCTTTACCGAAAAGAAGAGGTGCAGCTCTGAAAAATCTGTATTAAAGTTGTATTAAAATTGTATAAATATAAACAATAGTTATAATACAATTTGAATTCGATATTATACATTACTATAAATTCGATAGTTATTATTCCAGAATAAATATAATACATTTTTAAAATGTACACTAATTTAAGTAGTATCGAAATGTTTGTACTAAAAATGTTTTAGTTATATATTCACCACGTGTATTGAAATGTGTCTATAATATCCTATATATAGGAAAATATTGGATTCAAAATGTATTACAATTGTGTGTATTTTTTTCTCTTTTTAGTGATGTTGTATTATATCCAAATTTCAAATATTATTTTAATATAATTAGAATTATTATTTTTAAGATATGTTAAAAATGTATTGCTATATTTTAAAAATGAATTGGCAAATTATTTTAAAGATCTGTTAATATTATTTTTAATGTATTATGTAATACATTTTGAATATTCAAATAAATACATTGGGCTTGTGTTAAGATAATGAGGACTGCTAAGATATGCGCACTTGCGGACTGCTAGTAACTAACAGCTAGTTCCCTTTAGGTTGATGCTATTTGTGATAAAAAGAAAGGAACGCTAATATGTATAAGAGTAAAATATATGTTATAATTCGTGAATAATGCTATATAATATATTAGTTATGTAAATTACCCAATTAAATTCAAGCAATAGCCAATCATGTACAAGAAGTTGAGAACTATCATAATAATAGAGATAAGTGTCAAAAACACATCTAAATTATCCTTTTTTAGTTTCATACCTAAACTATTGAGAGTGTTAGTTTCACATCTAAACTATCACTTTTTAGTTTGAGAAACACACCTCTCTCTTTCATTACACTCTCTTCATGATGTGTGTACTACGCTCTCTCTTTTATTTTAAAAAAAATTATCATATCACACTCCTGAATAAAGATTTCACATTGGCAAAAATTAAATAAATTATTAGTATTAGTTAAAATTAAAGATTAAAGAATTTTTTGGTAATTAAAAATTTTATTTACCAAAGTGAACGTTACAAAATTGGATAAAAAAAAACAGCAAACTTGGATATACATGCTCCAAGACTTGCTGAAACATCACACTTTATCTATCAGCCTTCTCTCACAACTTCTATCCTAAGGGTACTCATTGAGTTCTCGAAGTGTGCTGCCTATCTTCCTATAATGGGATCCTCTTCCATGTATATCTCTAATGAAATGATGTGTCTAATCATGAACTCCTCATTTCTCTGTTTGGACTGAAAGATTATGTTGTTGCGCTCTAGCCACACATGATAGATCGTCCCTGCCAGAACCATCCTATACTCCTTGGCTTTGCTGGTGTTGTTCTTCATATGTGTTGTTGCCCATTGTATTTCTTCATGCCATTTCCCTCCTGTACGTTGTATTCCTTGCCAAGCTAGCAGCTTCTTCCATATTCCAGCAGTTAACATGCATGAAAAAAGAGGTGATCGATATCCTCATCCTCCACTTGACATAAGGGACATGTCAAATTAGATGTTACTCCCCATTTTGCCATTCTATCTTTCGTTGACAACCTCCTATTTAGAGCTAAATACAATATGAACAGCCACTTTGGTGCACCATAGTTGGACCATATTTTCTGAACTCCACTTTCTCCCTATCTCCTCTCATCTTTTCATAAACCTTCTTAATAGAGTACTGTTCCATTTGATATAAACTATGCTCATTGTAGCCAGCAACTTGAAGATGTTTATGAGCTTTAAGAATTCTTTGTACCAGCCATGAAGCTTGATTTGCTTGGATGCCCCAAATTCCTCTTTGTTCATAGTAACTATGTATCCATTCCACCCATAATTTGTCTTTTTTCTTATAGAGATTCCATAGTAACTTCCCAATAGCTGCATTATTCCAGATAAACACATCTAGGAAATTCAAACCTCCACTTGCTTTGGGCCAACATAGCTTTTCCCGGGATATTAATGCTTTCTTTGATGCCTCCACACTACTTGTCCACAAAAACTTTCTACATATACTCTCAATAGCATGTATGATCTTCTTAGGAAGTGCAAAGATTTGTGCCCAAAAGGTTTGTATAGAAAACAAGACACTCTTCACCAATTGAGCTCTGCCAGCATATGAGAGGAATTTATTTGTCCAACAAGTGACTTTATTCAGCATTTTGTCAATAAGGGGTTTACATTGAACAATAGACACTCTCTTTGTACTCAAGGGGACTCCCAAGCACCTGAATGGGAGCTCTCCTTTCACAAATTGGAGTTCCTGTAGTATTTGCTCTTTCTCATTCTGTTTTATCCCTCCAAAATAAACACAACTTTTGTCCACATTTGCCACCAACCCTGATGCATTGAAAAAAACCATAAAGCACTTATATAAGCTTCTTACAGACTTGATATCACCCCTACAGAACATCAGTAAATCATCTGTAAAACTCAACTAAATAATTCTCTATTTCTTACACCTTGGATGGAAATGGAACTCGGGATTTGTATGTAGACTTGTTTAAGTCCTGGTGAGATAATCCATAGCCAATACAAATAGAAAAGGGGACATGGGGTCCCCTTGTCTAGCCCCTCTCTGAGCTTTAAATGGTTTTGTTGTTCTTCCATTAACCTGAAATGAATAGGATACTGTGGTGACACGTTGCATTATCCACTTGATCACTTTAGTTCATATAATATTTGCTCAAGAAAACTCCATTCAATTGAGGCATAGGCTTTCTTCATATCAACTTTTATCATGCATCTCTTGGAAATACCTTTCCTATTATACCCTTTCACTAGCTCATGGCTAAAAATAATATTGTCATTTATAGCTCTCCCCGGCACAAAAGCTGATTGATTAGGATCAACTAAAGAACTCATCACCTTCTGCAACCTTATAGTAATCACTTTTGAAATGATCTTGTACAATGTTGTGCAACATGAAATAGGTTTATACTCACCAATTTTAGTTGGATTGGCAATCTTGGGAATAAGAGTCACGACTGTAAGTTAATAGGCTGGTACATGTATCCTGTGTCAAAAAACTTCAAAACTGCATTCATGATGTTCTCTTCGACCACTGTCCAAGCCTTCTTAAAGAAGAAAGCATTGAAACCATCAATTCTCGGTGCCTTCATATCATGTATACTTTTGAGTGCAAATTCCACCTCCTCTCTTGTTACTCTAGCTACTAATAATAATTGTTGTTCTCTATTAAGGGCCTTACCATTCTTCATAGTCTGAGCATTCACACTAGGCAACATCTGGACAGCCTTACCAAGAAAATTTTTATAGAATGTACTCACCTCCAGCTCAATTTCTTCCTGTGTCTGGGCTGTATTACCATCTGAATTCATGAGTCTTATGATTGTGTTTTGAGCCACCCTATTCTTCATGTGTGCATAAAAGTAAGCAGTATTTGCATTACCTAACCTCAAATTCTGGATTTTTGTTGCATTGCACTTTCTTCAATCATGTTCCATTTCTCTAATTGGATTTGTAGTTCCTTTTCATGTTGTCTATATTGAGCTACTGCAGATGGATCCCTCGTTATCTCTTGTATATGCTGCAATTTTCCCCTAATGTCCTTTACAGTATTTCTCACTCCTATAAATTCTCTGCTATTAAGTTGCTTAAGGTTTGCTTTCACTTTCTTGAGCTTAAATCATACTTCTTTCAGATCCCTTATATGTCCACCTCTCCATGCTTCCTTCACCTTTGATAAGAAATCTGGATGAGCAACAATACAATTGAGAAATTTGAAAGCCTTGTGATTACCTCTTATATTACTATCTAGCTCCAGACTCAATGGAGCTGGTTGCATAACACTAATCTCTACTTGGTTCATATTCAACATCCATTCTGCATTCACTATTGCTCTATCAATCTTACTGCATATGCATCCATTTGACCAAGTATACTCTCTTCCTATTACCTTCAATTTTGTCATACCAGTATAAATCATAAACTCATTAAAGTCTTTAATTTCCATCTCCTGAACTAGATTGCCATTAATTCTATCAGCACTCGTTAACACTGCATTGAAATCACCCATACAGATCAAAGGTTCTTGTGTATTGACTACCTTTTGCTTTAAATATTCCCATAATTGTAATCTATCATGAATAATATGTAATCCATAAACCACCACCAGACAAAACTTCATGTTATTCCTTTGCACTGCCACCCTGCTTTGTATATATTGGTCTGACTTACTCAGAATTAAAGAATCAATCACCTGAGGATCCCACATTAGCCATATTCTACCCTTATCAGTATATTCATAATTTGCTTCCCATTTCCATCCTTGTGCTATTTTTTGTGTGATCTTTGCTGCTAAGTGTTCCTTTACTTTATGTTCTAAAATTGCCATAACTCCAACATTATTCTCCTTCATAAACAATTGAATTCCTTTTGTTTATGAAGTTTATTTATTCCCCTTGTGTTCCATGTGACCAGCTTCATGTAACCATTTCTATTAACCTTCCTCCAGACCCTTCTCCTCCACCCTCTATTACACTTGTTGAATCCTGTTTCATGCTTACTAATGCTCTAAAGCCATTTGTCATCCTCATCTCTAGTGCATTTGTCTGTGTAACTGAGCTTCATATAGCTATTATTCTTGGAGATACTTGTTGCCATGTTGCTGCCTCTTCACTTGCTTGTTCCTTCCCCTTATCTTTTCCTCCATTTATTACTTGTGGGACTACTGCCCCATTAGTAGTATCTTGCTTTTGAACCCATTTATTGACCAGCTTAGGAGCTACTTTATATCGAGGACCCTCTTTTGTAGTACATTTGTGTCCTACTTGCATACATTTAGGACAATATTCTGGAATCCATTCATACTTCACCTCTTGTTCAAAACCTTTCCAATTTGGATCTTCCACCTTGAGTTTCTTTGGCAATTCTCTTGCTACATCCATTTCGACTAGCACTTTTGCAAAAGAAATCCTCTCAACCATAGTAGTGCATTCATCAGCATATAATGGAACCCCTAACCCACTACTAATGTTATTTTTAAGACAACAAAGATGCCTGATGAATGGAGGTGGAGTACAATGGTTCCGTTGTATAAAAACAAAGGTGATATCCAAAACCGTAACAACTACAGGGGTATCCAACTGCTAAGCCATACTATGAAGATTTGGGAAAGAGTGGTGGAGATGAGGGTGAGAAGAGGGGTGTCCATTTCTGAGAATCAGTTTGGATTCATGCCGGGACGATCGACTACCGAAGCCATTCATCTTATGCGAAGACTGGTAGAAAAATATAGAGAAAAGAAGAGAGACCTACATAGGGTGTTTATTGACCTTGAAAAGGCCTATGACAAAGTACCGAGGAATGTCCTCTGGAGGTGCTTGGAGGCTAAAGGTGTCCTGATGATTTATATTAGGGCGATAAAGGACATGTACAATGGAGCCAAGACTTGGGTTAGAACGGTTGGAGGAGACTCGGAACATTTCCCAGTTGAGATGGGGCTGCATCAGGGATCAGTCCTTAGCCCTTTTCTATTTTCTTTGGTGATGGATGATTTGACGCGATCTATTCAGGAGAAGGTCCCATGGTGTATGTTATTTGCGGATGACATAGTACTAATTGATGAGATGCGGGATAGAGTTAATGCGAGGTTGGAGGTATGGAGACAAACACTGGAGTCTAAAGGGTTCAGGTTGAGTAGGACCAAAACAAAATATTTGGGGTGCAAATTCAGTGATGCGTTGGATGAGGCAGATGGGGAAGTGAGACTTGACACACAAATCATTCCTAAGAAAGAAAGTTTTAAGTATCTTGGGTCTGTAATCCAAGGAAGTAGAGACATAGACGATGATGTCACACATTGCATTGGGGTTGCTTGGATGAAATGGAGGCTTGCCTCTGGAGTCTTGTGTGATAAGAAAGTTCCACCTAAACTTAAAGGTAAGTTCTACAGAGTGGTAGTTAGACCGGCCTTGTTGTATGGAGCGGAGTGTTGGCCAGTCAAGAAATCACATGTTCAAAAAATGCATGTTGCGGAGATGAGGATGTTAAGATGGATGTGTGGGCACACTAGGAGCGATAAGATTATGAATGAGGTTATCCAGGAGAAGGTGGGAGTGGCCTATGTGGTGGACAAGCCGAGGGAAGCGAGACTGAGATGGTTTGGGCATGTGAAGAGACGGTGCGCAAACGCCCCAGTGAGGAGGAGCGAGGGGCTGGTTGTAGAGGGTACACGGAAGGGTAGAGGTAGGCCTAAGAAGTATTGGGGAGATGTGATTAGACAGGACTTGGCTCAGCGTCACATTACCGAGGACATGACTCTAGATAGAAAGGAGTGGAGGTCGCGTATTAAGGTTGAAGGTTAGTAGGGTTAGCGTGTTGTCTTTCCTTGAGAGGGTATGGGTTGGTAGCGTTTGTAGTAGTCCTAGCCTTACACTTGTAGTTTTTGTCTGTGATACCTATAGCCATATGTTGTTTACTGCGTTTCACCTCTCACAGTATTTTCTGGATGTTATTGTCTCCTTTGTTGATTATACACTATTTTTCTTATTGGATGTTATGTTCTATATACTGTTTCCTTTTCTTTTACTTGGATTTGACGTACTTGAGCTGAGGGTCCTTCGAAAACAGCCTCTCTACCTCCACGATATAGTGATAAGGTCTGCGTACACTCTACCCTCCCCAGACCCCACTTAGTGGGATTTCACTGGGTATGTTGTTGTTGTTGTTTGAATCCATACTCCAGCAGTTCAACGACAGGTTGGGGTATTTCACCTAAATTGGCACTGTCTGCAACACCTCCTTATTGAAGTTAAAATCAACACTCCAAACTTTAACTATAATGGGTTTATTATTGAGCATATGGGGCAGAATACAACACTTCATTCCTGTCATCCAAGCTAGAAAACCTAACTAAGAAGTAGCCATCATTATGGTAATACACTTCAGGTTTACTAATTGTATTCACCTACAGTGCAATATGCCTCTCAATTGCAACAATTGTTGGTGAATCCCCTACCATATAGAGGACACAAGTTTGCTTCCATTCTGTTGTTACTTTATCTACTTCTTATTTCTTCAATTCAATGACCTGTTCTTTATTCCTCATTACTGGATTAACGTAGCTCATGCTGACATCCTATTTGAGTTGAAAAAATTCACCCACTTCTTAGCTGGTTCAACATTCATGTCTAGTTTCCTCTGTGTATCACCTCCTATCTCATTTCCTTGTATCACTCCTGGTAATTTCCCACTAATTTCAGCAGGAATTTTACTCCCCACATTACCTTCAGGCTTGTCTACTTCCTTACTGTTTGGTGTTGCTCCCCTTGATGGTAGAGACGGTCACTGTTCCATTGAATCCCTCCCCTGGGTCAACTCTTTTTCCTGTAAATTTCCTAGATCTGTAGCCTCCATTCTTGCTGGTGTCACCACCTGCTTTGTTGTGTCCTTCTTCTTCCTCCCTCTCGCCATTCCAGCCAGTAGTTCACGTTAGCAAGTCACACTATCGTGCACCTCAAGAGAGAAAAAAAAAGATAGTATTACTTTTAATTAGAGGTTTTGAATTAAAAGATTACAGAATTATTATCTTTTAAAAATATAATGTAAAATATTTTTCTTACCCACTCCATCATTTCCTCTTCACCGTAACCCTCCTCCCCCCCCCCCCAATTTTCTAGTTTTTTTTTTGTTTAAATTTCTTTTATAAAAGTATTTAATTCTTTTCTTTTATATATATATTATTTTATTTTCTTTTTAAAAAAAATTCTACCCCACTTCATCTATCCCTCCGTTTTTTTTTTTTCTCGTTTTGTGTTAGATATATACATACATTTTTAGGAAAGTATTTTTTTTATTTGCTGCAAGACTTTTCTTAAATAATAATTTTTTTATTTATGTTATGTTATATCTGGTACACTAGTAGAAAAAATAATCCTAAAAATATATGTACACATCTAACGAGAAAAATGTAAAAAAAAAATTAAAAAATTAGGAGAGGAGAATTAGATAAGGTTGGGTAGAATTTTATTTTTTGGGGGGAATGAGTGGGTGGTGGGGGGGGGGGGGGGGCTAAAGTATGATTTTTAAAAAAATATTTTATAAAAGAAATTTTAAAAAAATAAAGGGCAGGGGATTGTCCGCACGTGGCCAGGGGAGGGGGGAGGGGGGGAGAGTGTGGTAAGAAATTATTTTTTTAAAAAAATTACTTTATAATTTTTTTTGGGATAATAATACTTTAATATTTAATTTTTAATTAATACTAATAGTTTATTATTTATTTTTTGTCAAGATGGAATATTTTTATTTATGTGGAATGTCATGTGTCAAGATTTTTGCAAATAATAGAGATAGTGTATTACACACACCACACTGAGGTGTGTTTCTCAAATTAAAAGTGATAGTTTAGGTATAAAACTCACACTTCCAATAGTTTAGGTATGAAACTCAAAAAAAGAGATAGTTTATGTGTGTTTTTGAGATTTATCTCTAATAAATATTTAAATAATTTTTCCTTATAAAAGTATTTTAATAGTAAACGTACATTACTACTTATAATTTTTTATGAGTTTACACAAATTAGTCAAACACAATTATGTATGGATCAAATACTACTTCTTTATGGAAATCTCATTCCCACCATCAAGTTTCACACCATTCAGTTTCCAACAAACATTGGACCCCAATGTTTAAGGGAGGAGGGACAATCAAGTTTCACACCATTCACTTTCCAACAAGCATTGGACATTTAAAACATGGGGAGTTTGGACACTCATTAGGGTTGTTGGCCCCAATATTTATTGGTTAATAACTTATATCACTTTATTGATGTTTGATGGGTCTTGACTTATTGTTTAATTTTGTTTTGTATAATAATTCAAGCTAAGGGACCATATTTAAAAAAGTATTATTTGTGATTCTCACGCATTGGCTAGAGTATTGACGGACAAAAATTTAGAAAGACAATGTGACATCGTTTATATAAATATATTTATACTTCATATTCATTTCAAAATCAAGACAAAATCAATTAATTATACCTCTTACATAGTTTTCTTGAAGACTACCAACTCTTTTTTATTATGAGGTTAGAGGTATTAGTACTTCTTGAAGTTGTTAGTTTTGTTTATTTTTAGGTGTTTATTAGACGGAAGGAGTACATTTAAAACTAGCTTTGGAGTTTATCATTCCCTCCTTCCCAATTTATGGTGTATTGGAGTTTAAAGGAATAAATAAAGAATTTTGAAATTTATGTTTGAAAATTATTTTAGATATTTATGATTATAAATCACCACATTAAAGGTAAATAGGAATTTAAAATCAAATTTATTTTAAAATATTAAAAAGTTGCATTCCTATTTCAGCAGACTAAAATGGGAGTGTTTCATATAAATAAGGATAGATGATATATTACTTTTCACAATCTTTTGTAGAAAAAAAAACATTTTCATGCTAACAGAAAGCATTTGGATAGTTTTGACTTTTGTTGGATTAAAAAAATTATGAGTGTCGCAGGAGCAGGGTGGATCTAGGGCGTAGGGAGGGTGTTCACTTGAACCTCCTTAATATTTTATGTATATATAGAGATTATGAATTCCATTAACACAGCTACAAAAACGGTTCTTAGAATAAAAAGAGGTAAAAATAATATAAGAGTACTGCATACTGGCCAGATTTGCACTGGCAGTGACATTAGGAGTTGATGCTCCAATTCCTTCTTGAACAGGTCGGAACATTTGAATCAATTGGTCACACTGTGTCTCAAAGAAATCTTGTCCAGAATTAAGATTAAAAACTGCATGAGCATCAAGCCCTATAGTGTTATCCTACTCTCCAATAGCACTGTTGATAGATTAGTTAGGAAAAACTCCCTTCCTAATCTTATAAACTTATAATAAGCAGGATAGCCCACCAATTTATAGCATTCTTCCTTAACAAGACCTGATTTTTTGCAATACTTACAAAATTGCTCGAATTTCCTAGCAGCAGCCTTAATGTTTTGAGCAACATTCCTGTATTTCCTTGTTTGACTAGATTCATTGAACATTGTTCAGTACTGCAAAAAGAAAAAGATTCAATACCAAGAGTATGTTGAGCATGTACCTCCCTTTGTGACTCTTCATGGAGAACATTAGAATAGGCATGTGTAACGATCGGCTTCCGTCGTTATAGAAATGCCATCGGGGAAAAGTTTTGGGCCGGAAAACATTTTCGTAGTAACTTGGAATTTCTCAACCTAGTCCAGATTTGAACGAAATCGGAGTCAGTGAGGTCTAGAGAAATCTGGTAACAATTGGGAGATCTAATTATGACTTTGATCATATGAATATATAGCTAAGACGTTAAGGAACCCGTACGACTTTACGGAATTGAATTCGGGCGAATAGAACTCCCGAAATCGATCTTAGCATGAGAGGGTAGTTTCTGAGTGACATGGGATGAAAGTGTGTTGTGAAATGGGGGTTTGGAAATTCTTTATTTAGCTCTCTGTTCCGTGCAAGCCTCTATGGCAGGATTTTGTGCCGCTAAGGTCGACCCGTTGTAGCGGGGTGAGGACCGCTGTGGCGGGACAATCATGATTTATGTAGGAAATAAACTCCGAAAACATTTTATTCTGCACTTTTCGACTTTGAGAGCTAGGAGACGACCCCAATCAAGTTCTTGACCATTTTTCACCATTCTTAAGGCTAAAGGTAAGGTTTTCACTCTCCGAATCCGTTTTTCGATCCGTAGAACTTAGTTTCGTGGGTAATTATTGTTGGGGAAGGGTTTTGGAACTGTTTGGATGGTGGGAAAAGCCCTAATTTTGGATATTGGGATCATGGGTTTGATCTAGGATTGATAGTGTTGACTTTAATCCGGGTAATTAGACATTGTTTATATATTCTCGTGCTATTATGATTATTTGTAGACCAAGAACAAGAGGAAAGAATCCGAAAAGGGAAGGATCAAGTTTCTTAGGGGATTCAAGCTTTGTTTGAGGTAGGTGATGGTTGTGATTTCATGTTTTGTGATGTATGTTTGTTCTTGCTTCATTATAATACATGTATGTATGCAAATGTTGTATTATTGATCACACTAATTGTAAATGAGGATAGATGAATGATGATTGCCATGAATCATGACTTGATTGTATGATTTTGATAATATACTTGTGATTGTGATTATGGCTTGTTGAATGGATCGTGTGTTGCATTCCAACACACTAACTGGGATCGACTGCCACGTACGACATAAATATTGGAACGGGTGTCACGATCCAACACGCTAACTTGGAACGGGTACCACGTACCGGTACACTAACAGTTTGGGTGTGGGCTCCATGAGAGGACCATTGACTTGACATAACTATATATCTTGAGAATTGTGAAATTGCACGTTGTTCGAAAATGATATTGATATTGTATATGTTCGGTGTATGCATGTTATTGTTATATTGTAATGGCTTATGTATGTTGCACTTAGTGAGATAGCTGTGTGATCCTACTAGTACACGGTGATTGTGTACTGATAATGCACTTGCTCTTTCTTTGTTGAGTACAGGGCATTTTCAAACAACTATTGACAGACCTTGTTTAGAATATCAGTGATCGTTCGAATTCAAGGGTGAGCCAGTTCTTTCGGGCTGCCATGAGTTCTCTTTCTGTTTATGTCCGCATTTTCGGACTTAGACTAGTTCCTTAGATTTTTTATGTTTAGTATGGGGTTGTACCCCTTCTTGTTTAGACTTATGGATGAGCCTTAAATGTTTTGGTACATTGACTTTCAGGTTCTAGGAGTTATTCCGCATTGTTTTGGTTGTTAGACTTTTGTTTGGAGTTTATGGGAACTCCCTATTTCTTTTCCTTAGCATTTAAACCTGCTTTCGTATCTTTAAATGCCTTAGTATTTTAGTTGAGTTGTTAGTTTGGGTTGTAGTAACGGTTCTCCCACCGGAGGGTTAGTGTGGGTGCCAATCACGACGGTCTGGGTCGTGACAACATGTGCAGTCGAATGAAGTGGTTTCATCATAAGAATGTTACCTCGGATACCAATGTAGACATCACTGAGAGCTATTAAAAATTGAATAAGTTATTGATCCTCATTCATATTAACATTGTGTATTTTTACTCCGCAATCACAATCACAACGATATATCATAAAGGTATTGAGAAATTCTCTTAAGTTTAGTCAAATAAACTGCACTATCTGAAGTCTCTTGACTAATATTGTTGATATCTCATTGCAGTTAAAACACCCTAGCACCATCTGCTTGTCCATAGCGTTCCTCAAGCTCAGTCCACTTATCTTTCACAGTTTGAAAGTAAATCACTCTCTGAGATGTCTCTGCTAAGGGAGTTTATAAGCCACACAATCACCATATCATCTTTTCCAATGATCAGGCAAGGATGAACTTGGATAGCTTTACAACCTCCAGTGATAAAAACCTAGCTTATGCTTAACTGAGAGAGAGATCAAAACACCTATCCACCATTGCCATTTTCAGTACCATCAAAAGTGACATTGAGCAAATTCATACCAGGGTTATTTGATGGAGCAAGGTAATACAAACAAATACAAACAAACAACTAGAACATCACATAAATTGTCATTAAAGTCATCCTCTTTGCAGTAAATATATGAACTATACTTGATTGTTAGAAATAAATGGTTGACTACTCGTTAATTAGTGGAGGGAGAGATACTGATAGGGTTGAAGATTGGGGAAAGTTGATGATGGAGAACATATTTGATTGTTATTAAAATGTTAATTGTGAAATTTAAATGGAAAGACAATTCATTAATCCTAAATTTAAGAGATGTGAGTATTTAATTGTATCTTTCAATAATATATGGTATAAAATATTAAAAGTGGCAATATATGTAATTGTTTGAAAGTAGAGTTAAAATGAATATATATAATAGTGATGTATGTCTAATGTCACGCCCCGAGACTACCCCGAGACGTGGACACGGGACCTAGGATCACAAGTGATACCAAGCTAACCCTACTAGCCTAATCATGAGCATACTGAAGATAATAAACTGATGCGGAAGCTAAATCATAAATAAAAATAAAAAGATGGGGAATACCCATATGCTATAACTGAGATAAATGATAACTGATGAGTTTAATACAAATATGATATTAACTCAATACTAAGCTGAATCTAACTATGTCTGAAAATTGCCTCTAACTGACTAGAAATGCTGGGACAGGCTTTAGCTAAATCTAGCAAACCTGAAACTAAAGGACTAAAAATAATATTGAAAAGAGACTCATGACTATTGTCCTCGGAGAATGAGGACTCATCACTAATTCTACTGAAATGGAGATCGGAAACCGATCTAAACGTGATCTGGATGCTGAGAACCTGAACCTACATCACAAAAAGATGTAGCGCACGTATGCGTCAGTACTTGAAAATACTGAGCATGCAGGATAGAATACAGCTAAAATAACATATAACTGAATAAAGCTAATAAGCAATGACATAATCTGAACGTGATATAGATACTGAATGCTGAGATAACTGAATGCAGTGACCAATTTATAACATGCTGAAACTTAATACTGGATATACTGATAAATGGTCAATGCAATAGGATCTGACTGCACTGTGGGAGCTACTAATAACCGATAATAAAATCACATAAGCTAAATGTGGAGTCCGATGTATATGCCCCATCGAGAGGACCCAATATACCCTGCCAGAGATATAGAGGCATGCTAGCGTGATCACTGAAATGATGCCCACAGAAGGACTTACAACCTACGTCACTAGTAGTTTTAGGACTATTTGGGTACACTGAACCCTAGTCCAACTCGGTATTATACTACTCCCAATGGATTAAGTAATTAACACATTACGACTGAATTTATGTAAGTTACTGGATAGCTCGAGCTAAACATGCAACCTGAGAATGCAACAATTAAACTGATATTGATGCATTAATAAATGAGGCATGTATAACTGAACAAATGAAATATCTGACCTAGCATGTGTAATTCAATAACTAAAGAAATACATAACTAGGGTTCTGGAATTCATGCAATAAATTGAATATTAACATACTAATCTGATTTGGATCATTCTAACAGCTAAGAATCCAATAATTCTAACATTCAAGAAACCCTAGGTCTAGTCATAATAAGAGAATCAAGGAACTGACTGAAAACTAGGGACCTAATGGGTAAAAGGAACCCACTAGTGAAATCCCACATACCTGGTGACGAATTTCATGGATAAATCCTTTGATTTCTGGGCAGGAACTGAAGAATACTTGATGCGTTCTTGAACTAGGGTTCTTGACTTCTTTCTCCTCTTAGCGTTCTAATTTTCTAAGTTTTGATTAATGATTTGACTTAGGTAAGTTCAAGTTATGTTTCTAGGCTTAAACTGACTAAAACCTCATAGTTTAGGGTCTAAACGACGTAGCTTAGGGGTCCAACGAAATAGGAAAAGACTAAATGACCCCTAACTTAACTGCTGTCAGAGTGATCGAATGACGGTCCGTGCTGCTCGGCCATTGTTTGCATCAAAGGCTGGCTAAAGGGGGCCTTGATCAACAAACACAGACCCTGGACCGTGGTCTGACCTGCGGACCATGGGTTTGTCCGTGGGTCGAGACTTAGCCGATTTCTGAGCTGGGTTTGGGAGGGGTTGCAGTGGTGAACCACAGACTACCAGCATGGGCCGTGGTCTGACCTAGGGTCCGTGGATGGCAACCGTGGGTTGCACCTACAACTTCTCAAAATCTGCATTTTGGTCTATCTAGGATACGGGGTGTTACATTATCTACCCCTTGAGAACATTCGTCCTCGAATAAAGACTAAACTAGCTGAAATAGAGGGAAATGGTTGCATTCCCCACCACTAAACACTGAGAATTGAATTTCTGACTGAACTGAGTTCCAAGAACATGCAAATACGTTAAAAATGCAAGTACAAACTGAAGGAACATGATACTAAGATTGAATATGCGCATGAATGACTGAAAAACTAAAGAGGAACTATTACCTCAAGCTAGAATGGAATCGGAAGGAAAAAGGTGAGGATACTTGGCTTTCATTGCCGCTTATGCTTCCCAAGTAGCTCCATCTACAGACTAACTCCTCCACCAAACCTTGACTGAAGCGACTTCTTTGTTTCTCAACCTTCTAACTTGACGATCAAAAATCTCAACTGATACATCATCATAATAAAGGCTATCTTTTACAGCCACAGTCTCTAATGGCACTACGGATGCTGGATCACCCACACACTTCTTCAAAAGTGAAATGTGAAAGACTGGATGCACTGTTGCCAAAGCTGCTGGCAACTCTAACTCAGAAGCCACTTTACTAATCCTTTTCAAGCTCCGGTAAGGGCCTACATATCTCGGACTGAGCTTTTCTTTCTTGCCAAATCTCATCACCCCCTTCATAGTTGACACTTTCAGGAAAACCCAGTCATCAACTTGGAACTCTAGTTCCTTTCTTCTCATATCTGCATAAAACTTCTGGCGACTCTGGGCAGTCCTAAATCTATTTCTAATGAGTTGCACTTTCTCCATAGCATCAAGAACTGAATCTGGTCCTATCAAGGCTACGTCACCTACTTCAAACCAACCAACTGGAGATCTACATCTACGCCCATACAATGCCTCATAAGGGGCCATCTGAATACTGGAATGGTAACTATTGTTGTAGGTGAACTCAATAAGAGGAAGGTGATCATCCCAACTACCCTTGAAGTCGATCACATAAGCTCTCTACATGTACTCTAAGGTTTGAATGGTACGCTCTGCCTGACCATTCATCTGTGGATGAAATACTGTGCTAAGGTTAACCTGAGTACCAAAACCCTTCTGAAATGACTTCCAGAAATGAGAGGTAAACTAAGGATCTCTATCTGAGATGATAGACAAAGGAACCCCATGCAACCTCACAATCTCATTAATGTAAAGCTTGGCGTAATCCTCCGCCGAATCTGTAGTCCTGACCTCTAAAAAGTGAGAAGACTTAGTAACCCTATCAACAATCACCCAAATAGAGTCATGCTATCTGCGAGTACGAGGTAAACCTGTGATGAAGTCCATGTTGATCACTTCCCACTTCCAAGTAGGAATGTCAATCTCTTGAGTCATGCCTCCTGGTTTCTGATGTTCTACTTTGACTTGCTGGCAATTGGGGCACTTAGCCACAAAGTCTGCTATATCTCGTTTCATACCATTCCACCAATTAGACTTCCCGCAGATCACAGTACATCTTAGTGGCGCCTGGATGGATAGAATATTTGGAGTTATGGGCCTCTGCAAGGATATGATGTCTCAACTCGCCCACATTAGGAACACATAATCGACCGTGGTAGCGAAGAACACCATCTCCCCCTTGGGAGAAAACCTCCACTCTCTGATTGTGGACTGCACCCTTAAGTTCAAGCAAGATTGGATCACTGTCTTGCATTTCCTTAACTTCCACTACCAAAGAAGATTCAGCCCCATTCTGAACCGTTACACAACCATCTGATATGCTCATAAGACGAACTCCTAGGCGACCAAGCCTGTGAACATCCTTTGCTAGCTCTTTCCTTTCTTCCTCAACATGTGCTACACTACCAATAGATAATCTGCTAAGAGCATATGCTACTACATTTGCCTTACCCGGATGGTAATGCACGCTCATATCATAATCCTTGAGGAACTTAAGCCACCTTCTCTGGCGAAGATTTAACTCTTTCTGGGTGAATACATACTAAAGGCTCTTACGGTCTGTGAACACATCTACATGAACACCATACAAGTAGTGTCTCCAAATCTTGAGTGTAAACACCACTGCTGCAAGCTCAAGGTCATGAGTCGGATAATTCTTCTCATGTACCTTAATTTGTCTAGAAACATAAGCTATAACCTTACCCCGTTGCATTAATACACAACCTAGGCTAACCCTGTATGCATCACAATAGATCACATAACCATCTGAACCCTCTGATAGAGTCAAGACAGGAGCTGTAATCAACTTAGTTTTCAGTTCTGCAAAGCTTTTCTCACAATCATCTGACCACTGGAACTTAACCATCTTCTGAGTCAACCTAGTCAATGGTGAGGCTATGGATGAAAATCCTTCCACTAACCGTCTGTAATAGCCTACTAGACCTAAGAAACTTCTGATATCTGTAGCAGAGGTAGGTCTGGGCCATTGTTTCACTGCTTCTATCTTCTGGGAATCTACTCGAATTCCTTCACTAGACACAATATGCCCAAGGAAGGAAACTAATTGTAACCAAAACTCGCATTTGTTAAATTTTGCAAATAACAGGCGATCTTTGAGAGTTTGGAGAACAACTCTCAAATGACTCGTATGTTCTTCCTCATTCTTAGAGTAAATGAGTATATTATCAATAAAGATGATAACGAACAAGTCCAAGTACTGCTTGAACCCTCTATTCATCAAGTCCATGAAAGCTGCATGAGCATTGGTTAGTCCAAATGACTGTCTTGCTTTTCCTTAACTTCTACTACCAAAGAAGATTCTGCCCCATTCTGAACCGTTACACAACCATCTGATATGCTCATAAGACGAACTCCTAGGCGACCAAGCCTGTGAACATCCTTTGCTAGCTCTTTCCTTTCTTCCTCAACATGTGCTACACTACCCATAGATAATCTGCTAAGAGCATATGCTACTACATTTGCTTTACCCGAATGGTAATGCACGCTCATATCATAATCCTTGAGGAACTTAAGCCACCTTCTCTGGCGAAGATTTAACTCTTTCTGGGTGAATACATACTAAAGGCTCTTACGGTCTGTGAACACATCTACATGAACGCCATACAAGTAGTGTCTCCAAATCTTGAGTGCAAACACCACTGCTGCAAGCTCAAGGTCATGAGTCGAATAATTCTTCTCATGTACCTTAATTTGTCTAGAAGCATAAGCTATAACCTTACCCCGTTGCATCAATACACAACCTAGGCTAACCCTGTATGCATCACAATAGATCACATAACCATTTGAACCCTCTGATAGAGTCAAGACAGGAGCTGTAGTCAACTTAGTTTTCAGTTCTGCAAAGCTTTTCTCACAATCATCTGACCACTGGAACTTGACCATCTTTTGAGTCAACCTAGTCAATGGTGAGGCTATGGATGAAAATCCTTCCACTAACCGTCTGTAATAGCCTACTAGACCTAAGAAACTTCTGATATCTGTAGCAGAGGTAGGTCTGGGCCATTGTTTCACTGCTTCTATCTTCTGGGAATCTACTCGAATTCCTTCACTAGACACAATATGCCCAAGGAAGGAAACTAATTGTAACCAAAACTCGCATTTGTTAAATTTTGCAAATAACAGGCGATCTTTGAGAGTTTGGAGAACAACTCTCAAATGACTCGTATGTTCTTCCTCATTCTTAGAGTAAATGAGTATATTATCAATAAAGATGATAACGAACAAGTCCAAGTACTGCTTGAACACTCTATTCATCAAGTCCATGAAAGCTGCATGAGCATTGGTTAGTCCAAATGACCTGACTACAAATTCATAATGACCATACCGAGTTCTAAAGGTTGTCTTCGAAATGTCACTATCTTTGACTTTAAGCTGATGATAACCTGATCTAAGGTCTATCTTTAAGAAATGACTAGTACCCTGAAGTTGGTCAAACAAGTCATCAATCCTGGGGATGGGATACTTATTCTTGATTGTGACTTTGTTCAACTGCCTATAGTCAATGCACATTCTGAGAGAACCATCTTTTTTCTTTACGAACAACACTGGTGCATCCCATGGCGAAATACTACATCTAATGAAGCCCTTATCTAGAAGGTCTTTCAGTTGCTCTTTCAATTCTTTAAGCTCAGCTGGAACCATTCTGTAAGGAGGAATAGAGATAGGCTGGGTATCTGGAAGGAGATTAATTCCAAAGTCGATTTCCCTATCGGGAGGGACTCCGGGAAGATCTTCTGGAAACTTATTAACCACTGGAACTGACTCAAAAATTGGGGTTTCGGAGCTTGAATCCTTAACCCGAACTAGATGATAGAGATAGCCCTTAGAGATCATCTTTCTGGCCTTAAGGTAAGAAATGAAACGACCCATAGGAGCTAAGCTACTACCCTTCCATTCTAGGATTGATTCGTCTGGAAACTGAAAACGAACAATCCTAGTTCTACAATCGACTGAGGCATAACAGGAATGTAACCAATCCATGCCTAGAATGACATCGAAGTCTACCATTTCTAACTCTACAAGATTTGCTGAGGTGACTTTTTGAGAGACTGTGACAGGGCAATTTATGTATACCCGTTTAGCTATAACTGGGTTACCGACTGGAGTAGAGACTAAGAAGGGTTCTGAAAGAGTTTTCTGGGATAACACTGAATTGGACTGCTATGTAAGGAGTTACAAAAGACAAAGTAGCCCCTGGATCTAACAATGCATAAACATCAAGATCAAAGACTCATAACGTACCAGTGACTACATCAGGAGAATCTTTCTAATCTTGACGAGCCTGAAGAGCATAGAGCCTGTTTTGGCGCTATCCGCTACTTGTACCAGATGAGTTACCCTGCTGAGTCGGGTGACCTGTTGGTGCTGCTGAAGTTGTAGACTGAGCTCTACCATTATTTCCTCCTTGATCCTGTCTAGAAGGACAATCCTTCAATCTATGACCAGACTGACCACACCTAAAACCTCCTTCCTTACCTGCAAGGCACTCGCCCGGATGGTTCTTACTACATTTCGGGCAAGTTGGTTAAGTTTTGGTGCTTGAAACACTACCTTGAGACTTAGAGTCTGACGCCCTACCTTTCTAATCGTTACGGAACCTGGGGGATGGAACACTAGCTGATGAAGGGGCTGGAGTCGAAGACTTCTGCTGAAACTACGAGCGATTTCCACCACCCAATTTCTGTTGGGAATACTCGTAGTTACCTATTCTTGCTTTCGTAGTCTCCTTAGCATGTTCCCTAAGATTATCACCCTCAGCCTGATGAGCATGAGTCATGAGCCTAGAGATGTTCATGTCTCCCAACAATATAGCATTTCTGCACTCCATTTTTAATAAGTCTGACACCCCATACAGAAACTTATTCATCTGAGCCCTGGAATCAGCAACCATGTAAGGAGCATACCTGGAGAGTTGGTTAAACTTGAGCCCATACTCTTCGACAGTTATGTTACCCTGCCTTAAGTTCATAAATTCCTGGGCCCTTGCTTCTCTCAACTCTATGGGAAAAAACCTGTCCATAAAGGTTTTGCTGAAACAATCCCAAGTAATCGGAGCTGCATTTGTACCCCTGTTCTCCTTCCACTGACTATACCAGATATGAGCCACATCGTTAAGTTGGTAAGATGGTAACTCAACCCGATCATTCCCAGTTACCTGCATCACTTCAAAGATCTTCTTTACCTCATCAATGAAGTTTTGGGGATCTTCTCCAACTTGCGATCCTAAGAACTCTGGCGGATTAATCCTAAAAAAGTATAGCACCCTGGCTGCAGCTGACCCAATATTGGCATTTACCGGAACTTGAACTCGCTGATTGTTCTGGTTGGCTACACTCTGAGGCAACATCTTAATAGAGTTCCTAAATTCTGCATTCGACACTTCTTCATCAGGGACTAGAGGAGCTGCGTTTGCGTTCCTGGCATTCACATTCCCGACATTAGCTCTACGAAGAGGCATGGTCACTGAAACGTAGAATGTCGAGTTAAATTGGAGTTTAGATCATACCTTACGAACGATAAGAGTAACAAGAAAATGAAAATTTCCTAAAACACTTCGTAGCCTCCCCCTCATTAGATGTGGTGCATTTCACACCCATGAAAATGACTCTACTTAGTGCGGTTTTTCAGACATCCTAGGACACTTAAACCTAGTGCTCTGATACCAAGTATGTCACGCCTCGAGACTACCCCCGAGACGCGGACACGGGACCTAAGACCAAAAATAATCCCAAGCTAACCCTGCTGGCCTGATCATGAGCATACTAAAGATAATAAACTGATGCAGAAGCTAAATCATAAATAAAGATGAAAAGATGGGGAATACCCATATGCGATAAATGAGATAATTGATAACTGATGAGTTTAATACAAAGATGATATTAACTCAATACTAAGCTGAATCTAACTATGTCTGAAAATAGCCTCTAACTGACTAGAAATGTTGGGACAGACCCTAGCTAAATCTAGCAAAATTGAAACAAAAGAACTAAAATAATACGGAAAAGAGATTCATAACTATTGTCCCTGGAGAATGAGGACTCACCACTGATTCTGCTGAAATGGAGATCAGGAACCGATCTAACCGTGATCTGGATGCTAAGAACCTGAACCTACATCACAAAAAGATGTAGCGCACGTATGCATCAGTACTTGAAAGGTATTGAGCATGTAGGATAAAATACAGCTAAAATAACATATAACTGAACAAAGCAAATATGCAATGACATAATCTGAACATGATATAGATACTGAATGCTGAGATAAATGAATGCAGTGACCAATTTATAACATGCTAAAACTGAATACTGGATATACTGATAAATGGTCAATGCAATAGGATCTGACTGAACTGTGGGAGCTACTCATAATAGATAATAAAACCACATGAACTAAATGTGGAGTCTGATGTATACGCCCCATCGAGAGGACCCAATATACCCTGCCAGAGATATAGAGGCATGCTGGCGTGATCATTGAAATGATGCCCATAGAGGGACTTACAATCTACATCGCTAGTAGTTCTCGGACTATTTGGGGACTTTGAACCCTAGTCCAACACGGTATTATGCTACTCCCAATGGATTAAGTAATTAAAACATTATGACTGAATTTTTGTAAGTTACTGGATAGCTCGAACTGAACATACAACTTGAGAATGCAACAATTAAACTGATATTGATGCATTAATAACTGAGGCATGTATAACTAAACAACTGAAATATCTGACCTAGCATGTGTAATTCAATAACTAAAGAAATACATAACTAGGGTTCTGGAATTCATGCAATAAACTGAATATTAACATACTAATCTGATTTGGATCATTCTAACAGCTAAGAATCCAATAATTTTAACATTCAAGAAACCCTAGGTCTAGTCATAATAAGAGAATCAAGGAACTGACTGAAAACTAGGGACCTAATTGGTGAAAGGAACCCACTAGTGAAATCCCACATACCTGGTGACGAATTTCACGGAGAAATTCTTTGATTTCTGGGCTGGAACTGAAGAAAACTTGTTGCATTCTTGAACTAGGGTTCTTGACTTCTTTCTCCTCTTAGCGTTCTAATTTTTTAAGTTTTGATTAATGATTTGACTTAGGTAAGTTCTAGTTATGTTTCTAGGCTTAAACTGACTAAAACCTCATAATTTAGGGTCTAAACAACGTTGCTTAGGGATCCAACGAAATAGGAAAAGACCCCTGAGTGAACTGCTATCGGAGTGATCGATGGACGGGACCTATGGACCGTGGTTAGAATTACGGTCCGTGCTGGTCGGCCGTCATTTGCATCAGAGTCTGGGTAAAGGGGGCCTTGATCCACGGACACAGACCACGGACCGTGGTCTGACCTACGGACCGTGGGTTTGTCCGTTGGTCGAGACTTAGCCGATTTCTGATCTGGGTTTTGGGAGGGGTTGCAGTGGTGAACCACGGGCCGTGATCTAACCTATGGTCCGTGGATGGCAACCATGGGTTGCACCTGCAACTTCTCAAAATCTGCATTTTGGTTTATCTAGGATACAGGGTGTTACATCTAATAATGTAGTTTATCCATTTTTTAAATTTATTTTGCTTGATATTTTAATTATATTTAACCATCATGTTAATATTATATTAATATTTTATTTATTTATGTGTATACTAGTAATACTGATTGAAAATTTAAATATGTACATTTTAATTCAATTTAAATAAAAATTTTGTATAAATATTTAAAATATTTTTTCTCTATAAAATAACTTTAATACTAAATGTACATTAATACTTACCATTTTTCATAATTTGACTCTGACAACACTTTTTAAAAAAGATTAGCCAACCACAATTTGTTTATCAAAAGTACTTTTCAAATGAATTAGTCAAACACAAATTTATATTTTTTCAAAAGCACTTTTCTAAAAAGTCAGTTTAGAAAAGTGCTTCTAGAAATAATCAATTTTTACTAGCAATACCAAACATTCTCTAATTTTTATTTTTAAAAAAATTAAAAGTCCTTTGATCATTGATATGCAAAAAGTTAGAATTTGAGCTTGGCATCCCAAACTTTGTACATGATCATAGAGATGAGACTAACACTCTATTCCTACGCAAAACAAGAGATAATTGGTTGGGAGATCAAGTAGGATCATATATGATGTTGGCAAGTTTTTCCGGTTTACTCCTAAATGTTGGTAAGCTCCGTTTGTCCATATGGACCAGACCTCTTATGTTACTGGGAAGTTCACAAAAGAGATTGAAGGTCTTCACTCCTACAAATTTATGACATAGCATTGCTAGACTGTCCGCTAGTCTACTTGCTTCTTTGAAGCAATGGTTGATATTGAAGTCGTGATCTTCAATCATCTTCTGGATCTCTTTTATTTGGTTGTAGATTTTTCAAGGAGGTTTCCACTATTTTATGGAACACTTGGCTAGTAGCAGAGAATCAGTTTCACTTATCGCCATATCAAAACCTTTGCCAGCACACCATTTCAGTCCAAAAACCATAGCCTCAGCTTCTGCAATATTGCTAGTTCCAGCTCCTAGGGATATAATGTAGGCAAAAAATGAAATTCCCCTCTTGATCTCTGATGATTCCCCCTCCTCCACACTGCCCCTCTATGCAACTACCATCTCTATTGAGTTTGACTCTAAAAGAAGGAGGTTTGTTCCATGCCACTGGAATACTTGTATTGTATTGGACAACCGCATCGCAAGATTGACAAATACTGCTCAAGTTGTCATTAATTTTGACTCTGTTAAATTGTTTCTTGATAACCTGCACAATACAATTTGTGATATTAGTACCAGTTCTATAAAGTAAGGGCTTAGTCCCCTCAAATTTGTTGCTACATCTCAACTTCCATAGCTCCCAACAAATAATCGGAGGTAGGTTCTTGGAAATGAAATTGGTGGTATATGGCTATTGGATTTGTGGTTCCACCAACTTAGTAGGATCATGCTGAGGTTGTCACTTATAAATCCAATGCTCAGGGGTCCTGCAAACTTTCTCCAGATCTTCTTAGCTAGGTCCCCTTAACAGAATAAATGTTTGACATCTTCATGCTCAGTTCTTGTGGTAGAAAGACTGCAACAATAACATTGTGGGTTGAGAGTAATCCCAAGTCTTACAACCCTGTTGTCAGTCGATAGCTTGTTACTAATAGCTCTCCATAAAAGGAAGGACATCTTAAAAGGAACATCTTTTTTTCCATAGGTTGCAATTGATTGGATTTGGATCTCTTTTTTGCCTAATAGACCTCCAAGTAGAACCAATGCTAAATTTCCCCGAGTTAGATAGGCTCCAAATGGCTTTGTCATTGATATTTCTATCAATCTTGATCTCTATGGAGTTGAGCACCACTTTGATGTTCTTGGGGAGCTGAGTATTGAGATAGTTCCAATTCCAAAAGTTATAAATAAAGACCTCATTCAACTTAATATCATTCAACTGTTCTTCAGTCTCGAATGTTTTGTAGATGGGTCCAAGAGAGCACTAATTATCCAACCAAAATGAGACTTCTCTTTTACGAATATTCCAAACTATATACCGCTCTATTTCCTCTTTGATATCACGAATATCTTTCCAAATCTGGGAGTTCCCTTTGTTCCAACTTGTAGTAGTAGGGTGAACTTTATCATAATATTTAGCTCATGAATGAGCTCCATAAAGAATTAGTCGTTCTCATGGTCCACCACTGTTTTGCTTTAAAAGCTTTGCAAGTATCTGTTAGGCTTCTGAAATCTGCACCTCCTTCATTGTAGGGGTAATAAAGGCTCTTCCATGCTGCCCAGTGATGTTTATTACCATTATCTTGGCCTGACCAAAAAATCTAGCCAGCAATTTCTCAATGAGCTCCAAAGTTCTCTTTGGAGGATTAATAGCAGCAAACAAATAAAGTGGAGGAGCAAGCAAAACATGTATAATAAGGATAGCCCTCCCACCAATAGAGATGAACTTGGTGTGCCACCCTCTAATCCTTCCTACCACTTTATTCACTATATCAGAATAATACTCTATTTTCTTCCTACCAGTGGTCAAAGGACACCCCAAATACTTGATGGGAATTGTTGATATCTCATTCCAATGATTCTTTTCATCTTGTTGATTGTGACTAATTTGGTCTTAGAATTCATCAAAAAACAACTCTTATTTTTATTGATGATGAGTTGTCCTGAGATGTTTTCATAAGTAGCCAAAGTATTCAGGACCATTCACATGGATCTCTTGTTCCCATTGCAAAAGAGAATGGTATCATCTGTAAGAGAAAGATGATTAACTGTAGGACAATTAGCTTTCATATAGAAACTATTATAACCAATAACATTATGAAGATGGTTCATCATTAGAGATAAAATTTCAGCACTAAGAATAAAGAGAGACGGGGAAAGAGGATCCCCGTGTCTAAGACCCTTTTTCAGATTGAAAAAAACCCATGTCTTCTTCCATTACTTAGTACAGAGTACCATTTATGGGAAATATAGTTGTGGATGAGATTGACCCACTGGTCATTAAAGCCTAGTTTATTTAGAATCGTCCCCAAAAAGCTCCAAGAAACTCTATCATACGCTTTAGTCATATTAAGTTTTATGACTACATTGCCTCCCCTGTTGGGTTTGTGGATATCACTAATGATCTCCTGAGCTAGAAGAATATCTTCAGAGATGGACCTCCCCTTTATGAAACCACTTTGATTTTTAGAGATGATTTTAGGAAGAATACTGGAAAGTTTGGAGTTAAGGATTTTGGAGATGATTTTAAAAGAAACATTGTAGAGGCTAATGGGTCTGAGGTCTGAAAAGCTTTGGGGGTGATCTATTTTGGGGACCATGACAATGCAAGTGTGTGTGTGAAATTTTGTGAGAATAGGTCCTCTAAAAAAGGCTTTAACCGCATTATGAACATCACTGGAGATAATATTCCAACATTTATCGTAAAACATCCCACTTAGCCCATCAGGCCTGGGTGAACTATTGGCATCAATTGAAAAAACTATGTAAATAACTTCTTGTAATGAAGGAATATCATTGATCATATTGTTATCATCATTCGAGATACAACTCTTTATACAACCAAGAGCATTGTAGTCACTGGCGCTAGGTTCATGGGAAAACAAGTTCTGATAGAAGTTTGCGGCCCCTTTAGCAATAGTTTCATTTCCTTCCAACCAATTATTATTCTCGTCTCAAATCCTTCTAATAGTCAAGCTCCTTCTTCTGTCTTTGATAGTGGCATGGAAATATGCAGCGTTAGCATCCCCCTCATTGAACCACTTAACTCTAGCTTTCTGGCTCAAGATAGAATCTTGAATTTTGAGATATCTTATGAATTCAACTTTGCATTTAGAGAGTTCACACCTATTCTCAGGAGTATTATTAGTGAGGCAAGTATCCTCTAGTTCCCTGATCAAAGTCTCCAATCTTTTAGGCTCTTCATAAATATCTCCAAAAGTGTTTCTGGACCAGGTACTACGAGTTTTGGTAGTGTTTTTGATCTTTTGTTAGAGAATGTACAGAGGGTTACCATGGATATGAACATCCCAACTATTATGAACAGTAGTTAAGAAGTCTGGATGTTCAGTCCAGAAATTAAGGAACTTGAAGTACTTGATGCCATGAATGTTTTCATGGAGAAGATTTAATAAAAGATGGGCATGGTCAGAGCAAGATCTAGATAAATGAGTAACTGAGGTATTGTTAAGGGCATCAAACCAGTTGGTGTTAAAGGCTAGTTTATCAAGTCTTTTCCAGATGGTGTTAGGAGGGTCTCTATTGTCACACCATGTCACTTTGGAACTGGTGAATCCAGCATCTTGTAGTCCGCATTCATTGAGGCATTCAATAAAATCAATGCTCTCTTCCATCATGTGAGGTCTCCCTCTAATTTTTTCTTCTCTATTGATGATTATATTAAAGTCGCCAGTAACTCCCCAGCGGTCTTGGAGATTTGTAGCCATGGTTCTTAAGTCTGTCCATAATTCCTTTCTCAAATCCTCCGAGCATTTAGCATATACAACGGTGAGAATGAAACAAAGACAACTACTATGACTTACTTTGATGTGGACATGTTGTTATTTGTCTTGAAGAATAATAATGTTGATGTCATTGGTCCAAAGAAGCCAAATTTTGTTGGAGGAATTGTAAAAAGCATGGTGCATTTCAAGCTTTCTTTTGAATTTTTCGATTTTTTCACCGTCCACCATAGGTTCCTGTAGGAAGATGAGAGGCAAGTGGTATTGATGTTTCAAAGTTTGGAGTCTCTCAAGACATCTTTTTGATCCTATACCTCTGATGTTCCAAGAAATTGTACTAATTAACCATCAAAAACTTTCAGGGTAGATTTTTGTAAGTTTTGAGGCTCCTCTGGGAAATCTTTTGTAGTTTTGTTGTAGAGTTGACTATCGCCAATGTTTTGATGGTTCCTCGGAGATAGATTGTTGAAGATGGACATACTATGTTGCTCTTGTTTCCCCGTCTTCATAATATAATCTAGTTTGCATAATTGATTTCCCCTATTAGATTTATCATTCGATAATGATCTTGTTAGATCATCATCTTGATACTTCATAAACATATTGTTTTATTTAAAAATAATAATTTAGACTGATTTTAAGAGTCGCCACTTAATTTTTAAAGTAAAATTAAGAAAACTATTGTTTTCAAAAGACAAAAATAGAAAATATAATGAAAACTTAAAGGGGGTTCGGGGTTCTTATTAGCATTTCGGAAAGGGATTTAAAGCACCCGAAACGTCCGCTAATACGCGGTTATCCGGTGATTAATTATTTGGCTAAAATAATTTTAACTTAGCTTGAAATACCAAATTGAACTATTTTGTAGTTAGGACCATTTTAAGGGAGAAATAGAAAAATATTGGAATATTATCTGAGTGAAGTATTTTGTAAACTTAATTATTTATTTAAGTCAAGTAAAAAAATGAATAATTTAGTTACATAATTAATTCAAAATGGGTGTCTTTTGGAGATTTGAATTTTTTTTTAAAACTTTAAGATTAATAGCAGGCAATAACGAGTAAACAAACACGGTGAAATAAAAGAGAGGCTTGGGCCCAAATTTAGTTTTCCTGTCCACCTGGACCAGTATTTGGGCCCATTTTTGTTTTGGGCCTTTGGCCCAGTTGAGTCACCTGCACCTGTCCTAAACTAACATGAAAGAAAGATATTTTTTTTATCTTTAGGCCTTAGGCCTAATTCTTTCACCTGTCCTAAACTTCTAACAGAAATAATAATAAATAAAATGACAAGGGCTTAGGCCCAAAATAATAAAGTACGACTTCTTAAATATAAGGGTGGGCCTTTTGGCCCAGATCTCTTCAACTTTTGATCTGCTGCATATTTTCGGTATTGAAAACTTGTAATTTTGCTTCTAAAACAAATGACAGCTTCCTCTGGCAATCAGCCTTCGATGAACCTAGACGACTCGGTAAAGGGGTGTTGGGTTTGGCCCAACTAGAATGCAAGGTGATGGAAAAGGGAGTCCCATTT
Organism: Solanum verrucosum; assembly: GCF_900185275.1. NCBI lineage: Eukaryota > Viridiplantae > Streptophyta > Magnoliopsida > Solanales > Solanaceae > Solanum > Solanum verrucosum. Next base: position 2,577,796 of record NW_026020292.1, on the reverse strand, counting down.
GGACTCAATCCGAGTAATTCATACAAAAAAAAAAGAAAAAAAATAGTAATTATAAGTATAACCATCACTGTCAAACCATACTACTTAAAAGAAAACAAATATAAAATCAAGCCAACTATATAATATAAAGGAAAGTAATAGCTCGTGTCTTACATCAAAAGACCAAACAAAGTATTAATGAATTAAAAGAAAATGTAGTGGTCTAGATTATTGACAAACATTTGTTGGCATTAACAAATGACAACATTCAGCTACAAATAATAAATGGCAAATAACAAACTTGTCATCATTTAGGGAGAGAAAAAAAAATAACAAAAAAAGAAAAAAGAAAAAAAAGTGATGCATCTCATACGAAGAAAAAGACGGTTATGGATAAGCTATGCATAAGTTGTATTTGAGCTTTTGAAAACTTGAACAATTTTAGGAAAATAGTCATTCACAAAAGATGCAGAGAACTCAAAATACTAGAAAAATATAGGAACTCATGACATGAACAATAGAAGATATAAAAGAAAATAACGATAATCATATTGCAAAAATAAGCCAACAACCACCGAATACTCATTACATGACTCTCATTTTAATAGCTAATTCATGCTATTCTTTAAAAAAAAAAAAAAAATATATATATATATATATAAAAAAATAGACATAAAGCAAATCCAGATACAACATTCATAGTAGGATGAGCTCATTTTTACTTTTATTCTTAACATATTATAGTCTTGACTTCGGTGAGTAATCAAACAGTCTCAAGAGATTAAGAATGACGTTGACAGAGATTTATGCTAATAGCTCGAAATGAAATAGCAAATTCTTAAACTTAAACCTTTACATTAATAGGGAAACTTTAACTAAACGGAATCATGATTTAGCATACTATCAATGGAATTTCAGCTTAAACATGAATAGAATCATCTCATAATAAAACACAGGGTTATAAATCCCGAAGAAATTTAGGCAGGTGACTAAGGACAATATTCGGTCTTAGCATTAACGAGAGCATTTTCCAACCAGTATAAACATCAACCAGCACCTAATTTCATATCAAAAAACAACTCAACATTCTTGCGCAAAAGATATGTTAGAATCACCATTCTGAGATCCCACATCCCCAACATCAACATCTTAACAACGCACACAAAATCGACGAGGAAATTAGGAACTATACAAAAAGCTAAGAGGAGTTTACCTCTTTTCGGGCAGCAAACAGGGACGGAGCGAGCTGAACAGAGCTTTCCATGACCACAAAGACATTTCATGAACTCAGGCAAACTTCGACGAGGTGAGAACGGGGGAAACAGAACTAGAAGAAAACAAAACTCAAATCCTTTGAAGCTATTTGAGAATTTTTTGTTCAAATATCGACTCTATTTGCAACTTTAAATCCTTTCTCTATAAACTATATCTCTCTATATCAGTTTTTCCAAAAAATTTCCCAATTTTTTTTCTCCCCCCTCCCTCAGTTACAGAAGAACGTGACTTTTATATACGGAAACTAGGGTTCCTTCTAGGGGGAAACAGGTGAAAATCCCATAGGAATTGGGCCCATTCCAAATTCAAATCCAAAACATTTTCACCATTTAAGGACGACACCCTTTCTCTAAAATTTCTCTACGTTCCAAAAGGAGAAAGGGGGATGGACGACGGGGATCGATTCTAACGTCCTTGACGCGCTACGTGGCATGATCTCATAACTGCAACGATGAAAATGCGTGCCTGGTGGCTGGAATCGTACTGCTGGAACAGTATTGGGTTGCTTTGGTCGAGAAAAGAGAAGAAAAAAATGTAGGGGTCGTTTGGGATTGTACGATGTACGTATTGTTGCTGTATTTTGTGGGCTGCTGGAATTATTAACATTGGGTAGCTTCTGGGTCCTTTTAGAATTGGGAACTGGGTCAGGTAGGGGTGTTAGGAGAATTGGGCTGAAATAAGGTATAAAGTGGGCTGGGAGGTTGTTGGGTTGCTGGAAATTGAAGTTGGACTGCTGAAAAAGTAAGCAGGCCCAAAATTTGGTCTTTTAAGGATTGAAATTGGCTTTATAGAAATGGGTATATTTATAAATAAAAATAGCCAAGTGTATTAAGAATGTTATGTAAAGAATTTGGCTAAAATTTAAATGAGATGAATTAATATAATCAACTAACGAACTTTCTAATTTCAATGAAATAAAATAATAAATTTAACTAAACTAAATTACTCAAAATTAAAACCATAATTTAAACTAAACTAATTTAATAAAAATATTTAAGTATGAAATAAAATCTTTTGAGATGATTTTCAAATATTCATAATATATACTAATTATATACAAAATTATGTAAAACCATATATATTATCTAAAAATTATAAAAATGATAAAAGTTAATTAGAAATAACTTGAAAATATTTTGAACTTTATAAAAATTAATTATTTCAAATCGTTTAAAATTTAAGAAGCTCGATGGTTAATACATACTGTGGAGGTCCAAAATTGGGTGTCAACAACTGTCCCTCGTTTTACTTGGATTGATGTAAGAAATTCGAGGAAAATGAAATTGACAAATCCAATTTTGACCGACCACACCTTCATCCAAAAGAAAGAGATTTTGGTATGGACTTTAAGAATTATGGCCGAACCTTTGAAATGGGTTTTCTATATATCTCAGGCTATATGAGAATTCAGGTCAGTTGTAGTTCAATACACTTGATTTGACGCATGATTTTGAAAGAATTCAAAAGTTATCCGGTATCGAATTATGAAGAAAACAGAATGCTCGGAAATAAGATTTAAGAGCGAATGTTGGAATACAGCCGAGCTTTCAACATTGAGCTCGCCTATATATCCCTCAACCTAGGGAATCAGGCTGCTTGCAGTTCTACTCAGTCGGTTGAAAAGGAAATCTATTATGCAATATAACATTTGGTTCTGGAGGAGTGACAAGTAATTCGAGTATGAAAAGAAGACTTTCAACCTCTTAGCCATGAATGTGGTGCACTTCACACCCATAAGTAAGAACTTACACGGACATAATTTTCAAAGCTCTTGGAGACTTGGATTGGAAAGTTGCTTTCGGTGAACCCAAAATTTTCCGGATGAGAAACTGGAACTGATAAACCTAAAGAAAAACTCACATGCCTTTTGATAGGGGTGTGGTTTGATTGTGGTGGAAGTCGCTCCTCAGCTCGCGTCCTAAGAGTTTGGCATTCCTCTTTAGACTATGTCCCAGTTCGCTGCTAAGAAAAAGTTTCACGTTGTGTTGCATCCTTTTTTATGTCGTCCACACCTGTGGTTTGTTTGAGAATTCATCTTCTTGGGATGCTCTCGGATAACACTGAGATAAAACTCATTAGCATAAAAATGTAATTCGAATGGAGAGATAATTGCCTTTTACCATGTTGACACTTAATTTTTCTCCATGGACGCTTGACGTCAGCTTCCTCCAGTTTGACGTAAAGCAAATAAAGCTTGTAGATTATATTTGCAATATAATCTTCAATGTAATTTTTCGTTGATGTCGAAGTAATAAAATAGGCTGATGTGATATGTTGATAGTTCTCTTGATATTGTTCTTGCAAATGAAAATGATGCAATCGGTGTTGATTTTCTCGCGAGGCATGGTTTCCTTCCTCGCGATGCATGAATCTTTCTCTTGCGATGCATGACTCTTTATCTACGATGTATGATTCTTCCTCTTGCGATGCATGGTTGCCTTCTCTGGTTTTACATGATTTCTTCCTCTTGCTATGCATGAAATTTTTTCCATAATGCATGAATCTCTTCCCGCGATGCATGAATCTCGTCTCGCAATGCATGAATCTTCTCTTGCAATGCGTGAATCTTCTTTTGCTATACATGAATCTCTTTCCCGCGATGCATGAATCTCTTTCCCGCAATGTATGACATTTTCCCTCAATGCATGACATTTTTCCCGCAATGCGTGAATCTCTTTCCGCGATGCATGAATCTTGTCTTGCAAGGTATGAATCTTGTCTTGCAATACATGAATCTTCTCTCGCAATGCATGAACCTACTTTTGCAATGCGTGACATTTTCCCACAATGCATGACATTTTTCCCGCAATGCATGAATCTTTTGATGATGCCTCCCTGATACCGAACAAAGATAATGCTTCACTGAGCAACATAGGTGATCTTCTGGGTATCTTTTGGATGGCGGTATCGTCTCAATCGACAATACAAATAAAAATGACCCTCAGAGTAATGGTATCATCTCATTTGACAATTCGATATAAATAACTCTCCGGGCAGCAATATCATCATGTCTGATAATGTGATGCAGACGAAATCTTCTAGGTATCTTTAGTTGATGGAAAACAATAAAATTTCTCTCTTCGAGGTTTCCATTTGTTCGAACTTCGAACATAATTGCATGTTCATTATGGACTTTGCCTTGTTGGAAACTTAATGAAATAAAGTAATTCATATTTCAAAATCTTTGATATAAGCATCATAAATTTTTTCGTGCATTCACAGAAAAATTGTCAATTTGGGGAGATCCTCGCCCTTTTGACTTCTCCATATTTATTAAATGGAGGAATATGCTAATCTTGAGGCAAACCTATAGACCTACATTCACAGAAAATTTGTTAGTTTAAAAATGAATTGATCTGTGTCGATCTCTTCGGTTGTCTGCTCCTTGTGTCGCTATCTCCGGTTGATTTATCCGATCTCCCGCCTCTTGATAGATAAGACAAAATATTTTTATGCAAAAATAATTGAAACACGAAAGAAAAGTTTTAAGGAAAATAGATTTTGAGCAAATAATATTTGGAAAAGGTCACTGCAAGTGTCATGTCACATCAAGCCTAGCGAACATCTTTGAAGTTGATGCCTCGAGATCTATCTGATTACTTGTTGGGAAGTATTCAAAGTTGTTCCAAACTTCTGATGAAACTTATTGAAATTTTCGATGCCATCCTCAAGAATTTCTACCCTAGTTATATGTCTCGGCGCATGCTAAACTGTTGATGAACAAACCATGGAATTTTTTAGATCCTCTCAAAAATTTTGTCACAGCTGTAATTTTCAACGTAATTTCAGTCTTGACTTTGTTGGAGAGATCTTCTTCTCGAGAATTTTTGAGTCCCTCTCAAAAATTCTGTACCAGTTTCTATCGTAAAGAGAGATAGAAATCTTATGGGAGATATGACCGAACCGTTGTGGCGCCTACTTATCCCGTTGAGGCAGGAATCAGGTCAAATGTAGTTCCCCCTTCTCGAGGATTAACAGAAATAGGAAATTTACAAAGAAACCGACCGAGGCCAACATAGGCTGCCTACGTATTAAAGAATTTAGGTCGCACGTAGTTCAAGTACAAGGAAAAATATTAAAGAATTCAGGTCGCACGTAGTTCAAGTACAAGGAAAAATATTAAAAGGGGATAAAGGGGTGATCGAGGTCGACATAGGCTGCCTACGTATCTCATTCTTAAGAATTCAGGTCAGACGTAGTTCATTACAGAGGGATAAAATTCTTAACAAAGCGATTACAAGAAAATAAAATGATTACAAGGAAATGACAGAAATACAAATTGAAACTTCACACATAATAACTCTTGACAACATCTGAGTTGATCGGTTTTGGCCATTCGGTGCCATCCATCTCTGACAGGACCAAGGCATCTCCAGATAACACTTTGCGAACCATGTAGGGTCCTTGCCAATTTGGTGCAAATTTCCCTTTGTACTCAGCTTGATCAGGGAAAATGCGTTTGAGAACCAACTGACCAATTTCAAATATCCTGGCTCTTACTTTCTTCTGGAAAGCATGAATCATTCTCTGTAGATATAGTTGACCATGACAAACAACAACCATTTTCTTCTCATCAATCAAGGTTAACTAGTCAATCCGCTTGCGGACCCAATCATCATCACTTAATTCAGCTTTTTGAACAATTCTCAACGAAGGTATTTCAACTTCTGTAGATATAACTGCTTAGGTTCCATACATTAACAAATATGGAGTAGCTCTAATTGACGTTCTGACAGTCGTTCTGTAACCCAACAAAGCATATGGCAACATCTCATGCCAACCTCTATGATTGTCAATCATTTTCCTCATAATCTTCTTTATGTTTTTGTTGGCGGCTTCTACAACTCCATTCATTTGGGGACGATGGGCAGTTGAATTTTGGTGAGTAATCTTAAATTGTTCACATATCTCTCTCATCAAATGACTGTCGAGATTCGCTCCATTATCAGTAATGAAGGATTCCGGTACTCCAAACCTATATATCAAATTGTTGCGAACAAGATCATCTACAACTTTCTTGGTCACCGACTTGTATGAAGCTGCTTCCGCCCACTTGGTGAAGTAGTCAATGGCAACCAAAATGAATCTGTGTCCATTAGAGGCGACTGACTTTATTGGACAAATGACATCCATGCCCCAAGCTACAAATGGCCAAGGTGAACTCATAGCATTGAGTTCGTGAGGTGGCACTAAAATCAAATCACCATGCACTTGACATTTATGATATTTATGACATTTCTGCACAAACTTGGAACAGTCATGCTCCATAGTCATCAAAAAATAACCAGCCGGGAGGATCTTCCTAGCCAAAGTGAGCCCATTCATGTGAGTACCACAAACTCCAGCATGTATATGTTCAAGAAGCTTCGCAGCTTCACTAGCATCAACATATCTGCGATGACCTAAATCTGGAGTCCTCCTATAAAGGATTTCCCCACTTGCAAAGAAATTGAGAGTCATACGGCGTATCGACTTCTTTTGGTTGAACGTTGCATTCTCATGATAGATCCTAGTCTCTAAATACTTCTTGATGTCAAAATACCAAGGCAAACCATCTGGTTCTGCTTCAACATGTGAACAATGGACAGGTTGCTCTTTTACCTCTATATCCAAGGGATCAATATAACTTGTATCTGGATATTTGATCATTCAGGCAATGGTGGCAAAATCCGGCCAACTCGTTTTGTGTCCTGGGAGAGTGTCTGAATTCAATTTTGCGAAATCTCTCACACAACTTCTGTATATACTGAACGTACGGCGTGATCTTTGGGTTCTTCATAGCCCATTCTCCTTAAACCTGTTGAATTAGCAAATCTGAATCTCCAATAACCAAAAGCTCATGAACATTCATGTTGATGGCAATCTTCAACCCAAGGATACAAGTTTTGTATTTTGCCATTTGTTTGTGCAATCAAATCGGAGTTTAGCTGCCATAAGATAGTGCTGACCGGTGTCTGACACTAAGACCGCTCTGATTCCTTTCCCTTGGTGATTCACCGCTCCATCAAAGAACACTCTCCAACCAAGGTATACTTCAGAAATATCCTCACCCACAAATGCTATTTCTTTATCGGGAAAATAAGTCTTGAGCGGTTCATACTCTTCATTAATTGGATTCTCTGCAAGATGATTAGCCAAGGCTTGTGTTTTTATCGCCTTCTGGGTCACATACACAATGTCAAACTCGCTCAAAATCATTTGCCATTTAGCCAACTTCCCAATCGGCATTGCCTGATGGAAAATATACTTCAACGGGTCCATCCTGGAAATAAGGTATGTGATATAAAAAGACAAATAATGTCTCAAATTCTGTGCATTTCAAGTCAAAGCACAACATGTCCTTTCCAAAAGAGTGTAACGAGCCTCATATAGAGTGAATTTCTTGCTCAAATAATAAATAGCTCGCTCCTTCTTCCCAGTTTCGTCATGTTGACCGAGCACACATCCAAATGCGTTATCCGAGACAGACAGATACAACAATAGTGGACTTTCTTCCCAAAGAGGAACCAATATCGGTGGATTGGACAAATAGTTCTTGATGGCATCGAAAGCAGTTTGACATTCTCCGGTCCATTTGGTCAAAACATCTTTTTTCAACAACTTGAAGATGGGTTCACATACCACGATGGATTGAGCTATGAACCGGCTGATGTAGTTCAACCTTCCCAGAAAACTCATTACCTCTTTCTTGGTCTTCGGAGGAGGTAACTCTTGAATCGCTTTGATTTTGGAAGGGTCAAGCTCAATACCCCTTCTACTGACTATAAATCCCAACAACTTGCCAGCCAGCACTCCAAAAGCACAGTTGGCAGGATTTAACTTCAAATTGTATCGATGCAGATGATCAAAGAACTTTCTCAAGTGATTCGAACTCTTGTGGGATTTGATTATGACATCATCCACATATACCTCAATCTCCTTGTGAATCATTTCATGAAAGATGATTGTCATGGCCCTCATATAAGTATCACCGACATTCTTGAGACCAAAAGGTATCACCCGATAATGATATACACCCCAGGACGTGATGAAAGTTATTTTTTCTGCATCTTCTTCATCCATCAGGATCTGATGATAACCCGTATAACAATCCACAAATGACTGCATGTCATGCTTGGCACAATTATCAATAAGAATGTGAATGTTTGGCAACGAAAAATTAGCTTTCGAGCTATCTTTGTTGAGATCTCTGTAGTCAACACAAATTCTGATTTTTCCATCTTTCTTGGCAACCGGAACAACGTTGGCTAACCAAGTCGGATATTGCATCACTTCCACTACTTGAGACTTGATTTTTTTGGTAATCTCCTCTTTGATCTTTAAACTCAACTCAGGCTTGAACTTTCGAGTCTTTAGTTTTACGAGATTGAAATCTGGATTAATCGGCAACTTATGGGACACCATATTCGTACTCAGCCCCCGCATATCTTTGTAAGACCAGGCAAATATATCAATGTATTCTCTAAGCAAGTGGACCAGGTCCCTTCTTTGAGCTTCGGTCAGATGGACACTAATTCTTACTTCCTAAACACAATCCTCGTCCCCCAGATTCACAAGTCTCAGTCTCTTCCAAATTCGGCTTGTGTTGATTTTCAAATTGTCGAAACTCTTCATCAACATGTATGGGTACCTCGTTTTCTTCTTCATATTCCTCGTACTCGTTATCATCTGCCTCATTTTGTTCAATCGATTCATGACATGACATGACATTGGTAAGTTTTAAATTGATATTACTGAAATTATAAACAAACAAAGTTAGGAAAGTAAAATATAAACAGATAACTGAGCAAAATTTTTATAGAAGAGGCTTTCATTTAAATTGAAAAGCCAGAACAAACTTTGGCCACGGCCAAGGGCCGTTTTGACTTTTTAAACATCACAAGGGAATTTAAAAACTTCAAACAAATAAAACTGCATAAAGGGTGGGTCTCGGACCTCTTCCGAACTACCACCGATTTTAAAAACAAACAAAGACACATGTCTTTTCTATCAAACTGCACGACAAATCAGGAGAGGTGTGGAGGTCTAATTTTGCAATTACTCATCAGGTTCTGCGTCACGGATGCCCGATGACCCAGCCTCTTCCTCGATAACCGCATCAATCTACTCAAAAAGCCCCAGATCCTTTCCTCGAGACCATCATCATTGACATATTCTCACGCTGAGAATGACTGGTACAGATGAGGAATTGGCATGGCCAATGATTGATTAACGCTCTTATTTTTCATCTTTGTTGCATCATCTGTTGGGACATATCCCAAACCGAACTTTGCTCCTTTGGCGGGGATCTGAATAGGCTCGATAATTCCTTGAAAATGCTTCCCTAATCTGAAACTTGGTTCGAATTGCTCCGGAGCATAACAGTAGCAATCATCTTGTACACAACAGGCATAAGAGGTTGTAGAGCCAAGTCATCACCAGTGGCATTTACCAGCTCAACCGTGTAGAAATCAAAACCTCTAGAGACATCATCAACGATCAGTACATATCCATTGGAATGGCTCCCTTCACCCTAAATGACCAATTCCTGGTCCTTCCAAACAAATTTCATTAGTTGGTGAAGGGTAGAAGGCACAGCCCCAGCCATGTGGATAAACGGTCTTCCTAGAAGCAAATTGTAATTGGTGTTGATATCCAACACCTGGAACTCCACGTTGAATTTTGCAGGACCCACCTGAATATCCAAGTTTACTGCACCCAATGTGTCTCTTTTCACTCCATCAAAAGCCCTCACATTGACTTGATTCTAGTGAAGCTTTCCTAGGTCGAATTTCAACTACCCTAGAGTCGAAAGTGGGTAAATATTAAGATCGGATCTGTCATCGATCAAGACATGAGTTATTATCTTGTCTCGATATATAGTGGTTACGTGCAGAGCTTTGTTGTGCATCATACCTTCAAAGGGCAGCTCTTCGTCACAAAAATAAATTTTTGTCCTCAAATGGCCTAGTTTATCATTGCTACTAAATTGTCACTATTGATGCCCACGAGCACATAAGTGTCATCCAGAGCCTTCATCAGAGCTTGCCTATACAACTACGAACTCATCAATAAAGCCCGTACAAAAATCTGAGCCGCTGTCTTCTCCAAATGCTTCACTATTGAATAATCTGTCGGTTGCATTTTCTCCAGAACTTCTCGGTGTCGGCTTCACTGATCAGCCTTTTTGTTTGGTCCTTCTTCTCCCCTATTTGAGCCAACTCTTCCGGTGTGTAGCACCTGTCGGATCTGGTCATACCCTGGGTAACAGCCGTTTCAATCACAAACTTTGGTCAGGTAAGATTTTCTCATGGCACCAAGGCAACAGCCTTCTTGGGTGTCAGAATCACAAACTATTTCTTCTCTCTGATGGTCAACGAAGCTATAACTCTTTCCAGTTCATCAGGAGCGATCGAAACTATTGCATTTTTCACGCACCAATCACCATCTGTCTCTATCATATTGATAGTGACGCCTCCATGATTTGGCAAAGGGTTACTGTTGACATTGGGCACAACTTTCTAGAGAGAGACCATTTTCTGGTCAATCGGATCTTGGATCTTATGCTTTAGGTTGATACAGTCCTCTGTATCATGTCCAACACCGTTGGAGTGATATGCGTATCTCTGATCAGGTCTGTAAAATTTTGAGCTAGTATCAACCGGCTTGGGCCCCACTAGATGAATATATCATGCCGCAGTTAATCGCTTGAACAGCTTTGTTCGGCTTTCGATAAGAGGAGTGAAAATTCTAGCAGGCTTCTTCTCAAATCTAGGACGGGGGGAATTGTAAGTGCCTTGTTGAGGAGGAGGCATTTGACGTTAATTTGGAGCGTTTGGACGAGCAGCTTGATATCTGGGATATGAGTTGGTTTGGTAATTTGGTTGTGGAGCTTGGTAGTTCGAGGGGGTATTTTGGTAAAGTGGAGCAGGGGTATGGTACACTGAGGGAGGAGTTTGGTAATTTGCTTGAACATTAGCACAGTTAAGGGAGACGTTCCGGTAGTGATGAGGTGGAGTTTGGTAAACTAGAGGAGGAGTTTGGTAGATAGGAGGGGGAGTATTTTGATAACTGGGAGGAGGGGGATTTTGATAACTGGTGGAAGGGGTATTTTGGTAATCAACTTGTGCATAACAAGACGAGTACGAACTCTGTGAAGGTCGAGAACGACCTTGGTATGATGATTATTTCCTTAGGGTCTTCTTTACTTCATAAAAGATAAAAGACACATCTTCTATTTTCTTCTTCAACAAACCCGAGGATCCACATGAGGCAGCAACACGAGCAATCTTCCCGGTTCTTAATCCATCTTCGATAGTCTCACCTATTTTGACTATCTCAGCAAACTTTTCTCCAACGAGCAACATAATTATATCATAATATTCAGGCTCTTGAACCCGCACAAATACTTCGACAATTTCATTCTCAGACATATGAGGTCGAACTATAGCTGTCTCATTTCTCCATCTGTATGAAAATTCTCTATAACTTTCATTCGATTTCTACTTCATTTTTTCCAAGGAATAGCGATCAAGAACGATCTCCACATTGTATGTGAATCATTCGATAAAGTCCTTGGCTAGAGCATTCCAGCTAGGCCACTGTCTGGTTTTATGAGATATAAACCATTCCAGAACCTCTCCACTCAGACAACGGCTAAAAAGTCACATCAATAAAGCTTCGTCTCTTCCAACTCCCACGAGCTGGTCACAGTAGGTCCTCAGGTGTGCTAAGGGGTTCCCTATTCCTCCGAAAACGTCGAATTTTAGCACCTTAAACCCTTCCGGGAGGTCCAAATTCGGATGAATGCCTAAATTCTCATAACTCACACCGGCGACTTCAAGAATACACTGCAACTCTTTCATGGCCTTTCGGATCTCTTCCTTCATATCCAGCTTGGCGGCCTCTTTCTTCTACCTCCACTCTCTCTCTCACTCTTCGTAATGGTCGAGCTCAGTACCATTGACGTCATGCTCATTGGGGACCGAGATTTGGAAAGTGGCTTTTTGAGGTAGGGATGGAGCAATGGAGGGACTTTGGGCATTTTGAGTGGCTTGATAGTTTTGAGGGAAAGTCTGGGGGTTGGTATGTTGATTTTGGTGATGGGGGGAAGCTTGCGGGTTGTTAACGTTTTGGTTTTTACGTGGTGGACCAGTTTGGAGGTTGGCATTTTGGGGAGGAAGTGGCACCTGGAGGTTGGCATTTTGAGAGGGTGGTGTCAGATAAGAGGCAGAGGCATAATGGGATTTTGGGAGGTTAGATCAATGATTGAGGGGTTATGAGCAGGGCTGGAGGATGGATTTTGAGCATGTTCCGCACTTGAAGGAGGAAAGTAAAGTGGAGGCCTTCCATTTGTTGGAGCATTGAAAGCAAAATCTGGATTAGGCAAATCTTGCCTTCTCTACATTTCGACCCACATCTCAGCGATCTGTTGCATCAACTACACGATTAACTCGTTCTGATTGGCGATGACGGACTAAGCCATAGCAACATCTGTTCAGCTGGTATCCTCGATGTTATCACCCATTGTTGACTTGCCCTTCCAAGAACTTTGACTAGGGAAGGAATCTGTAAGGCCTTTTGATCTTGTAAAATATGAGTGTTTCGCCAGCTTATCAACACATATCAGTTCTAACTACCTGTAGAGGAAAACAACTCAAAAGCAAATCTGTTAGTTTTTTATTCAGGACAAATAATGCAAAATATCACATAGAGGGCATATAAACACATGAGAGTTGCTTTGTTTGAGAACATGTTAACCCACGAATAATGGGGACTGATTTTTGAACAAGCAGGAATTTGCTCGTATTATTTTGAGGCTAGTGACTTAGAAAGGTTGAATCCCATTGAGCTAATGTTTTCTTGCTGCATCTTCTGGCATCTGTTAATCTGAATTCAATGTATCCTTGTAGAATGAAAGGGGGAAAAGAAAATTTTAAAAAGATAGGGGCCGAGCCTTGAAAGACTGCCTACGTATCTCGCAAGGAAAATTCAGACCCTACGTAATTCGAATACAAAAGAAATTTTCATTTTCATTCAGTCATTTCTAGTGATTACAAGGAAAGTGAAAAACAGACAATAAAGCTCCTAAAAGATAAAATGTGCCTCCATCCAAGTCATTCTTCTTTCGATTGTCGCATTAATCATGAGGGGTGATTTTCTCATTCCCTTCTTTCCACCATCCCTGGAAAGGAGGCCTATAGACAATTTCCTCCTCAAGTTCTTCTTCAATAGCTTCCGATTCAGTGTCCTCGAGGACAGGGACTGCGTTATCCAAGAGAGGATATTCTTCGCGTAGCCTCTGAAGACTCATGCTATACTGTCTTTGAAGACATCGTCTCCCTTCCGCATAGTGGTTGTCTCTTCATTCACGATAGCGTGTATTTCCATCTTAGCCTCTAACTTCTTGTCTAGTGCCACATTTGCGGCTCGTGCGACCCCGGTGGCGATCTCCACTTCTATTCTCCTTTCTCTGGTTTCTTGGATATCCTGTCTGAGCTGCTGCAATTCCATCCTCAAATCCTCTTCAATTAACTCTATGTCGATACTCTTGCCTTTTTTCATCTTAGCTGTGATTTTACCTTTACTGAGATGATAGAGAAATGTCTTAGGATTTGGTAGTAGGAATTTATTTTTTGGCTGAGAAACTCAAGACTCAAGAAATTTTGGTTGAACATTTTGGTAGTGACTTTGTATTTAGAATTGTGGAGATTTTGGAAAATTTTTGAAAAGGAGTGGCTAAAAATGTCTTCATTCAAAGCAACATATCACATAAACAGTTAAAGCACACAAGCATATATCACGTCCTAAACAGATATGTGACCCTTTTGTACCAAGGGTAGGCCTAGTGATTTGAAGGATGTATTGTGCCATTTTAAAACAAATTGTTGCACCCCCCAAAACAAGATTCATAAATAATTAGACAATTCATTACAAAGTTAACAAAAGGGATACATCTTTTAGGGAAAGGATAAACTGCAAATACAATGACATCAATCCCACGCAGGGGAATTAGATAACTAAAAGGTAGAAGGACCTGCTCCTCCTCTTTCTTTTTCCACTTCTTCACGATAAGGAACTTGCTAGTTATCACATGCGACTCAGCGAACACAACTTTGGAAGACATCGATACGCCCTGGGGAGTATTAAGCTGATCATCCAAGTTCGAATCCAAACGTATCAGGCAGGCTCTTGCGCTAGCTAACTATTGTGTGGCAAAAGCTAAGGCCCTTTGGTTTTCATATTCTCGATGCTAGAACTCTTGTTCCCTACGCAGGTATTCTTGCTCCCTACGTTGAAACTTTTGCTCTCTTCGGTCCCATTCCTGCTGAGAGTGGTAGGCTTGGATTTGGAGCCTTACCTGGACATCTTCAATCTGTCGGCTCGTGCGTGGCGTCCGATCAAATGTACCACGTAGATCATCCATCAACCATTTTTGTATTCGTCAACATACCGAGCTTCATATCTGTCTTCGCCCATGCTTTCTTTTAGGTTGACTCGCCCGGCCCATTCATCAAGAATATCTTTGGCATGAGGTATCTTATCACACCCATTGTAGTGAAAGACGTAGCGGCTAGTGTCTCCTTTGAAAGGTACGATTTATGTTCTACCGATCTGCCGCATTACCCTACTAGGGTTGTAGGGTCGAACCCCTCTAATGCCAAGAAGGATTAGGAAAGAACACTTAGTTCCCTGAACAACTATTTTTCTGACATGAAATCTTGAAACATTCATTGTACATTTCCGTCTTTTATGTCGTGGAAGACTTTAGCACATGATTCCCTCGTGTTGTGGATCTTGAACCTGTTGATGCTCAAATGGAACTCGTAGTGGTCGAGGTGGCTTTCTTTTTGTGGTTCGGCCAATTTCTGTTTCTGAGTCTCATACGTCTTCACTAGATGTTTAGACATCCACCATTGCAGCAAGATATTACACCCTTGAAAAATGGAAACCCATTTTTGCATTGACCCAAAGATCGATAGATGTCAGCCACGATGATCGGGGACAGGTTGAAGTATTTCTAGACTTGTCCCTTTTTACCAACACCCTCAAATATGGCGTGAGTTACCATGATAATCCGAGTATCAATTTTGTTCCCTCCGTCCTGAGGAAATACCATCATCCCTAATAGGCATACAACAAATGCTAGAGTTTGAGTCTAAGTCCAACTACCATGATCGAGACACTCATTTGGGAAATTCTTATAATAGTTCTAGTGTCCCCATCGTTCGTAGAACTTCACAAATGGAATACTCGGGGTGACTAGCCAGTCCGCATTTACCAATAACAATATGTTTTTCAGTTTTTTGCTTGTCGGCTTATCCGGTAGAAAGATGTGATGATCTGGATGATTTTTCCTTTTCTGGCACATTCCGACGTTGTCTAGACAATCTCTGATTTCTTCAATAGTTGGCGTCATTTCGACATCTCCGAAACAAAACAACATTCTCTCATCATCCCAAAATCGAGTGACCACCTCAATGAATTTAGGCCAAACTTTGAGATTCATTATCGACGGGAGGTAACCCAAGTGAATGAAAAATTCTCTTTTCTGGTATGCATTGAGATTTTTCAACCATACATGGAGGAGGTTCGACGTCTCAGTGACCATTTTGAAACTCAAGTGTTGTTTGGCCATCTACAAAAACTTACAAAGAATTAGATAACGCCCCAAACCCAAGATACAACATTTTGTCAAATAGCGCATACATTCTTCAAACACGTAAGTATGAGCATCTGTTTGGGCCGTCGGCCCTTTGGACTCAAGGTGGTCTTTCTAATGGACCCAACACGCCTTGGGTATTAGGTCATCTTAGACCAATGCGCTAAATTTCAAGGATTTCGTTTCGCTCTACCCTAGTTTGACTAAGGGTGGCTTTCTTTATAGTGGATTGGTGACCCAAGCGGACTATTTGGGCTGGGAGAGTTAACGACAGTTGACTATCCAGTAGCAAACTACATTCGTCAGGATACCCCGAAAAAAATTTGGTTAACGAACGACTGCGGCCCGCATAATCATTCTTTAAGTGAAAAACAAAAATAATTGTCGTTTGACAATGTATGTCATGCCATGAATGCAACATTTCAATATATACGATAAATAACACAAGTAGACAGTTAAAATACATAGCCAAATAAATTAATCTTAAGGTTAGAACCATTCAATTCCCCAGTAGGGTCGTCATTCTGTTTTATTTAAAAATAATAATTTAGATTGGTTTTAGGAGTCGCCACTTAATTTTTAAAGTAAAATTAAGAAAACTATTATTTTCAAAAGACAAAAACAGAAAATCTAATGAAATCATAAAAGGGGTTCGGGGTTCTTATAAGCATTTCGGGAAGGGATTTAAAACACTTGAAACGCCTGCTAATATGCGGTTATCCGGCAATTAATTATTTGGCTAACATAAGTTTAATTTAGCTTGAATTGCAAAATTGAACTATTTTGTAGTTAGGACCATTTTAAGGGAGAAATAGAAAAATATTTGAATATTATCTAACTGAAGTATTTTGTAAACTTACTTATTTATTTATTTAAGTCATGTAAAAAAGTGAATAATTTAGTTACGTAATTAATTCAAAATTGGTGTCTTTTGGAGATTTGAATTTTTTTTAAAAACCTTAAGATTAATAGCAGACAATAACGAGTAAACAAACACAGTAAAATAAAATAGAGAGAGGCTTGTGCCCAAATCTGGTTTTCCTATCCACCTAGGCTAGTATTTGGGCCCAATTTTGTTTTGGGCATTTGGCCCAGTTAAGTCACCTGCACCTGTCCTAAACTAACATGAAAGAAAGATATTTTTTTTTATCTTTGGGCCAAGGCCCCAATTCTTTCACTTGTCCTAAACTTCTAACAGAAATAATAATAAATAAAATGACAAGGGCTTAGGCCCAAAATAACAAAATACGACTTCTTAAAAATAAGGGTGGACCTTTTGGCCCAAATCTCTTCAACTTTTAATCTGCTACATATTTTTGGTTTTGGGAACTTGTAATTTTGCTTCTAAAACAAATGACAGCTTCCTCTAGCAATCAACCTTCAATAAACCTAGTTGACTCGGTAAATCGGTGTTGGGTTTGGCCCAACTAGAATGCAAGGCGATGTAAAAGGGAGTCCCATTTGGACTCAATCCGAGTAATTCATACAAAAAAAAAAAGTAATTATAATTATAACCATCACTGTCAAACCATACTACTAAAAAGAAAATAAATATAAAATCAAGACAATTATATAATGCAAAGGAAAGTACTAGCTCGTGTCTTACATCAAAAGACCAAGCAAAGTATTAATATGACTTAAAAAAAATGTAGTGTTCCAGATTATTGACAAACATTTGTTGGCATTAACAAATGACAACATTCGGCTACAAATAATAAATGGCAAATAACAAACTTGTCATCATTTAGGGAGAGAAAAAAAAATAACAAAAAAGAAATAAAAAAAAATGATGCATCTCATAAGACGAAAAAGACGGTTATGGATAAGCTATGAACAAGTTGTATTTGACCTTTTGAAAACTTGAACAATTTTAGGAAAATAGTCATTCACAAAAGATGCAGAGAACTCAAAATACTAGAAAAATATAGGAACTCATGACGTAAACAATAGAAGAGATAAAAGAAAATAACGATAGTCATATTGCAAAAATAAGCCAACAACCACCGAATACTCATTACATGACTCTCATTTTAATAACTAATTCATGCTATTCTCAAATATAAAAAAAACTTAAAAAATTAAAAAAAATAAACATAAAGCAAGTCCAGATACATCATTCATAGTAGGATGAACTCATTTTTACCTTTATTCTTAACATGTTATAGTCTTGACTTCGGTGAGTAATCAAACAGTCTCAATATATTAAGAATGACATTGACAGAGATATATGCTAATAGCTTGAAATGGATTAGCAAATTCTTAAACTTAAACCTTTACATCAATAGGGAAACTTTAACTAAACTGAATCTTGATTTAGCATACTATCACTGGAATTTCAACTTAAACATGAATATAATTATCTCATAATAAAACACAGGGTTATGAATCCTGAAGAAATTTAGGCAGGTGACTAAGGACAATATTCAGTTTTAGCATTATCGAGAGCATTTCCTAACCAGTAAAAACATCAACCAGCAACTAATTTAATATCAGAAAACAACCCAACATTCTTGTGCAAAAGATATGTTAGAATCACCATTTTGAGATCCCACATCCCCAATATCAACATCTTAACAATACACAACATTGACGAGGAAATTAGGAACTATACAGAAAGCTAAGAGGAGTTTACCTCTTTTCGAGCAGCAAACAGGGACCGAGCGAGCTGAACAGAGCTTTCCACGACCACAACGAGATTCGAAGAACTCAGGCGAACTTCGACGAGGTGAGAACGGGGAAAACGGAACTAGAAGAAAAAAAAACTCAAAATCCTTTGAAGCTATTTGAGAATATATCTGTTCAGATATCGACTCTATTTGCAACTTTACGTAAATCATTTCTCTATAAACTATATCTCTCTATATCAGTTTTTCTAAAAAAATTGCCAAAATGTTTTCTCCCCCCCCCCCTCAGTTACAAAAGAATTGGGCCCATACCAAATTCAAATCCAAAATCCTTTCACCATTTAGGGACGACACCCTTTCTCTGAAATTTCTCTCCATTCCGAAAGGGGAAATGGGGATGGACGACGGGGATCGATTCCAACGTCATTGGCGCGCTACGTGGCATGATCCCACAACTGCAAGGATGAAAACGCGTGTCTGGTGGCTGGAATCGTACTGCTGAAACAATACTGGGTTGCTTTGCGTCGAGAAAAGAGAAGAAAAAGATGCAGGGGTCGTTTGGGATTGTACGTTGTACGTATTTTTGTTGTATTTTGTGGGCTGTTGGAATTATTAACATTGGGCAGCTTTTGGGTCCTTTTAGAATTGGGAACTCTATCGTGTCGGGGTGTTAGGAGAATTGGGCTGAAATAAGGTATAAAGTGGGCTGGGAAGTTGTTGGGTTGCTGGAAATTGAACTTGGATTGCTGAAAAATTAAGCAGGCCCAAAATTTGATCTTTTAAGGATTGAAATTGGGATTATAGAAATGGGTTGTCATGACCTGAGAGCACCCCCTAGTCGTAGCCGGCGTACTCGACCTCTAGGAGGTCTAATACAAGTCTCTTAGCATTCATTCATCGCATAGACAATAAAAGCAATAAGGAATTTAAATCTTTCTTTACAATCGAAAGAACACCTTTTAATAAAATAGCAAGCGGAAGACTTCTAGACTTTATACATGATGTCCCGAAACCATCTAATACTTTGAATACAACATTGGGACTAAGCCCACTCAATACTATAACGAAACTACAAGACATAAAGGAACATGTTGGGTATTGTCCTCGAATCTATGAGGACTCACCAAGTCTTCATCTTCAAACACCTTAGAAACCTATCCATCAACCATGGAATACCGACATCTCCAAATCCATACACTTTAGTCAAAAGGGAAAGAAAGGGGTTAGCACAATTAAGTACTAAGTATGGAAACCATGCAAAAACATGCTAAAAGGGACGTTTATTGGAGAATCATGCTTTATGTCATTTGACAAAACTTCGCGAAAATCCAAGTATAAGAGTCACAATACTCAATCATAACCAACATACAAGCCATTAACCACTTTAGCACATACTCACACCCATAACCCGTTCTTTCACCTTCAACCATCCACCTCAAGTAACGCTTGGACAACACCTTGTGCAATGTATGAATAGCGTCCTAACCACCATCCACACTAAAGCATCATCCTAAGGCCACCTAACGTGAACTTACCACTTATAATGCTTCATATCACAAGCCATCATGCATAACTAGTACTAATATACAACACATAAACATATTACTCAAATAAGCCATTTCATCATCTTAGAACCTCTATCTAAAGTTACCTTAACACACACCTAAGTAAGACATGAAGTGGCCGCCCATACAACATCTTCATACACACCTAAGTGTTCCTCAAGGCTACCATAGATAATGACCTTTCTATTTTGAACATAATATCAATAAGTCAACATTCATAATACAAGTCAAATATAGCATGCATCTTCATGTTCTAAGCATTTAGGAGCCAACATTCTTCATGAGAGACATTTAGGACACATTCATGTATTTAGAGGACTTTCATACATTAGCCATTAAGGCTTAGGGAACTCACTTTAGCATCTTCAAAGCCTACCTGTGTCATGTGTAGATAGCATCCCATACTACTACTTACACGTTGTAGAACCTATCCAATAACTAGAGTGCACATCCCACATGATGGGAATATGCATTAACCGACATAGACCATACTAGCTAGGCATGGAATCTGGTGTCATAAGACACCACACCGTGGAAGGTGTTCTACTTGCCAAGGGTAGAACTAGGACACATCCCATGTACGCACATGGTTTAAGAGATATCCAAAGATGTTTATTGTACTCTCACCTCATACTCGGGAAGAGCTACCATCTTAACCATATCCACTCGGTGCTTAGCCTTAGTTCCCATAGAGTAATTTCATTCACATATATGTATTAGAGAAGGCACCATCATTAGGTCTACCGACCCATACCACATCTACCAAGAAGGGCACCACAAGGATCTACCGATCAAGGTTCATTAAGGATAACTCATTGACTTTCTTAGAGTGGGCTTTCTACCGTTTCGGTCCACCAACTCTAAGTTGTTCATTTCACACAAGAAGGAGGCACCATCATAGGGTCTACCGCTTCAAGGTTTTACATTCACTTAGGGTCATCATGAAGGGGCACCATGCTTAGGTCTACCGGTTCAAGACATAGCCTAGAAGCCTCATTAATCATTCATAGAAAGGGCACCATACTTAGGTCTACCGATTCTAGACATTCCATCATCATCACATATGAACATTAAGAGAGGACATACTTCCAATCATAATAACAACTTATACAAGATCACTTTGAGATCACATGAACACCTTTACATTCACAACATGAATACCTATACTCATTAGATTCTCATTCAAATCTTTCACATCACATTCACATATATGATATCATGTCAACACTTCAACTTCCTCATACAATGCCTTCAAGGCCATAATCACAATACATTCAACATATAAGAACCTCCATAAGTGGAACACACATCAATCTATCACAATTCTATATCAATTCTACATTAACAATGAAGTTAGGTCAACTTACCCTTTTTCCAAAGCCACAATCACCATTCCTCAATTATTAAACAATTCACAAGAGATAAATATAGATAATAATAGAAAACAACTATTCAACTACAATCTAAGCATAATTTCATCATCATTCAATCATAAACATTCAACCCATATCATAAGCCAAATTTAGGAAACTTGGAAAGACATGGGTTCATGGAATTTTCTTTCTTAAAACCATCAATAAGCATCAATAATAGCATAAATCATCATTAAAAATCATTTAATGCAAGAACCCGTGCTTAGAATCGAAATTAGGGTTTTTGTGATTTTGGAAGAACTTTGAAATCATTTGGATTGAGCTCCTGGAAAGGAAGAATAATCAAGGATAAAGGATCCACATACCTTAATCTTCATGAATCCCACGAATTTTTGAGAAGAAAACACTTGAAAGCTTCAACCCTAGCTTGAGCTTGACCGAGCCGTTCAATGGAGTTCTAGAGAGAAGTTTTTAGGAGAGAAGGGTTTTGATTTAGGGAAAAGTGAAGAATGAGTTCTAAAATACCATATTAAAGTTTTAGTACTCTTAAAATACTTAAAAACACTTAAAATAATAACTCATATATTAATTAGGACTAGGGGTGGATTTACCAACTCACCCCTAAAATGGTCGTGTCCTTTACAACTTTTCCAGGTTCATTCCACGCCTACCAGACCACGGACCGTGGCCTGGTCCATGCCCTATCAATGGGATTCGTGGTTTGGGACTGAGAGTCAGCCTGCAGGGCTTGCTACTACGGACCAAGACTGTTGGTCGTGGTTTGACCCACGAGCCGTAGGTTATGGCCGTAGTTTGGCCACTTTTGGCCAACTATGGTTTTTCCTTAGGGCTTTGGGGCTTAGACTTAGGGTCCTCAAGGACCCTTAGGGTGGTCCTTGGGGAGTCGTACCTTGACGTCTAACCCCTAAACACCTCAAGCATGGCTCGAAACAACATCAAACAGCATCAAAACTCAAGATGAACACAAACGAATACACGTTAGGCTCTAGTTACTCTAGTTTGTTTTTAGGGTCCTCACATTATCCCTCACTTGGGAACATTCGTCCTCGAATGACACTTGAACACGTTAAGGGGTAATGACTCAAGACTAGCAGTCCACAATCTTACATATAACATTATAAACATCACACATATCTAGGAGGAACATCAACTCCACATCAACAAGGCTCAAACAACTTCATGCAATTCAAGAAAGTAGGAATACATCTACCTACTTCTTATGCATCAAACCTTCACATTCTTCATTTCATTGGAGGAACTTCCTTCTCCAATTCACATCATTCTCATCATAACATCAATAAACACAATATGCAATTTCCTCATAAAAGCACATTATGCAACATTTTCAAGAACACAATTAAGCATGCTCAATAAGTCAACTGATGTAACATTTAAGCATGTTCACCATTTCACTTCATGAAGCAAATAGACAACTCATACTAGATGCACATCAACAAGAGGAACACAATTCATGAAAACTCATTCTCTCATTTAACAAGAATTCAACTAGAACATGCATAACATAAGGAGAACATATGGAAACTCATTTTTCACACAAGACTCCAAAACATAAAACAACCTACTAGGAACTCTTTGTTTTAGGCTTGAATAGGCACATAAAGAAAGAGGTAAGGATATCAACACTTCTCATCAACCTTACTACTCAACATACCATCCCCTCCTTAAGGGTAAACCCAACTAAGGTCAACATGACATAGGAACCTCAATTAAGAAACCATCAACATACCGGAGCCTTTAAACTAGGAAGGTCCTCATTAAGCAACTCTTGCTCACATCAACCTTACCACCTCACTCCAAGGTCTCACATGAGTCTACCACACCGAGTCTAAACTCCTCAACTCACTACACCTCTTGAGATGAAAACATCTATCAAGCCTAACTCATGAACATCAAAGACTCTCAAAAGCCTTACTATCTAGCCACAATATCCCCCACTTAGGAGAAAACTCATACTAACTCTTTCAAACTTCACTCTTTCCCATCCTAAGGTCGGAGCAAGACACACTAAACCTTCATACCCATCACACCTAAGCATTTCTAAAACACCACATTTCACTAACTCTTTCAATACTCCCCCAAACTCATCATAACTAAGTCGGATTCTACCAATAATTCAAAATCATAAGGCATCTCATTCAATCTCAAGTTAACATCACAATCTTCCACCTCACATCTATCAAGTCACTAATCCATAGTTGGCATCACAACCAACCTTTTCTCTCCCTCAACCCTTGCAATATAAACCTCCCAACAGACGTCACACTCTAAGGACCATCACATAAGGAACAAGGGAAAAGCATTATAGAGCGAAACTCTATAGCACGACTTGAAGAATGCAGCACTCAATAGCCTCATATTCATAATGTGGTGCGCTTCACATTATGAACAAGACACTACTAGATGTGGTTTGAGACAACCTAAGACCATTACAAAACCTTATGCTCTAATACCAAGTTTGTCACGACCCGAGAGCACCCCCTAGTCATAACCGGCGTACTCGACCTCTCGGAGGTCTAATACAAGCCTCTTAGAATTCAATCATCGCATATACACGAAAAACCATAAGGAATTTAAAACTTTCTTTACAATTGAAAGAACATCTTTTAATAAAATAGCAAGCGGAAGACTTCTAGACTTTATACATGATGTCCCAAAACCATCTAATACTTTGAATACAACATTGGGACTAAGCCCACTCAATACTATAACAAAACTACAAGAAATAAAGCAACATGTTGGGTATTATCCTCGAATCTATGAGGACTCACCAAGTCTTCATCTTCAAACACCTTAGAAACCTATCCATCAACCATGGAATATCGACATCTCCAAATCCATACACTTTAGTCAAAAGGGAAAGAAAGGGGTTAGCACAATTAAGTACTAAGTATGGAAACCATGCAAAAACATGCTAAAAGGGACGTCTATTGGAGAATCATGCTTTATGCCATTTGGTAAAACTTCATGAAAATCCAAGTATAAGAGTCACAATACTCAATCATAACCAACATACAAGTCATTAACCACTTTAGCACATACTCACACACATAACCCATTCTTTCACCTTAAACCATCCACCTCAAGTAACCTTTGGACAACACCTTGTGCAAAGTATGAATAGTGTCCCATACCACCGTCCACACTAAAGCATCATCATAAGGCCACCTAACGTGAACTTACCACTTATCATGCTTCATATCACAAGCCATCATGCATAACTATTACTAATATACAACACATAAACATATTACTCAAATAAGCCATTTCATCATCTTAGAACCTCTATCTAAAGTTACCTTAACACACACCTAAGTGAGACATGAAGTGGCCGCCCATACAACATCTTCATACACACCTAAGTGTTCCTCAAGGCTACCATAGATAATGACCTTTCTATTTTGAACATAATATCAATAAGTCAACATTCATAATACAAGTCAAATATAGCATGCATCTTCATGTTCTAAGCATTTAGGAGCCAACATTCTTCATGAGAGAAATTTAGGACACATTCATTTATTTAGAGGACTTTCATACATTAGCCATTAAGTCTTAGGGAACTCACTTTAGCATCTTCAAAGCCTACTCGTGCCATGTGTAAATAGCATCCTATACTACTACCTACACGTTGTAGAACCTATCCAACAACTAGTGTGCACATCCCACATAATGGGAATAGACATTAACCGACATAGATCATACTAGCTAGGCATGGAATCCGGTGTCATAAGACCCCACACCGTGGAAGGTGTTCTACTTGCCAAGGGTAGAACTAGGACACATCCCATGTAGGCACTTGGTTTAGGGGATATCCAGATATGTTCATTGTACTCTTGTCTCATACTCGGGAAGAGCTACCATTTTAACCATATCAACTCGGTGCTTAGCCTTAGTTCCCATTGAGTAATTTCATTCACATGTATGTACTAGAGAGGGAACCATCATTAGGTCTACCGACCCATAGCACATCTACCAAGAAGAGCACCACAAGGATCTACCGATCAAGGTTCATTAAGGATTGCTCATTGACTTTCTTAGAGTGGGCTTTCTACCGTTCTGGTCCACCAACTCTAAGTCTATCATTTTACAGAAGAAGGAGGCACCATCATAAGTTCTACCGCTTCAAGGTTTTACATTCACTTAGGGTCCTAGGGTCATCATGAAGGGGCACCGTGCTTAGGTCTACCGGTTCAAGACATAGACTAGAAGCCTCATTAATCATTCATAGAAAGGGCACCATACTTAGGTCTACCGATTCTAGACATTCCATCATCGTCACATATGAACATTAAGAGAGGACATACTTCCAATCACAATACAATAACAACTTATACAAGATCACTTTGAGATCACATGAACACCTTTACATTCACAACATGGTTACCTATACATCATTAGATTCTCATTCAAATCCTTCACGTCACATTCATATATATGATATCATGTCAACACTTCAACTTTCTCATACAATACCTTCAAGGCCATAAGCACAATACATTCAACATATAAGCACCTCCACCATAAGTGGATCACACATCAATCTATCACAATTCCATATCAATTCTACATTAACAATGAAGTTAGGTCAACTTACCCTTTTTCCAAAGCCACAATCACCATTCCTCAATTATTCAACAATTCACAATAGATAAACATAGATAATAATAGAAAACAACTATTAAACTCAATCTAATCATAATTTCATCATCATTCAATCATAAACATTCAACTCATTTCATATGCCAAATTTAGGAAACTTGGAAAGACATGGGTTCATGGAATTTTCTTTCTTAAAACCATCAATAAACATAAATAATAGAATAAATCATCATTAAAAATCATTTAATTCAAGAACCCATGCTTAGAATCGAAATTAGGGTTTTTGTGTTTTTGGAAGAACTTTGAAATCATTTGGATTGAGCTCCTTCAAAGGAAGAATAATCTAGGATAAATGAACCCCATACCTTAAACTTCATGAATCCCATGAATTTTTTAGATGAAAACACTTGAAACCTTCAACCCTAGCTTGAACTTGACCTAGCCCTTCAATGGGGTTCTAGAGAGAAGTTTTTAGGAGAGAAGGGTTTTGATTTAGGGAAAAGTGAAGAATGAATTCTAAAATACCATAATAATGTTTTAATACTCTTAAAATACTTAAAAAACACTTAAAATAATAACTCGTATATTAATTAGGACTAGGGTGAATTTACCAACTCACCCCTAAGTTGGCAGTGTCCCTTACAGCTTTGCAGGTCCATTCCACGCCCACCAGACCACGGACTGTGGCCTGATCCATGCCCCGTCAATGGGGTCCGTGGTTTGGGACTAAGAGTCAGCCTGCAGGGCCTGCAACTACGGACCAAGACTACTGGTTGTGGTTTGACCCACGAGTCGTAGGTCATGGCCGTAGTTTGGACACTTTTGGCCAACCATGATTTTTCCTTGGGGCTTTGGGGCTTTGGGGCTTTGGGGCTTTGGGGCTTAGACTTAGGGTCCACCTCAAGGACCCTTAGGGTGGTCATTGGGGAGTCGTACCTTGACGTCTAACCCCTAAACACCTCACCCATAGCTCGGAACAACATCAAACATCATCAAAACTCAAGATGAACACCAACGAACACACGTTTGGCTCTAGTTACTCTAGTTTGTTTTTAGGGTCGTCACATGGGTATATTTATAAATAAAAATAGCCAAGTGTATTAAGAATGTTATGTAAAGAATTTGGCTAAAATTTAAATGAGATGAATTAATATAATCAACTAACGAACTTCCTAATTTCAATGAAATAAAATAATAAATTTAACTAAACTAAATTACTCAAAATTAAAACCATAATTTAAACTAAACTAATTTAATAAAAATATTTAAGTAAGAAATAAAATCTTTTGAGATGATTTTCAAATATTCATAATATATACTAATTATATACATAATTATGTAAAACCATATATATTATGTAAAAATTATAAAAATGATAAAATTAATTAAAAATAACTTGAAAATATTTTGAACTTTATAAAATTTAATTATTTCAAATCATTTGAAATTTAAGAAGCTCGATGGTTAATATATATTGTGGAGGTCCAAAATTGGGTGTTAACACATATCCTGGTTGTGTCCTTCTCCAGTGATATAGTCCATTTCCTGAGATTTATTCACCTGGAATGTTGTTATCTTATTGCTAGAATCATGTGGGTCTGGGTCCAGAGTTCGAGCTAAATTTCTCACATCTCCTTCTCCCAAATCAACCTTTTGATCATTGAGGTTTAGAGGGTGATCCATCTTAGCAAGGGTTAGTTGGGGCCATGTTTGCTCTGCTTCACTTCTTGAGCCTTGTACAACTCCTTCCAAATTAACTCTTTTAGGGATGTGAACTTTGCCTTTGAACCTTTGTTTTTTAGCCGGAAGGTCTTTGATGAGATTTGGTTCATTGATGTTAACATCTTCTTTGTTGCTTTGAATTTGCTTTTCTATGTTCTGTAGATAAGGTTGTACTTCTTTTCTAGCTTTCCTGACTCTTAAATTATGATGGTGCCTTTCACTTTTATCCTTTTGCCTTTTATTCGTCTTGCTTTGTCGGTCTTTGTCCCATCTTGCACTTTTGTTAACAAACAAAGTGTTTTGTTTGTTTTCTTGCTCGTGATCCTTGTTCTCGTTCAGATCATTATTATCAATGGTTAAGTCCATCATCTCCTATACATAAAGGTGATTGAACACGTTGTTCTCATGTTTGCTACTGTTAACGTCTAAAGATTTTGTTTCCTCCATCTTGTTTAGTTGTAGGTTCACCCGGTTAGTCTCCTTTCTCATTGTTTTTCCCTTTTCCTTTCTTCTTTTCCACATGTTTTTAGCCCTCTTCTATTTCAATAGTTAAGGCCTCTAGATCTTCTTGGCAATTCATATCCATATGCATCTCTTTATGCTGAAGCAAACACTGATTATCAGAAAAAGTTTCAGCAGTCGTACCTGGATTTTGTGTGGCCCCATCGATTTTATGCTTGTCATTGTTGTTTTCTTTTTGGGATTCAACTTCTTTAATATTTGCTCTGTTGAAATTTTATTTTGTTGCTGATAAATTTGATGGACAATCTCGCATTTCTCTTTTGTATGCCCTTGAATTTTGCAATGGATGCAAAATTCAGGGATATTTTTGTACTCAATCTTCTGATTGAATGCTTCCATTTGTCCTTCCGAGCTCTTTATTGTCACTTGAATTTCAGTAATCAAAGGCTTTATGAGGTCTATTTCCACCCTCATATTGGCTGTTGTAGGTCTCGTCTTTGATTGAGTTGCTTTGTCCATGACAATAGGGGTTCCAATTGGTTCCACAATTCTACAAAGAGCTGCCCATTCATAGTAGTGCCACAGGAGGTATGGTAAATTGATTCATACTGAAGCTAAAGTTGTCTGTTTGTTTGGTTTGAAATTTGTCGTCCATCATTGGATCTTCATTGAATGATCTCCACTTAACTGAATGAAGTTGCAGGAAGCTATAGTGTTGTAGTCTTCTTCACTTTCAGCATCAATGAAAATGTGTTTCCCATCTTTTGCCCCAATTTTCACATGACGTTTGGTTTATATAATTTTTGCAAAATCTTCACTAATTTTATCAATTTGTAAGCGATTTCGCTCGAATTTCCACACCAGAGTCCATTTGCAAGTATCGGCTTGGAGGTCGTGTTCTTCCTTGGTAAAGCTGACAACAGATTTTCCATTAATTATTTCATGTTTCCTTGGTTGCAGTTTGATTCTGCCTTTGATGAAGTTTTGGGATCGAAAACCCAAAGCGGTCTTGTAGCTCGATTGCTCATCGGAGTTGGTGTTTTGTCCCTGGTTATTGGTACTCCTTTGGGAGTTTCTGGCTAGAGGGGGGAAACCATTCGGGTCTGGGTCTGGGGGTCTGGGGGTCTGGCGGTCTTTTGCCTAAGGAGGTCGATGTCGAGTTTCATGTCTGAGCTTCCCTTTGACTAGCAATTACCGGCAAAATCTTTTCCGTTAATGTAAGAGAACGATCTGTGTTCTCCTTAGTCTATTAGATAGTTAAGTCCTGGTTACACATTTTAACATGCTCTAAATTTTGGCAAGCTATAAGCCCATGTGTTTGATAATCCATATTTTATACAAATCTCATAATGTTAAGAGTAATTACATTTTATCCGTACTCTTTATCAAAATACAAAAAATCCTTAAATTTGGTGGAATACAGATACATCCCAAAGCATTCCCGATATATCGCGTTCAATTTTGGATACACCGCTCAATGTCCCAATACATCGAGACTTCGAATACACCGCTCAATGTCCTGATACATCGCATCTCAATTTTGGATACATCACTCAATGCCCCGATACATCACATATGTTCTGATACATCGCATAAACTGATGTATTCGACTGATGCATCTCGTAAAGTGATATCCGATCGATACATCGAAAAAAGTGATGTATCCAAGAATAGGAGAGAGTAGGGATTTTTATAATTTTTTTAAATGATATTTTTATTTTTAAAATATGATAAAATAAGTTGTGTAATAGATAACTTTTTCTATTTTATTCCCTGAAGGCCTTTGAATATTAAAGTCAATAAAACGTAACCAGTAAAGTGTAAACTAGCTTTAGATTCAGATATAACTTGTTTTTACTTCGATTATATAAATCTGATTTTGATTTTTGGGTGTATCAACTAAGATCCTGTTTGACATTGTTGTTGGGAGCCGAGAAACACTTATTTTGAGGGAAAAACACTTTTATTTGAAAAATTAGGTGTTTGGCAAACCTATAAAAACTGCTTTTAAATGAAAGCATAAGCATTTTTTCTGGTGTCAGAGTCGGAAAGAAGCTTAAAATTTCTGCTTCTTATAAAAAAGCAGAAGCAGAAATAAAATTTTTTTTTTCAGACTAAAATATCCTTATATATATATATATATATATATATATATATATATATATATATATCTAGTTTCTTTCTATAATATAATTTTAATATTAAAAGTTCGTTAATACTTGTCCTTTATCGTAATTTAACTCTCAAAAACATTTTTAAAAAAAAAATTAGTCAAACACAATTTACTTATAAAAACATTTTTCAAATAATTTAACCAAACAAAAATTATTATTTTTAAAAACACTTTTCTAAAAAACTATTTTTAAAAAATGTATGAAAATAAGCCGTTTATAACGGCAGTAATGACAAACAAGCTCTAATAGACAAATGGATCCACAATGATTTGACTAAACTTGAAAAGCAATATTGCTTGGTCATAAAATGTAAGATATACGGATGGCTACGAATGACTCTACGATATCATGTGCAATTATTAATTCAAGTCATGAATTAAATCGGTAAGAACATACTCTATTTATTAGTCTTTGTTCTTAATTACTTGTTTACTTTTGAATTGATATACCTATTAAGAAAAGAATAATTGACATAGTAAATTTATCATTTTAGCCTTATTAATTATGAAGTGTATGAATTAAAAAGCTAAGGTTTTCAAAAAGTTTACCCTTTTCAAAGTAATTAATTGAGGGTATAATAGATAATTTTTTTTGTCCTTTCTTGATTTGTCAAAATGGACAAGTAATTAGGGACAACTAAAAAAGAAAAAATGGACAAGTAATTAGACATAGGGAGTATCTAAATTGTTATATTAGGGCTTTGCTTAAATCAATTAAACCTTACTCTCCCCTAATTACTTGTCCACTTTTGAATTGACACACCTATTAAGAAATCAATTATTGACATAGTGAGTTTACCATTTTACCCCTATTAATTATAAAGTGGATGGATTAAAAATTTAAGATTTTCAAGAAATTCTACATTTTTCAAAGTAATTAATTGAGAGTATAATAGGTAAAATTATTTTGTCTTTTCTTAATTTGTCAAAATAGATAAGTAATTAGGAACAATTATAAAAGAAAAAGTGGACAATTAATTATGAACAAAGGAGTATCAATTAATTTCAACTTCTAATAATTTCTAACGTCGATTGTAATTAGTTGGAAACAACAATTATTGAATTTCAAGCATATGGACGTCAATAATTGTTATTTCCAACTAACCACAATTGACATTAGATTAGAAATAACTGGAAAAAATGTCACGTGGAACAAAAGTAGATGCATGACAGCAGGTCGGACATATAGTTGATTTTGTGCTACAAACTAAACCTTTACTTTTAATTTTTTTTTTCTAAATTCTTACTTAATTAAGAATACATGACATAAGTTAAAATCAATTGATAAGATTAAAGGATTAAATTGATTAAAGCAAAGCCCTAATATCATAGTTTAGATAATATATATGTTCTTATTGATTTAAAAAAAAAAATCAATTATTTCTCCGATTTATTTCATTTTTTCCCACCCCTTCACGCTGAAACAAATTTCGGTGTAAATTTTTTGGCAGAATCAGAAACTCATGAATGAAGAAATAATCTTTCAGTTTTGTACTATGAAAATCAATTTCCTGTAGATAATTATTAAATAAAAAATCAATAGAAAAAAATTTAATATATTACTATGATATATTGTGAGATTACAATTTTTTTTAAAGAACATATATGAAAATAACGTATTCTTCGTGAATCACGACGCTTTAGTTCTCACCGAGAAAAAACCAACAAGAATGAATAAAACCTGTGATGAAGTGAAGTGAAGCTAGCAATATAATTCTAAACAACTACAATTTTGACACGTTTTAGTGCTTTTTTGTCTCCATGTGAAATCCCCCATGCTGAAAACTAATTTATGTTAAATGAAATATAACCAAAGTAAAAAATAAAATAAAATAAAATGTAAGAGAAAAGACAGATAAAAAGTGTTTCACACTCGCGCCACATCATGATTATATCATTGCCACATTAATAATTGTGTCCGATTTCTAAAAAAAAATTTATCCATGTCACCCAATTGCTTCTTATTCCCAATACACTATCAAACTCACCATTAAATCATCATCATTATTGTCATTATCACCAAATTCACTTCGCCTCCACCATAGATTTCACCTCCCACAACTAAACTCACCATTAGAATCTTTTCACAAGCACTGCCATCATAAAAAAATTGATAACAACCATAATAAATTTGGTTAAATTCACCATCGGAATCACATCACCACCATTACCACCACTGAAATTCATCACAATCATAATCATAAATTTTAGCATTCACATTAAAATCACAAGTTTCATTGCCATTAATGAAAATAAAAGTCATACAATCACTAATTTTTATTTTTTTCTAACCACCATCAAGCTGGCCACCAAAAAAGATCTATGAAGATATATTAAAAAATTAGATTTTGTGCAAAATCCGGAAGCTTTCACATAGAAAAAGAAAGATTTGAAAATTTTATTATTTCATATGCTCACAATCAACAAATAAATAAATATATATATATATATATATATATATATATATATAAATTGAATAATCAGTGTTCGACTTGACAAATTTGATATGGGACTAGTAAATTTCTCGTTGGAAAATTTTTCGAACTGAGAACCTAATTTATTGAACAACTTCGTCAATCTTTGCCGTGGAATTCTATCCCTCAATCTTCTCTTGTGTTTTTCTCTTGAAAACTCACCATGAAAAAAAATATTATTTTTCTCATTAACCATAGCAAAAAGAATGTTCATGATAAGAAAAAATGAAGGAGAAGAAAGGTAGGGTAGCGTGAAGGAGAAGGGTGGGGGTGATATTTTTTTTTTTTTACTTTATTTTAACTCAAACACGCCTTATTTAGTTTTATTTCCACGCCAGCTTTGAGGGTGGTATTAAATTCACTTTTGAGTAGTATAGGTGTGTAATAGGTCGTCCCAATAATTTAAGCGTATAACTGACTTTTCGCGACAAGTTTAAGAGTGAATTTATGTCTTTTTCTTAAAATGAAATGATAAAACTTTGTCCACATAGGCCGTAAACGTGGTTGAATTGGTGTAATATGTGGTATTTTATAAGAGATATCAAGGATTGAATCTTTTTGTTGATATTTCCTCGGTTAAATTTATTGTGTTAGGCTTATTTAAAATACCACATATTACATCAATTAAACTGAGAATTGTCATGAGTAATTTCTGAACAAGAAAGCTATATTGATATGCAATAATTAAATCTTTGATATTTAAAAAAGAAAATAACGACAATTAAATATACATATGCTCTTATAATATCATTGACTAATTAGTAATTTTTTAACAAGAAACTTTAATGATACCACAACAATATACATGTACTCTTATAGTATCATTGACTAATGAGTAATCTCTAAACAAGAAACCTTAATAATACCAATACAGTATATATATATATATATATATATTATTTATGCTGAGTATCAGTTAAGTAAAATTATCAACCTTAATGATACCAATACAGTATATGATACTGATCTAATATCAATTAAGCGAAAATTATCACCCTCAACGAAGGGGGTATGAGCTGTGAATGACCTGAGAACCCCCTTATACTTGGATCCGTTTGTAAGTTAGACCCTTATATTTATGACTTTGTCAGCTGAACCCTTCAACTCACTGAAACACAATATTTTAAACCCCTCTGACTATTGACCAAACTTATGTGACATTAATATTGTTGAGTTGGAAAAATATGTCATCACATGCATTCTAAAGAGAGTGAATTTAAAATATTTTATATTAAAAAATATTATTTTAAAAAAAAAAAAAAAACTGAAAAAGCTGGATAAAAAAACCACCTTCAACCCCTCCTCCCCTCACACCCACAGCCCCACCCCACCCCAGTCCCAACTTTCAGATCCACCCCTCCTTCTACTTCTGCTTAACACCCCATCCAAACCTTTTATTCTACCCCTAAATGCTCTCTCAGAATTATTTTTTTTAATTTCAAATCAATACACTTTTTGGTTATTTTCGTTCGGCACATTTTCACTCTTAAATTTTAATTCCGTGAGTATCTTTTGAATTTCGTATATTTAATGTGAAGTGTGATATTAGATACTAAAATTTTGAAAAGCTCCATCATAAGCTTGAGGAAGCTTGAAGAACTATAGATTGGTTTTGTGAATTTATGAAATTATTTTGAAATTGTGATGAGAATTTTTTAGGTTTGTGTTTGTGAACTTATAAAATTCAAATTATATAGACAAGACTTTCATTTATTGCATGAATTTGACTCTCAATTTTAGAGCAAATATGAAGAACATAAAGTTCAACATTTTCAGTATTATTCTCCAAAAATATTTTTTTTCTTTTTAATATTTAATATGTTATGTGTCACTAAAAACGACGTTAAATTTCACGTGTAAAATGAGTGTACACACCCATTCACATCAGATGGGAAAAATGGGTTTATAAATTATTGTATTTTAGTGGAGTTTAAGGGTTCAGTTGACAAACTTATGAGTATAAGAGTCCAGCATACAAACTGAGCCAAGTACAAAGGCCTTCCAAGTCATTTCGCCTTTTAAAATTAGATATAAACATGCAATTATTTTAAATTTTATGACTCATTTATATAGTTTTTCCTTATTATTTCTAGTTTCTGACTAATGATTATGGTCCATCCAACTTGTATAACTGAGACCTAGCCATTTGATTTACCAACCATTCTAAACCATAATAAATCTTAGTACTATAATAATGTTAATAAATTCAAACTGTAACTACTATCAACTTTTAAGGGTCCTTTGGTGTGAAGGATAACTTCAAAATAGTCCTGAGATTATAGTGTCACGTAATTTGTTGTTTGGTTGGCAAGTCCAGAATAACTTATCATGGAATTAATAATAAGTACCGGAATACGTTATCTCTTCTCTTGGGTGGTATAGTAATCCCGGGATAACTTATCCCGAGATAAAATGACCAAATGACAAAAATGTCCCTTTAAACACTTTTTATACATTACTTTTCACATTCATGAAGGGTATTTTTATAAACTTATATGTTGTTCTTAAGATTTATTATTTTGAATACAACAAACCAAACACTAAATAAAAAATAATCTTAGCATAGTTTATTTCATCATAACTAATCTTATCATAATTTATCACATCATAACTTGGTACCTTACTATACATACTTCCTATATATATAACTCTCTATATATCTACGTATTGAACTATTATAAAAGTCTGGTCAAAGTTGCTCAACTTAATTAATTGAGGATGGCATTTGTGGAGTTGTTTGTGGTGGCATTAGTGCCTGTTCTTAAAACACTCATAATTACTGCTGTTGGTTTATTCCTTGCTCTTGAACGTATCAATCTTCTTGGCTCCACTGCAAGACACCATTTGAACAATGTAACTTTTCTCTCTTCTTTTAAATCTATTACCTTAATTTCGTGCACAGACATAGATTCATTTTTTTCGTATCTAATTCAGATTCACAATCTTTCGCGGATTGGTAAGAAGTCGGTTAATATAATTGAACAAAGAAATTAAACAAGTAATTTTTTTTTGTTGTTGAATGGTTGGAGCAGCTTGTGTTTTATATATTTACTCCAGCGTTGGTGGCAAGCAGCTTGGCTGAAACAGTAACATCGAGCAACATTATTTCATTGTGGGTACATTTTCTTTTATGTGCTACATTAATATTATTTATTTAATTAATTACTCAATAATAATTATGTATTTTTTTTTATGTATAGATGGTTCATGCCAGTAAACATCCTTCTCACCTTTATTATCGGTTCAGTACTTGGATGGATACTTGTGAAAATCACAAAAACTCCCATACATCTCCATGGCCTAGTTATTAGTTGTTGTTCTGCAGGTAAACAAACTCGAGTTTAGTTCTAATTTTGCACGTCTGAGATCATAAAATTAAAAACATTTTGGTAATTTTACATATATTTAGTTAGACCGTGAGATTCAAATATTCTTCTTTACTTTCTTGAATTTCATGCCAAATATAAAATCAGACAAATAAATTAAGACGGAGGGAATAGTATTTATAATTTTCTATAGGAAAATGAAATCTGAATCTCATATTTTTTTTTCTTCTGAATATATAGGGAATTTGGGGAACTTGCTTCTCATAATAATTCCAGCAGTATGTGAGGAGAAGAATAGTCCTTTTGGGGATTCAATTACATGCTCCACTAATGGGAAGGCCTATGCATCACTATCTATGGCGGTATCACTACGTACACAACTCTCTTTTTAATAGTACAAGGCAGAGGTATCAAATGGGTCGGTTGGTTGAAACTGAAGATATTAAAATGAGTTAAAATAGAAATTGGGTTGGGTATTGATCCACCCAAGTTTATTTTGGGCTCAAATAGGCTTAAACACGGGTTAGATCTCTTGACCTGCTCAATTTGACCAGTTTAATCTCAATCATTTTAATATACTGTTATTTAAGTTTTATAACCACAATTTGAATTTTAATTCAAGAAAATTTAAAAAAAGAAAATATAGATGGATAGATAAATCCTTAAAGATATAAAATAGATAGGAAGTTATACATTCAATATAGGAATATACATTATATCAATAAAAATAAAGAGTCTTAAAATGGGTAGAAATTGAAGATTAAATTGAGTTCAATGGAGGATTCTCTTAAAATGAGTTAAAGTTTGAATGAGTTGAGACTGAACTCAATACAAATTATCTTGAGTCCAACTTTTAAAATTTTGGACAAGTTACCTATAGTTGGGCTCATCTTTGACATCTCTAGTACTAGGTCAATTTTCAAAATAATTACATTAAAATTAATAGTATGTAAGATTAATTTGTGGTTTGTATTATATTTCATATTTTAATTAATTATATATGTGTAGGTAGGAGCAGTGTATATTTGGACATATATCTATAACATGATTCGAGCATCTGGAAGTCAACATAATAATACCTCAACACAAGTCCCAAAATTACCTCCAATGGATATGGAACATGAATCTCAACTTGCACTGCCTCTCATTGCATATCAAACCACACATGATCATCATCAGGTTACTTTCTTTAAAATAGAAATCGACTTTTATTACTATGTGATGTGATATAGTGTAAAACAATCTTTGAGTCTTTTTTACTGCATCAGGTGATCAACTAAACACATAGTAAAGTACCAAGTAATAATTGTTAAAACTTAAGTTAACATGTTAAAAGTTAAAACACACAATTAAGCAAGATGACCTTTTGTTTATCAGTAAAACGATCATATGTAGTTAAATTTATCTTGGTTCAGCTCTTTTCTAGGTCCGATTATTAGTAGTTATTGTCAGGTTAGCGAGCAAAATCAAATGAACTAAGTAAAAGCTAAGTGTAAAGAATATGAAGTTGTTAGTTAAGATAGCGCCCAAGTCCAAGAATGCTACGTAATTATTATTAGTGAATAATGTAAACTTGGAGTTCAAGAAGTAGCTAGTATATTGCTAGAATTAGAATCCCCTTACAATGGGAGGAAACAAACTATTTATTATACCTTACAATAGTGAGGCATCAACAAATAAGAAGGCCATGCTCAAGCCCTAATTAAAGTACCAAAATTAATGGTCATGGGCCACGCGATGATATATTATCGTGAGTGGTACTGCCAGCTAATATTTCTATTTAATAATATTATTGTACAGGGACATGCTGTGAAAAAGATGAAACAACATATCAAAATATGGACACAAAGAATCAAGTTCAAAATGTTATTTGCACCCTCAACAATAGCTACGGTACGACCACATGGTTTAATCATGTACTAATTTTTTCAACTGAGAATATAATCTGCAAATTATGTAATTTTTACAGATTGTTGGGATCTTAATTGGCGTATCATCTTTGCTAAGAAAGTTAATCATTGGAAATGAGGCTCCATTGCATGTCATCGATAGCTCTGCATCTATGCTTGGGTATAACAAATTAAAGCTCAATTTTGGATATTTTAATTTGTACTAATACTATAGTATAGTATATGACAATTAATTAACTCAACGTATTACACTCATGTGTTTTGTGCTACAGAGAAGCTGCAATACCAGCAATGACATTGATAGTTGGAGCAAATCTTCTTAAAGGTTTGGTTTCGTAGCAGGTCACTTACCTTATTTTTCTTAGCTGATCAGATCAGTTACCGATCGATAATGTAAAAATTATAAGTGCAGGGCTGAAAAAGTCAGAAGTAGGTGTGTGGATTGTGATAGGCATTCAAGTCATACGTTATGTAGCATTGCCACTATCAGGAATTTGTGTTGTCAAAGTTGCACGTCATTATGGGTTGGTTGGATCAGATTCAT
The DNA here is from genome assembly GCF_900185275.1 of Solanum verrucosum. NCBI lineage: Eukaryota > Viridiplantae > Streptophyta > Magnoliopsida > Solanales > Solanaceae > Solanum > Solanum verrucosum. Next base: position 2,539,087 of record NW_026020292.1, on the reverse strand, counting down.
TATATCAGTTTGTACTTCTCTTGCAATATGCACTTCCCTCTGCCATGACCATAGGTACATATTACATATTACATGGTCATCTCATTTCTAATTTAAAACATGTCATAAATATTTATGTTGCGATACAAGTTTTGTCATTTTAAGAGTAATTAAAAATATAAAGTTATTTTTTTTTAAAATTTAAATATTTGTCATTCTTTTTTGAAATTGACTAAGATGTAAAATGTGTAGCAAAAAATATATCTTTTAGTTTACCTAATAATGTTTCTTTTACGCTGCGAAGTTTATATATATATATATATATATATATATATATGTAGAAATCAAAGTTTTATTCTAGGGAGGATGCAAGATAATCTATGTAATTACTTTTCTAATTTCAAAAGCAATTTTGCTCTCATTCTTTTCCTTTAATATTTTTGGTTGGCAAATGGGCAGGTACAATTACACAGTTGTTTGAAGTTGGTGAAAGTGAATGTTCAGTGATTATGCTATGGAATTATGCTCTGGCATCAGTTGCACTTACTCTATGGACGACTTACTACATGTGGATTTTATCTTAAGTTATTTGTACAAAATAGAGATGATTATAGTCCAATATTTTTCGTTATATATATATATATATATATATGTGTGTGTGTGTGTGTGTGGAGAAGGGCTAAAAGTACTATTGAAAACTCAATTTAGAAGCTCAACTTTAGAGAGAAGAAGAATTGAAGGCTTCATTATCAACTGGGAAAACTAACCTACTGCTATTACAATGCTGTATTTATATACACATTTCTATGAGCTAACTAACTAACCTCTATGATGTGACTGCATAACTAACTCTGACGCATTCTAACAGAATAATTAGTTAACTAACTAATCAGCTATTACAATCTAATTAACAATCTAATCAGGCCAGTTATTAACCAATTCCAATACTCCCCCTCAAGCTGGATGTACTGAAGACATTCAAGAATCCAAGCTTGTCCATTAAACTGTCATGTTGCACTCTTCTAAGAGCCTTAGTCAATAAATTTGCTTGCTGGTCTTTAGTATGAATGTAGGTAGTGTTGATTAGGCCTTGTTGAATTTTCTCCCGGATGAAATGGCAATCCAACTCAATGTGTTTAGTGCGTTCATGAAATATAGGATTAGCTGCAATCTGTATTGCAGCCTTGCTATCACAATAAATGTTTGTTGGTCCATTTAGTGTCACTTCTAACTCCTTAAACAAGTTTGAAACCCAAACCACTTCAGCTGTCAAAGTAGCTAGGCTCCTGTATTCTGCTTCTACAGAGCTTCTGGATACTGTATTCTGTTTCTTTGACTTCCATGATATTAATGAATCACCAAACTTCAATAGAAAGCCAGTAACAGACCTCCTAGTATTTGGGTAGGCAGCCCAGTCTGCATCACAAAAACCAGTGAGTTGAAGCTTCTTGTCTGAACTCATCAACAACCCCTTTCCAGGTTTTGTTTTAATGTACCTTATAACCCTTAATGCTGCATTCCAATGTGATATCTTTGGTCTTTGCATGAATTGACTTAAAGACTGTATTGCAAAGGCTATATCTGGCCTTGTGTTTGTGAGATACAACAGCTTCCCAACAAGTCTCTGATACTGTGTAACATCTGGCAGCAATGCATCATCATTAGCAGTCCCCTCAGCATACTCCACACTAGTCAACTTCATATTGCATTCCAATAGTGTAAGGGCTGTTTTTCCAGCAGCCATGCCAACCTCAGAGATTAACTCTAAGGCATACTTTCTTTGATTCATCACTATCCCTTTACTAGACCTAAGAAACTCAATTCCTAGGAAGTATTTTAGTTCCCCAAGTCTTTGATCTTGAAATGACTATGCAACACATGTTTTGTGTCCCTTATCAAAGTAGCATCATTTCCTGTAATGAGTAAATCATCCACATACACTAATATAATCACTATACTTTTCCCTTCCTTCTTGGTAAATAGTGAGTAGTCCAAATGACTTTGAGTGTATCCTAAAGTGCACAAAGCAGTGGTCAACTTTGCATTCCACTGTCTTGATGCCTGTTTAAGTCCATAAAGGGACTTAACCAATTTACAGACCATATGTTCACCCTGCAACTTGAATCCCTTAGGTAATTCCATGTAAACTTCCTCAAATAAGTCCCCTTGTAAGAAAGCATTGAACACATCCATTTGATATATGATCCAATTCTCAGCAGCAGCTAATGATACAATAGACCTCACAGTAACCATTTTGACTACTGGTGAAAAAGTCTCTTGATAGTCTATCCCTTCAGTCTAATTATACCCTTTTGCAACCAACCTGGCCTTGAATCTATCAATTTCTCCATTTGCTTGATATTTGATTTTATAGACCCACTTGCATCCTATGGCAATCTTCCCTGCTGGCAGGTTAACCAACTTCCAGGTGCCATTTTCTTCTAATGCCTTTATTTCTAATGACATAGCCTCTATCCATCTCTTGTCTTTGATGGCTTTTTCATAGTTTCTAGGTTCAACTTCTGTAGAAAACTTTGATAGATAAGCAGCATATCTAGTTGATACATTCTTGTATAAAATATATTTTCCCATAGAATAAGGCTGATCTGTATTAGAGACTTGAGTCACATAATCCTTCATCCAGATGGGTGGATTTGAAGTTCTAAGAGAGTGTCTTGACCTTTCAGGAGCAACTGGGACAACAGGTAAAGGAGCTTCAGGACAAGGTTCATTCAAGTCAGCATCATGCTGATCAACATCAGGGAATATATGCTCCTGAGGAATATGCATAACCTCACCATGCAATTCATCTTCTGGAGGCAGTAAAAAATCTTCACAATCAGGAACCTGGATCTCACAGTTAGGAAATAATGGGAGTTGTTTTGTAACCATTTTCTGAAATGGGAATATGTTCTCATTGAAAACAACATCCCTATTGACTATCAATTTTCTGCTGCTTATATTGTACATGAGATACCCTTTCTGAGTAACTGAATATCCTAAAAAAACACATGCATCTGCTCTAGGGGAAAATTTATCTCCTTTTGGCACTCTAGTGGCATACCCCAAACAGCCTAATGTTCTCAAGTGATCAAGCTTTGCTTTGACTTTGTGAAACATCTCATATGGTGTCTTTCCTCCCAACACTGATGTAGGTAATCTGTTAATTAGATATACTGCAGCAAGAATACATTCACCCCAAAACCTTATGGGGATATGGCCATGGAATCTAAGTGCTCTGGACACCTCAAGTATATGTCTATGCTTCCTCTCAGCCACTCCACTTTATTGTGGAGTGTATGAACAACTACTCTCATGAATTACACCATAAGAATCAAATAACTCATTACACTCTTTATTGAAGAATTCTGTTCCATTGTCAGATCTTATCTTCTTAATGTGTGAATTAAACTGTGTCTTGACAAGAGCAAAGAATGATCTTAAAACTGAAAACACATCACTCTTCAATTTTAGCAAATATATCCATGTCATTCTAGAATAGTCATCAACAATGGTCAGAAAAAATCTATATCCATTGTGTGTTACAAACTTATAAGGCCCCCATACATCTAAGTGAATCAAATCAAAAATAACATTGGTGTTAGACACACTCAAGGGAAAAGGCAACCTAGTCTGTTTTGCAAGTGGACAAACTGGACAATTCTTACAAATGTCATCAGCATCACCTGATGATAAAGACAATTGCCTTAGCACCTTAGCTGATGGATGTCCCAACCTGTTATGCCATAGCACTTTATTCACCAAAACTTCATTCTGAGTCATTAGCAGCACCTCATTTCTCTTGACTTCTCCAATTGGTAATTGACTAGGAAAGTAGTATAGCCCAATCAGCTCTCTACCAATCCCCTTCACCTTCCCATTAGAGAGGTCCCAAAACACAACAAACTCAGGAAAGAAGTTAACTGAGCATTTCATTTGCCTAGTTAGTTGTGCTATTGAGAGTAGATCAAACTTGAATTTAGGAACTACCAAAACTTCATCTAATGTATCACCAGTAGGTGTCTTATAACACCCCGTGTGTGTAACTGAGGCACTTTTCCCATTTGGCAAGTATACTTTTTTGTCCATACAACTCAAGTCATTGGTAATAGAGGTTAATCTATTCAGTTTAGAAGTCATGTGACAAGTGGCTCCCGAGTCTACTATCCAATAATCCTTTGTAACATCTGCAAATAGTGCTAGTGTATTAGGACTAGTTTTGCCACTTATACCTGCCATGTTTGCCATGTTGACTCCTGAGGTTGTTGCTTCATCCTTGTCCAGCATGTGCAGTATCCTCTGGTACTGTCCTGGTGTAAATGTTGGTTGAGCTGCTACAAAAGGACTCTGTTGTGACCTCTGATCACCTTCATACTTATAAGTTGGATCAAATGCATCTGGTTTTGGTGATTGATCAGCTCTGACTTGATTTGCCACATTTTGATATGGTCTACCCACAGCTTGCATTCCCTGCATCTGTCTTGTCACACCATGATCATGATCAGATCCATGCTCAGCCCTCTCAAGTGGTGGTTTCTTCTTGAATTTCCAATTAGGTGGATATCCATTCAGCTTGTAACAGTTGAGTTTCACATGACCCTGTAGCTTGCAATAGTCACAAAACTGATCCCAATTTTTCTTCTTTGCTTGAGGAAATCTCATATTCCTCTGTCCTCTCCCAGCATACAGTGCATTTGTTTCTAACATCTGAGAGTGTTGTCCTCTCCCAGCATATAGTGCAGTAGGCTTTAACATCTCCTTATTAGTATGAATCCCTGTTGTAGTCCTTTGGCCTTCATCTGCCATTATCATGGCATATGCCTTACTAACACTAGGCAAGGGATTCATCATCAGAATTTGGCTTCTAGCCTGACCATATACTTCATTCAGTCCCATTAGAAAAGAAAATAACCTCAAATAGGCTAAGTGATCTACATAGGTTTTCGACTTGTCACAACTACATGATGGTGGAGGCATGAAGGCATCGAATTCATCCCATAGCAATCTCAATTTTGTAAAATATCCAGAAACAGTCAAATTACCTTGATGCAGTGTGCAAATATCTCTATGCAGTTGATAAATCCTGGATCCATCCACCTTATCAAATCGATCCTTAAGATCTCTCCAAACTTTAGCTGCATCATTTGTATATACAATCCCATTCAGTAGCTCTTTCGAGACAGTGTTCATGATCCAAGCAAGTACAAAACAGTTGCATTTCTCCCATTGTTCCTCTAGTTCCATAGTGTAGTCACTCCTTTTGCATGTTCCCAGAACAAACCCCAATTTACTCTTTGCACGAAGGTTGATTAACATAGATCTACTCCATAGAGAATAATTCTCTGTACCAGTAAGTTGTACTGTGGTCAGTACACATCCAGGAGTATCAGAAGGATGAAGATATAACGGATGATTCCTCTTTTTTTCAACAGTTTCGAGTGTATCAACTTGCATTGTTGCTCCAGTATTCGCAGTTGCATCAGCTTCTCCTGTGTTCATCATGTCCTTTGCTTCCACAAAGGAGCTTCAATGGCGGAAGAAGAAAGAAAACCAGTTGAATCGAATCCCGATTCAATGCTCTGATACCATATTGAAAACTCAATTTAGAAGCTCAACTTTAGAGAGAGGAAGAATTGAAGGCTTCATTATCAACTGGGAAAACTAACCTACTGCTATTACAATGCTGTATTTATATACACATTTCTATGAGCTAACTAACTAACCTCTATGATGTGACTGCATAACTAACTCTGACGCATTCTAACAGAATAATTAGTTAACTAACTAATCAGCTATTACAATCTAATTAGCAATCTAATCAGGTTAGTTATTAACCAATTCCAATAAGTACCTCTAAACTATACTCTACATCAACCTATTTTGCTAAATATACCTCTTCACCCACCTTTTTCCTCATTTATACTCTTGAACCTAATAACTATAGTAATTACTACAATAACTATGGTACTTGCTGCAACAACTACGATAGTTGCTGCAATAGTTATGGTATTTGTTGCGGCAACTTCAGCAATTGTTTGAATTATTGCCGCAATTTCAGCAATTGTTGAAATTGTTATAGCGACTTCAACATAGTTGTTGCAACAACTTTAACATAGTTGCTATAGTAATTTGGAAAGTTCTTAAATTTTCTGGCAAAAAGTGACATATTAAAGGAGCCGACGAAGTTGATGATGGTTGTGGTGGAGGAGAAAATGATGAGTTCAGAATCAAAATGACATTTTTTTTCTTTTAAAATGCATAAAGGGCTACTGAATTTTATTTTATACCAAAACGGACAAGTCGTTGCTAGGGCAGCGAGATTCTTTTTCAATTTTAACACCGTAAAATCGGTGTCTAAAATTCAATCTTTCTCGTTGCAGGGATATTAACGGGTTAAGTTATGATTCGTTACTACCCCATTTTGATCCAACCCATATTGGCCCAAACAAATTTGGGTTAGGTTGGGTCTTGACTCATTTTGATCTGCCTAAATTTACGAAAAAATACCTAAATACACATCTTATTTTACCATTATTTCTAAAATTTCCTATCATTTAAAAAAAAATTCAAAAATCCCCTCTCGCTGATACATCCCTATCCCCTCTCGGATACATCCCTCTCCTATGCATCCGGATGGGATGTAACCAGAAGCCTAGTGATGAATCCGAAATCCATAAATTTTAAGGGATTTTTAATTTGAAAAAAGTAGGAAAATAATGTAATTAGCTCTTTAACACTATGAGATTTATGTAAATTATAACTAAATTTAACCCAACCCACCCAATTGTCACCCCTACAAACAGATGAGGCCTTAATGGGCTTAGGTATTAATCATTCAAATTCAGACCCATTAAACAACTGCTTAATTAAGAGAGATAAAAATGGTTTTACCATTCATAGTATATCACAGTTTAACATTCAAAGTATATATTATTACTTAGTAAGTTTGATATGTTAACTTGGAGATAGAGTGAATACTATTGCTATAGAGCAACAACCAACTCATTATAAGGTAAAAGAGTAGACTACCCTTCTCCCTTAGTTTAACTAACTCATTAACTAACTTTTAAGTAGTTTAATAATACTCCCCCTTAAGTTGGAGGCTGAAACGGATCAAAGGATCCAAGCTTGGAAACCAACTGCCTATGTCGTGCAGTCCTAAGGATTTCGTCGAGCACATCTGCCAACTTGGAAGAAGTAGAGATGAACTGAGGAAGAATGAGGCCAAGTTTGAGCATCTCTCGAACAAAGTGAGAGTCAATTTCGATATGTTTAGTTTTCTCATGAAATATGGGATTAGAGGTTATATGTATAGTTGTTTTATTGTCACAAAATAGTGAAATTGGGGTAGGAATAGAAAAGTCCAACTCTTTTCACAATCCAAGTAATTTCTGCATCAACTTTCCATTCGATTTTAGATAGGCAGTAACATCTACCAGTTCTGTGTCACCTTTATACACCCTATAATCAACAAGTCATCCATATAAACAAGGATGAGAACAATAGCTGACCCTTTCTTCTTTGTAAACAAAGAGTGATCATAAGCACTCTGTGAATACCCTGATGCATGCAACTAAGACATTGTGAGCTTGATGTTCCACCGTCTTGTTTCAAGCCATACAAATTACAATGACTTCACTAGCTTGCAGACTTTTTTCTCCCACTATCTATGAAAACCCCGTGGCATAGTCATATATACCTCCTCTGAGAAATCTCCTTGTACGAAGGCATTGCTAACATTCATTTGTGAAATAGACCAATTCTTAGAGGCTACAATATTGGTGATGGTTCTAATAGTAACAATCTTAACCACCAGTGAAAATGTATTATAATAATCTAGCCTCTATTTATCATTTTCAGCCAACTCACAAAAATTCAAGCTGGGAGTGTTAGATTCTATAAAAGATGAGGATATTAAGGTACGTCAAAAATGACGCATTCTAAATAGATGTTGAACTGATTTTTGTTGATTTTCCTCCTCAGCGAATCAACATTTGGATCGATTATGTCCATAGTTACATGGCCTCTTAACTTTTCCAGGAAAATGTTCAAAAGACGAGAACTATTTGGTCCGGCTACATTAGCAAGACCGTCTACAAATACATGACCTCTAGCTTCATCAAAATAAAACACTCCTCCGATCCATCTTATTATCAGAAAGATAATGCAGGACATTTACCTTTAACCCGGGGAAATCAATACAAGTATTTATCAAGCAAATAACATCATTTAACCCTTCAAAATTGAAGTTCTGCACATACACTATTTAATTTATTAGAGTAACATACATATTATACTATTTAACAATTGAAAACAATTGTAAGTAGCTATCGAAAAATACAAATTCAGTAACCACAATTCCCATATTTTCACCATAGTAACACTGCCGATCCCAAGAATCTGGTGCAAGAGAAGGAACATACAAATTACCATAAATAAGAGCATATAGATTACCTTAATCTAATATTGGAAAAGACACAACTTTGGTGTTATTGTGGACAGAACTGAACTTCCATTGTATTAGGAGTTAATATTCAAGTTCAATGGTATTACATAAGTTTATCTCCTGCAACCAAGAGTGTGACCTAGTGGTCAATAGAGTGAATTCGAACAGAGGTCTGAGGTTCAAATCCCAATATAGAGACAAAATGCTAGGTGATTTCTTCCATCTGTTCTGATGGATGAAGTTTTTGAAATGTGTTCCTTCAAGTGTTTATCTCAGAACTATCAAATATATTTCATGGAAGATAATTGATGACAATGAGAAAAAGTGAACTAAGTACCTCAGATATTATTGACAGATGCTTCCCTCTAAAGTCTAGACACATCAGTTAGAATCTGATTGCTTGAAATAGAGAGGTATTGCAGGTGCTCGACGTTTCAACCTAAAATGGCAGAAATAAAAAAGATTTAACAAACATGTTAATATCATTAATTATGCTGGAAAAGTTAGATGAAAACTAAATAATAAAGCTAGTAGAGATTAATTAAATGTCACAAAGAGACACATTATTATTAAAACATGTCAACTTCACTACTAAAACCAACCTATAATTGATCAGAAATCAGGAATATGAAAACTTTATAGTTCACATCATGATTTTATGACGCTACAAGGTACACATATCATATTCAAAAATGGAATCTTTTTAACATTAATAATAAACATTCCGTATAATTCCCATAAAAAAACTTCTTTAAACTATATTCGTCGAACACATAAAGAGAATGACAAAGACTATTGTTTTTCTTTCACCTTTTCACCTACTTGGGGTGTCCTATATGCTCAGGTAGGAAGAAGGTTAGCTACTTTTATGATATGCTTACAGAAGTGGTGAAAAGGTTGAGTAGCTGGCATGGGAAACTACTGTCACCTAGGAGGCAGAATGGTCTTGATAAAGAGTGTGTAACAATCGAACTTGGTCCCTACGCAGTACAAGAATCGTCATTTGAAAGAAACAAAGTTATAAATTTATTTTAGATTCAGCACACCCTTAAAGTAATAATAAGGTAAACCAAATAAAGAGATGTAAAGGATGCGGCATGTGAATCTTGGGTGTTAGTATTATTCATAGTTTAAAATGCAAATGAAGAAGCACTGACCTGAGCTTACTCTTATGAAATTCTGTCGAAGCATACTCTTAGCTTGAGGATAGTCCCACTCTAGTGATTCCCAAAGTTCTTGACTTACATATATAGATCTGAGAGCATGTGGAATAAACAGTGGTTCTCCATCACGAAGAGGATGAAAAAATGGCAGTCTTTCAAGCTTTGGACAGCCACATAGACCTATTTCCTCAAGGGATACACAAGTCATTCTTCCCTTAGATATGCTTTTGAGTGCCGGTAGCTCAGTCAAATGAACTACTCTTAGTTTAGGGAGGATGACACCGGTAGAGGCAAACAATGATGAAGGACTACTCAGGTATTGACTGCTCGCTTCTTGATCCACTTCCTCTTCCTCATTCTCGCTAATAATTTCTTCTATCCCCTCACAATATGACACCACAACATGTTCAAGGTTGTGGAGATTTTTCCACAACCATTGAGGAAACATCACCTTGATTTGGTAACAATGTTCAATCCTTAACTTCTTCAAGTTTGAAAACGATCCATGTGAAAGAGCCATAAAAGATGCTTCAGTATTAGGTTGGATGTCAATAAGGTTAACAATATCCTTCAAATTGTACAGTTCCAAATTCTCCAAGCTTTTGAGTAACGACCCAAGTCCTTCTGGCACAATCAATTCTTGGCAATTGGAGGGTAATCGGAGTATGCACTCTATACCGTCACTAGAAACAATTTTGACTAACTTCAAATCTGTCAAATTGATCAAGGATGGCAGGGCACTTAAGAAGCTATTATCCGAACTTATGAAATCGCACCATGAAACTTCAAGTCTTTGCATGTCCCTTGGAAAATTGATTACAGCTTCTGACTGTTCCCTCAAGGGTTGTACTACATTTCCACCCTTCAGGCAGTAATCCTTCAAAATGACTTCTTTGCTGGAAAATATCACAGGGTATTCATACAAATCTCCAACACTATCACTGGTCAAACCATTTAGAGTGACCCGAAAGAAGATTGGCTGCCCATAACATTCTCGATTTTCTACGAATTTGTTGAAATCAGACAGACTGAACATCTTACCCCCAAATTCTTCAAGTTGTTTCATCCTCTCTAGGTCCATTGCTCGTATAGAAAATGGAGTCATGAGACGCTGGAGATGGGATAGGCTTCCAAACATATCTATGGGTGGTTCACTACTTCTTAGCTTCTTCAACCCGCTCATGGTTAGACATTTCAACTTAACCAAGTTAGGTATGCCTACGGGAACTTGCTTAATCCCTGTTCCAGTAAGCTCGAGTTCGCTAAGTACCTTAAGGTTGCTCAGTGATGGAACAAAGCTAAGTTCTCCACAACCTTTAAGCAATAAGGCATTCAAATTTTCCAAGGTTGATAGAGAATCAGGCAATTTTTCAATATTGGTATAGCTTAGATCCAAAACACGTAGACAAGGCTTGAACATGAAAAATGAGTATGGAATTTCTCGCAACAAGCGATTCTCTTGCAACAATAGGGTTGTCAGTTCCAAACATTTGTATAGTTCACAAGGAGAAATCTGATCGATACAATTATGCATCAAGGATACCTTGTCAAGATCTTCTGACCATTCACGAAGCTCTGGCATCTTTCTCAATTGCATTCCAGCTTTTACCATGAAGCGATCATGATGAGGATGGCTGGTGATTTTTATAGCCATTTCTCGTATCAAGTCATGCATCTTAACACATTTATTTTCATCTACATCCTCAGTGCTTTCTAACAAACATACATTTTCTAGCTTATTTAGTATTGCATGGCCTTGGTCTATTTGCGCTTGCCTACTATTCCTTGCATTTATATATCCCTCCATGATGAACTTGTTGACTAACTCAACTCTTGGAATTTCAAAGTCCTCTGGATATAGGCAACAATACAAGAAGCACTTTTGTAACCGGGGATCCCTCAAGCGAGTATAACTACAATGGAGAATAGGGAACACCTCATTCTTCATATCATCTTGCATCATGGAAGATTCTTCCAACTCTTGTAACGCGTCCTTCCAATAAAAAATGTCATTTACTCCCTTCATACAGCCAGCCATTGTTATGATTCCAAGTGGTAGCCCAGCACATCTCTCTGCCACTTTCATTGCTATTTTTTCTATTTCAATCGGGATTACTTGTACTTCATTATTATTGCCATGTCCAAGTTTCTCAGTAAATAAATCCCAAGCTTCTACTTTAGAAAGAGGATTGACTTTGACATTCTTTTGGCAACCAACTCTACGGCATACTTCAAGTGATCGGCTTGTTATGATCATTTTGCCTCCATTTCCAAGTGGAATCCCCACTTTTTTCACGTCAAAGTTATTCCAAACATCATCGAGTATTAGGACAAAAGTATTCATTCTCTTCAATGCTTGGAATAGCTTTGCGGCCCTTTTTATCTCATCATTAACACAAGAAAGATCTAAGCCAACATTCTCGGCTATGCCATTTTGTAACTTTTGAATACTCGAATCTTGAGATACAGTGACCCAATAAATGTGACCCAAGAATCTACTTTCTTGTAATAACTCGTTGTGGATATTCATAGCCATAGTGGTTTTACCCACCCCACCCATGCCATAAATGCCAATGATTGATACCTCATCGTTCCTTAGTATTTCAGATATATTTTCCAAATTTTGTCTGAATACTTGGCCTTTTAAATTTGTTGTCACCAAAGGCTCCCCTTTTTCTTCATATACATTATGTAAAACCCCTTCAGGAAACTTGCCTTGTTTTATGAGTTCCTCGGCTTCCTCAATCATTGTATCAGCAAAATTTGCCAATTTTATACGATCAAATCGGCCACACTCTTGAACTTCTTTCTCAAGGCTCTGGAACTCTTCTAGTTTGTTATTGACATTGCTTAACCATGTTTGAACTTCTGTTTTCCTTTTCTTGGATGAATGAAATTCAGCATCTTCTATTGTAGCCACTATATCAACCTTTCGACTACCGAGCAACTCCATCTTTCCCTTTAGATTCACTATCTTCTTTTCGAGTCCTCTATAAGGTTCCCATAATCTTTCTTTAGCTAGATTTGCTAGCATGTCAGCCATGGTCACTCACTAGACATAACAAATCAAACAATAAAATAGATATCAAATGGACTATTTTACAAGATCATCAATGCTACAAAGAGGTGAAAACAAAGATAATTTAAGGGATTATTTAAAGGTCCAATAAAAGTAATATTTAACTTATATACTTACATCATTAGTATGAGTATTTGTCAAATCTAATTTAATAGGTTATGTCTATAATCACTTAGAGAAGTGATGTAAACTCTGTATGTTATTTATGAAAGCATCAGTTGTTTGAATATTTACAAGAATTAAGTAGACTCCTAACTGAACACTAATAAATTATCTTAACTAAACAATGAATATTGAAATATAATCATAAACAAACTACCCAAACTAAGAATCTCAAGTCCTGAACATATTTGAACACTATACAAACATAGTGTTCCAATACTCCCCCTCAAGTTAGGCAATGGGTCACTAAGCCTAACTTGAATAGATTACTCTCAAATGCAGGCTTAGCCAGTGCTTTGGTGGGAGTTTCAGTTAGTTGGTCGGCACCTTGGACATGAACAAAACAAATCCTTTTGTTTTCAAAATGGTGGCGGACAAAGTGAAAGTCCATTGCAGCATGCTTCACAAGACTATGGAGGATAAAATTCTTGCTAAAGAATGTTGCTCCAAGATTGTAACAGTAAATGATAGGTGACTTATGTACTGGAAATTGCAGCTCATTCAAGAGATTGGTGACCCACAGGGTTTTAGCAAGGGAATTAGCCACTGCTCTGTATTCGGCCTCTATGGAGGAGAGAGAGACAATATTTTGCTTCTTTCAAGACCAGCTAACTGGATTGTGACCAAAGAAAAAGATGTACACCTATGTAGAGACTCTATTACTGATGTCCCAAGCCCAATCCGCATCGGATTACACGTGCAGATTAAAGTCATCAATGGGAGTCACACGCAAGCCTAGTTGGATAGTACCACGCAGGTACCGGAGAACATGCCTCACAACTTTCCAGTGAAGGTCCAATATGGTGCTTGAATGAACTGAGATAACTTGTTGACTGCATACTCGATGTCAGGTCTAGTAAAAGATATGTATTGGAGACGGCCTAAGGCTCGACGATTATGAGTTGTATCAGTCAGGTGAGTACCATCAGAGTTGAGAAACTCAGAGGCATTCATTGGCGCTTGGTCACCTTTGCAGTCAGACATTAGCTCATCATTCAAGATCTCATTCACATAGTTCACTTGGGTGAGAATTAAAACTTTCATAGCTGCGTATCACCTCAACACCAAGAAAATAGTGAAGATTTCCTAATTAATCTTTAATTGAGAAACAAGAAGCAAGAAGTGATAACCTCTTTGACAATGGAAGGGTTGCTCCCAGTGAAAATAATATCATTGACATGGACAAGGACAAACAATGTATCACTAGACCATGTCTGACAAGTAGCGAGGTGTCTGATATTTTCTTAAACAAAACCCATGGAAGAAAGATAACCTGTGAGCGCATATATTGTACCACGCCCGAGGGGCTAGTTTCATGCCATAGATAACCTTGTGCAACCGACAGATGTGTGTCAACTTGTCATTACTAGCAAACCCCAGAGGTTGTGCCATGTACACCTCCTCGTCCAGATCACCTCGGAGGAAAACATTGTTGACATCAAGTTGACAGAGGTACCAGTTGTAGTGAAGTACCACAGAGAGGACGATGCAAACTGTGGTAAGCTTGACGATCGGACTGAATGTTGCATGGAAATCAATGCCCTTCCTCTGAGTGAAGTCTTTTGCAACCAAGTGCGCTTTGTATCTGTCAACGGACCTATCTGCATTCCTTTTGATCCTTAAAATCCACTTGCAGGACACAATATTTTTAGTCGGGTCAGGCAGAACAAGTTCCCAAGTCTGGTATTTCATTAAGGCATCAAGTTCCTGTTTCATCGCTTCTCGCCTCTCGGGATGTGTTTGTACTTGTTTGACACTATTAGGTGTGATGGTGGGGGTGAAGTTAACTAGGTGATCAAAAATCTGTTTGGGCTTGCTAATGTTATTTTCAGACCTAGTGACAATTCGATTGGGGGAGAGGGATGGTGAGGCGGAGAGGGAATGAACTGTGGTATGAGAGTTATTAGTTGCCTATGTCATGCAACTAACTTGATCAAAGGTGATAAATTTGGGATTAAAGATATCATATCAATGATGATGAGATATGCCAACAATCAGAAAGGTTATAAGCTCTATTATCTTTAGTACAAAAAATGCTTATTGTTAGTAGGGATGTAGTGTCACTAAAAATGTATTTCTCTTCAAGCAATACAGATCAGGCTGACTGGATGGCTTTCTTAGAAAAAATGAGTTATGAAGGATGCCTGAGCAGTCAACTCACACTGATGATTCACATGAAGATACAACCAGAGATATAAGTGGTGATCCATCTTCTAATATAGTTACTGAAGTTGATGGGAAAATAAGACCTCAACTTGATGAGAGAAGAAAGTCAGCTAGAACAAGCAGACCCCCTATTTGGCTAACAAAGGCCAAGTACATGTACAAAGATTGCACATAGTTGTTTGTAATCAATTGCAGACACAAAATTCTTAATTATCGATGTCTTTTTGGGAACTATCAAAGCTTCACTTGTAAGTTTTCAACTGAGATAGATTCCCAGATTCAATGGCAGAGACACGATTTTTGCCAAAGGAATTCAATTTCTTTTTAAAAGGACCTATGTGATTAGTGGGAATTGAACGTGTGTTATCCAAGGGAATCTGAGCCCCCTTTACGCGCAGTGGCGGAGGCAGCATATACTTAGGGGGTTCCCCTCGGCAGAAAATATTACTATTTATACAATGTTAAAATTATTTTTTTAGATATGTATAATAGATGTCGAACCCCCTTCCACTAGTTCATGTGTTTACTTCTCAGATTTTGAACCCCTTTATTAAAAATCCTAGCTCCGCCACTATTTAGGCGAGCTAAGCTCTTGGCTTGTGTCAGGGGATTCAACATTTAATATATATGCATAAAACATAAATTTGACAATTCAAGATTTTCCGACAAAGGTGTTCTACCTAGATCCATCCATGCCCAGACTTATTATGAAACGTGAATTCAGGCCATGTAGTCAGCAATTAAGGCATTGAAAGAAAATAAGACTTGGGGGGATTGGATATTTAAGATCAAGTACAAACCTGATGGAGAAGTAGATACAAAACTAGTTTAGTGGCAAAATGGTACAACCAAAAAGAGTGGATAGGCTACAAAGAAACTTACCTTTTTACCTATAGTGAATTAAAGTGGTTATAATGGTTAGAAAATGAGATTATTCTCGATAGTCTTTAGTTTAATAGTTCTCTTTTGAATATTTTGCTTAGTTTGCAAATGAATGGTAGTCCTTGTTTTATACAATATGTCTTGTAAGAAAGTACGATAGTGGTTGGATAGGTATGGCCATCTACTAACTTTTGAAAAGCTTATGTAGATATATGTTTATGACATTTGTAGTATGTTATGTATGGAAAAAAACTTTTGTCGAACTTTACTTTTTTCTCTGAAGTTTCAAATTCCAATTGTTGTATCAGAGCCCTTCTTTATGAAGGCAAAAAAGAGAGCGAGATATCCGCGCCTCAACCTAAAGATTTAATTATTCATTTGTCATTTTATTTTCAACTGTAATTTAATATATTTGTGGTATATTACACCAACAATTTTAAGGAGAGTCATGTCTTTGTTACAGTTTGAAAAAGTGTGGATATCAAGATAGAGATCTCAACATAATTCTGCTCAACGTCACTCTCTTTAAGAGATGGAAGAGAAGAGGTGTATGGTAAAATATTTTTCTACTTGCTCAATTCAAGTGGAGAAAAGGTAAAGGAAAAAAAAACTTTTTTACCTAGTGTTTTCATGAATAAAGTGATACTACTTTTCATGAAAAAATGATATTTAAGTTCTTAAAATAGTGGGTGCTCATGAAATGAGGAAAAAGTTATTGTGAAAAAAAAATGTTTTTTGCATCTTTGAGAAATACTCTTAAAAAAGAGCATTACAAGTGCATATATTTATTATGGAATAAATCACATGTTTTTTGGCTATAATGAGATGATTTTTGGCTCTAACATGAGAGTTATAAATAAATTATGAAAAACATGTTGAGTAGTCATTTAACATGAAATGTTCTGGGTGAGATAAGTTTCATTCTTGGAATGAAAAAAATACCATAAAACATGTGATGAAATTTTCCTTGTTGTGAAGATATGACACCTGGGCCTAACTCAACCTTAAAAGTTAGCGTTATGAGGGGAGGTTTGTCCAAGTCCATATAAGGAGACTAAATTCTCATCCCTCTACCGAATCGGGACATCTTAACATTCCTTCGCACGCCCAGGCGGGACATCTTAACACTCCCCCGCACGCCCAGACCTCAACTGGAGCATGAACACATCTAAATGGGGGCCCATCATTGGTCAACAACAAATTGGGATGAGTCTGGCTCTGATACCATGTAAAGATATAACACTTGGGCCTAACTCAACCCCAAAAGCTAGCTCACGAGGAGAGGTTTGTCCGAGTCCATATAAGGAGACCACATTGTCTATCCCTCTAATGATGTGAGACATCTTAACATTCCCCCGCACGTCCAGACCTCAACTGGAGCGTGAACACTTCTAAATAGGGGTCCAAATTATTTTTTCAGCAAGTACAATTTCAATAATTGCGAGTCCAAAAAATTCTACACGTGTATATATGGATCAAGTGGCAAAAAGAGAAACATCAGAGACAAGTGATCATCGAGTGTGTACAAAGGCACAACAACAAAACATTATGAGGGGTCTTGCGAGCAATCTTTGACCCCAAATGGCAGATAAATGGAAATGCAATTGCAGAACAACGTTGAAGAAGGATTCAACATATACTCTCCTCTATAACTTTTATCATGGAAAACTACATGCACCCGAAAAGTATCAACTCTATAACAGAGGGTGAGTTCAATAGGCTTACCGACTAGAAAACATTCCAGATAATATGACACAAAGGTTTCTTACTTTCAGAATTGGGATAAATTTCATTGGTATCCTTCACCATATTGTTGTTGGCCATAGGGACCCATGCCCATTTGGGGATTGTAACCTCCCTACATGGGAGCTCCAAGTTCGGGGGGAATTCGAAAGGCTGTTGCATCTGAAATCCTTGACCCATGTTCATTCCCATGCCCACGTTGTTCATAGGTCTGTTTATCTCCATGCCACCATAAGGCTGGTTCGCTCCCCCATATGCTCTCATGCCAGGACCCCCTGCAGGGCCACCACTAGCCATACCCATACCACCCATACCCATACCCATGCCCATATATACCAGAACCAGTCATTGGGTTTGATGAAGCCCGTAGTGCACCTGCACCAACTCGGCCAACTCTGGTACCTGAACCCATTGTTTTGCCCATGTTAATAGTAGAGATCACGGGGGTTGTACTGGGATTCTCCATCCTTTTCTCCTTGCAATTAATAACATCAAAATCAAACCTCCCCTCGTAAGCTAGCTTTTGGGGTTGAGTTAGGCCCAAGTTTCATATCTTTACATGGTATTAGAGTTAAGCCCATCCCAATTTATTGTTCACCGATGATGGACCCCTATTTAGAAGTGTTCGCGCTACAGTTGAGATTTGGGCATGCGGGGGAATGCTAATATGTCCCACATCGGTAGAGGGATGGAAAATTTGGTCTCCTTATATGGACTCAGACAAACCTCCCCTTGTGAGCTAGCTTTTGGGGTTGAGTTAGGCCCAAGTGTCATATCTTTACACTTGTCAAGTCACATAATGTTGAAAAAATTGTGAAATACAATCTTATTGGTCGTCTGAGTCTTGCAACTCATTTTGATTCAATTGTGAAAATGGTGTGACAAAGAAAGAAGGAGTTTGCTAGACTAATAAAAAATATGAGATATGTGACTAATTGCACTTTATATGATATTGTGTATAAAGTATTGCATGTACAAGCACATCAAGTAAATTTACTTGGTACGAAATTTGGTGGCTTATTTTATGAGGAAAAATATTATGCTATACTTAAAAGTTTTGTTGGTGCAGGTGAGAAAATTTGGTGCTATTTGGTGGGATGAGAAAAGCAAATTATTATTTGTTAACTCAATCATGGAGGTTGAAGTGAAAAACTAAACTTCAACTAGTGAAAAAGTGAATTGAAACACTTTATTTTGAGAAAATATTTTTTTCTAATTTTGATTAATTGTGACAGCACCAATATAATAGTTGAATACAAGATTGTTATTATAACAGTAAATTCAGACTCATGAGGAGAAAACATAATATTGTGAGATCATATTGATCACTATATACCATCAATATTAATTGTGTTAAAGTTTGTGATGATCTTGCAGATTTATAAACTAAGACAAGATGTTGAGTCTGAAGCACATCGAGTGGGATGAAATTGAAGCTAAAAAAAATTCTAAGTTATATATGAGGAAACCCAACTTGGGGACTAGAGATCCTATAACCAGGTTCAATGGGAAGAACGAATCATTAGATGACTTGTTGTGAAATGCACTATTCTTAATTTTATTCAAATCCCTATGATGTGAGTGCATTTATCCTATAATGATTTGTGGAGGTTGAGTCTTGAACTCTTAATGAAAGTCTGTATATCGTATGAGTGGGGTGTCAAATTATAGGAGCACCCTTGACAGATTTCACCTATGTGAGTG
The DNA here is from genome assembly GCF_900185275.1 of Solanum verrucosum. Lineage (NCBI taxonomy): Eukaryota > Viridiplantae > Streptophyta > Magnoliopsida > Solanales > Solanaceae > Solanum > Solanum verrucosum. The sequence goes on along the minus strand of NW_026020292.1, from coordinate 2,519,763 downwards.
TGAAAGTAGGCCGCTTTCTATGAGAATGAGCTTGTTCTCAAAAACACTCATAAAAACCGAGATAGCACAAGGCCGTAATGTGCTGGCTATTAAAGCTTATGTCAACACCTTGATTATTGTGTGTAAGCAGTAATACTTTATTTTTCCTAAGCAGTCATAGTTCAAGTCTGAGACCACTACTGACTTTGGAGTAAAGATTATTGTTTTACTAAGTGAAGGTTCAATGCAGAGCACACCTTCATTATGCATAATAGTCTACCTTCAACTAAATTGTGAAATAACTCTCTTATCTTAATATTAAAATGAGTGAGGGATTGTTGGTGTGACATTTTAATATTAATAAAAAATATATTATATGTCACATTATATATCATGTTATGTCTATTGGTGGACATTACATTTGTGCCTTTTTACTCTCATCAATTGTGGAAGAAAGTGGTCATTAGTTGTTAGTAACTTATGTAACCACCAACTCTTCATTTCACTCATTATTCTATCTTTATGTCTTGTAACTTATGTATCATTTGGGCTATTCATTTGGCAAACTGACGACCCACTATCTTCCTATTCATTGCAAGGAAGAATCCATCACTTATAAATAGTGTGGTCTTCCTTATGTTGGGTAGAAGTAAAGACAACAAGAGATGTACAAGAAAATATAGAGTGAAAAAGATGAGTAGTATTATATTGAGTTTATATTGAGATTAGTGTAGTGAAAGAGAGAGTTGAGACATAGAAAAATATTCTAAGTCTTCAACTAAATTCACTATATACAAAATAGAGTATTATATGTTGAAGGAAGGTGTTCTTTTGTGGAGCTTTGGACTCTTTAACTAATTCGGAATTGCTTGAGTTGTACGACATTGTTGGGATGTTGTATCCTGGAGGGGACAAGTCAAGAGTGATACTGCTCAATCGGTGTAGATTATGCCGCAGTGGGCTTGAATCTCCTTAAAGAGAGCGAGATATCCGTGCCTCAGCCTAAAAAATTGTTTATTCATTTTTGTCATTTTATTCTCAACTGTAATTTAATATATTTGTGGTATATTACACCAACAAGAAGAATTGTAGGGTCAAACAGAATCAACCACAACAAAATCACGTGTAGCAAGGAAATTTTAATGAAGAGACAGAAAAGGAATAAGAAAGCTTGTTTATCGCTTCTCACGAAGAAAACACAATCAATAAATCCTCATTGTCCATAGAAAGTGGATGTACGAGTCGTATGTCACACAATGAGTTACTGTTTCACACACTTTACAAGACAATTAAAACTTAAGTTGGATGAAAAATGGTGAATCATTACATGCACATGGGAAGAGTTTAGTTGCCTTTCAAACTATACAAGGTACAAAATTAGTGTATGATGTGTTGTATGTTCCATGTTTAGCATGTAACTTGTTAAGTGTGGGACAAATGATGTCTAAAGGTTATTCCTTATATTTTAAGGTAAATCATTTTTTGGTTTTTGACTCAGAAGATAGTTTGATTGTTAAAGTAGAGGTGGTGAATAAAACTTTTCCTTTAGACAAAAATTTTGATGGTGCAAATTTTGCAAGTATGGATGAGTCATGGTTGTGGCAGAAAAGATATGGGCATTTTAACTATGTTACTTTAAAAATTATGTATGAAATGGACTTGACTAAGGATTTACCTGAGATCTCATTGTCTAAAGAAGTTTGTGAGTCATGTCAAATAGGTAAGGTACATAGGAAAATTTTTTTCTAAAAGTGCTAACTAGAGGGTAATGGAAAAACTTGAACTAGTTCACACTGATGTGTGTGGACCTATGAATACATCATCTTTGGGCCAAAATAAATATGTGTGCTCTTTATTGATGAATTAACAAGGATGACATGGGTGTATTTTCTGAGTAACAAGTCTCAAGTATTTTCAGTTTTCAAGAAATTTGAATTGTTTTCCTAAAGACAGTAGTCCTATGCTAAAGGCTTTGAGGTCGGACAATGGTGGTGTATACACTTTAAATGAGTTCTATAATATTGTGAAAATATGTGGATTGATCACAAACTGACAATAAGTTATTTAGAATAAAATGGAGTCTGAGAGAGGAAGAACGGGACTGTAGTTGAAATGGCTAGATGTTTTTGCATGAAAAGAAACTCCCACAAAGCTTTTGGGCAGAAGATGTTTATACTTTAGTATATTTGTTAAATAGGCTGTCAACTAAAGCTATGGATGGAAGAACTCATATTGAGACATGGAGTGGAATTAGACCATCAGCTGAGCACTTCATTTTTTTTGGTTTGATATGTTATTCTCATGTTTCTTCAGTCAAAAGAAGTAAACTTGAACCGAAAGATGAATTGGGTATCTTTGTTGCTTATTCATCGCAAGTCAAAGAGTTATAGAGTTTCCAACTTGCAAACAAAAACCATTTCCATCAAAAGAGATGTAGTAGTTACTTATTGGAACTGGGATTAAGAGAAAATTAAGAAAGAAAAAGCAGATTTTCAGAACATGAATCCCCTGCCTGCAACACAATCATTTGGATCTCAAAATCTGGAAGAAGATGAAGAATCAGAGGGGGAATCCTCACTTGATTCGATAATTTTGAAGACAAAGTCCCATTCTGGGATATATGAAAGATGCAATGTTGCAATCTCGGAATCAAATAGTTATTAAGAAGCATTAAGACATAAGTTTGGATTAAAGCTGTGAAGGAGGAGATTGGTAGGATAAATAAGAATGATACTTGGAAGCTGGTTGATAAGCCCAAAGACAAAAATGTAATAGGGGTGAATGGGTTTATAGAAAGATATCTCAGTTTATAAATACAAAGCAGGGCTTATTGTGAAAGGTTAAGCGCAAGTTGTTGGTTTGGATTATAGAGGCACATTTGCACCTGTTGCATGACATGATACAGTAAGATTTCTATTTGCTTTGACAACTCAATTAAGTTGGAAGTTGTATCATTTGGATGTGAAATCAACATTCTTAAATGGAATGTTGCATGAGGATATTTATGTTGATGAACCAGAAGGCTTTCAAGTTGTAGGAATGGAGGATAAAGTCTCCAAACTACATAATGTTGGATATTGTTTTTTGGAGACGACGGGCACAATCGATTTCTCACAACTTGAATTTTATTATATCAAAGTAAGGACCCGCTTCGGTCTTACAATCTCGATCACTAACTTGTTGTTTGCTTCAGCAACACTCTTTACTTAGCACTCACTCTTGTTTTCTTGCTTACTTTCTTGGTTTATTACTTACTTGATTTCTTTCTTGGTTTGTTGCTTAGTTTGTTGCTTAGTTTGTTGCTTACAACTCAAATGGACCACCTCTATTTATAGGAGGTGATGGAACAATCTAGCTAAACATATTTTTCTACTCTATTCTAGAATATTCCTCCAACTACTTAATTCTAGAACTACCCTATCTAGAACATTTCTAGACTATTCTCTCTAGAATACTCATTCTAGAGATCTTCCTTCAATTCTCTATAACTCCGAAATATTCTAGATTTTTCTTGACTTATCTTAAGTAAATAATTAAGTTGGTGATGAATTCTTAACACTCCCTCTCAACACCAACTTAATTTTTCCTTTGCGTCCGTTGTGAGCAATTCTTGCTCTGCAAGCATCATGACGTCCATGCCCTTTGAGAATCTCCTCCTTCATCGGATTATTTTGATCCCTACTCGTTGAAGCTTCTTCAAAGGTAGTAGCATCTTTATTGTTAACCATCTCTGCTAATGTTGCATCTATATACTTGGCATTTGAGCATTTCAATCGTGTCTTCCTTCTTAGTTGAGGTTGCAGATCTTTTTGGACTTTTTCTTGCAACAGTTTTGGAGTTTCATGTACTCTTGTTTTCCATGAATTCTTATTTTCTCCTTTTGAAAATATCTCCTCTGTATGTGAGTTATATTTTTCACATACCTCTTGTTCCTGTTCAGCCTCCCTTTTTTGTCTCTTCTAATATTGCATCTATATACTTGGCATTTGAGCATTTCAATCGTGTCTTCCTTCTTAGTTGAGGTTGCAGCTCTTTTTGGACTTTTTCTTGCAACAGTTCTGGAGTTTCATGTACTCTTGTTTTCCATGAATTCTTATTTTCTCCTTTTGAAAATATCTCCTCTGTATGTGAGTTATATTTTTCACATACCTCTTGTTCCTGTTCAGCCTCCATTCTTTGTCCTTCTTCTTCAAGTTTATATTGTAGCTCTTGCTCCAATTTCCTTGAATCTGGAAATGAGACTTCATTGTACCACCATGTTGGTGCTTCATCAAGTACCACATAAGTTGTCTCGGTTAACATGACATATATTGATTCCAACCTTTTCCCTTCCATTATTGGTGTGCTTGTAACTTTTAAGTTTCGATATACTTTTACGTCATTTGGCCCAAACAAGACATAGTTACCAGAATCTAGTAGTTGTGATACAAATAATAATTTTTTCTTCATACCTGGAACATGGTAGACATTTTGAAGTTCCACTTGTCTTGAGCTGTGATGAGGCACAAACAACATCTTGCCAATATGAGTTATTAGCATTTTTGAATTATTTGCAATCACCACTACTCGACCACCTTTATATTCACTCATGTTAATGAGCTTTTTCTCATCACCAGTCATGTGATTGGAACATTCTGAATCAATGATCCAATCATGTTCATAATCGACCAATTTCTCACTTAAAGTTGCAAGTGCAATCTCATCTTCTTTGTTAGAGTGACAGGTGACAGGATCCTCTTGTTGATTAGTTTTTTCAACTGCATAAGAGGTCTCGAAATCCCAAACTTCTTCTTCATCTTTTTGGTTTTTAGAAAAAGTAGCTATATTATAACCTTCAACTTTCTTGTACTAGCAATCTAGTCTCTGGCGTAGTGTCCTTTCTTTCCACAATTGTAGCACTTCTCCATTTGTCGGTTGTAAAAGTCTTTCGCCTGCTTGTTTTGTCGTTGACTTCTTTGATGTTGATTCTTTTGGTCTCCCCTGACCGTGATCCTTTCTCCGCTTCTCTTTTTTGATAGTCTTGTCTTTTGATGAAAAACGTCTTATCTTCATCTTTTATAGCGAGACTTGATAATGGCTTCTCCAAATCTTCTTCATTTGCCAATAAATTTTCTAACTCAGATAAAGTTGGTTCTGTGGCCCACCCCCGTGTGGCTATAATTATGCCTTTGTACTCCAGCCTTAGACCATGAACAATGATTCTTCTCATTCTTGTCTTCGTGATAGCATTTTCAGGATCTAATTTTGATATTTCATCATATATAGATTTTACCTTTGAGAAGTATTGGTTGATTGTCATATTTCGTTGAGAGATCAACAAAAGCTCATTTTCAAGCCTTTGTAATCTTGCATCATTCTTATTTGTAAAAATCGTTGCCAAGGTGTCCCAAAATTCTTTGGGTGTCTTGGCATTCTTAATTCGTTGCAAGAACTCATCCTCAATTGTTACAGAGAGAACAAAAATGGCCTTTCCAGCTTTGACCTTTCACATTTTTGCTGCTTCAGCATCTGTTGGTGGTGTAGTGTCTGATCCACCGATGATATCCCATAATTCTTGGCCAAGAAAGTAATATTGCAATTTTTTGCTCCATGATCCATAGTTGCTTGCGTTGAACTTCTCAACGCTATTGAGAGTGCTTGCGAAATCTGCCATTGATAAGTGTCTCACGACTTGTAGCCTCCAACAATAGCTTGTAAGATCTTCTTTGAGTTACTATCTCGCTCTTATCCACCAAGCTCTGATACCACTTGTTGGATAATGTTTTTTGGAGATGACAGGCACAATCGATTTCTCACAACTTGAATTTTATTATATCAAACGAAGGACCCGCTTCGGTCTTACAATCTTGATCACTAACTTATTGCTTGCTTCACATAAGGCATTGTATGTATTAAAGCAGGATCCTCGAGCATGGTACAATGATCATCTTATTCATTGTGGCTTTAAGAGTAGTGAAAATGAAGCTACTTTGTATGTGAAGTAGGCTAAAAGTGAAAACGAAGAAATGAAGTTATGGTAAATCAATTCAAGCAAAAAATAGAGACCAAGTTTGACATGTTAGATTTTGGTGAAATGAATTACTTTCTGGGAATGGAGATTCATCCAGATACTGATGCAATCTTCATTTCTCAGAGAAAATATGCATGGGATATTCTTGAAAGATTCAAGATGGAGAGGTTCAAGCTTATATCAACCCCACTGGCAGTTTATAGGAGTCTAATTGGTAGTTTGTTGTATTTCACAGCAACAAGACCTAATCTCATGTTTGCGGCAAGTCTTCTGTCGAGATTTATGCAAGATCCAAGTCAAGTTCATCTTGGTGTTACTAAACAAAATTGTTGATTATTGTATTTGGTTTAAAAAGGAAGAGCAAGAGCAATTGATGGGTTATTGAGATAGTGATTGGGCATGAAGCATTAGTGATATGAAAAGTAAATCTGGATATATGCTTTTACACTTGATTCATGCATGTTCTCATAGAATTCAAAGAAGCAAGACACAGAATACATCTTCTGCAGAAGTAGAATACATCATCGTTGTTGGTGCAACTAATTATTAGGATTTTGGTTAAGAAAGATTCTAAGTGATTTGGAGCAAAATCACAATCACATTTAAGTTTTTTTTTTCACCCTCATTCACATTTAAGCTACTGTCAATATATATGACCAATGTTCCAATGAAACATGGTTGTAGCAAGCATATAAAAATGAAGTTCCATGCTATCAGACAAGCAAAAAAGGATGGTGAAGTTAAATTTGTTCATTGCAGCTTAGATCAGCACATTGCGGACATTATGACCAAAGCTCTTCCTAATGTGAAGTTTGAAGTTATAAGGGCTAAGCTAGGAGTATCCAAGAAAAATCTCAAGGAGGAGTGTTAGAAAATGAGATTTTCCTAGATAGTCTTTAGTTTAATAGTTCTCTTTTGAATATTTTGTCTAGTTTGTAAAGAAATAGTAGTCTTGTTTTATGGTATATGTCTTGGTAGAAAGTTCAATAGGGGTTGGATAGGTATCGTCCTCTACTAACTTTTGAAAAGCTTATGTAGATATATGTGTGTGCATTTTAATTTGTAGTATGTTATGAATGAAGAAAAAACTTTTCTTTGAACCTTACTTTTTGCTCTGACGTTCCAAATTCTAACAATAGTGAGAAGTGTAATCTCACTGGATGCAACCAAGGGTTGGTCCATAAAATAATGCATTTTTACAAGGGCATCTATATGAGGAGGTTTATATGTAATTGGCACAAGGTTTCAAACACAATTCAAGGGAACTAACCAGGTCTGTAGGTTGTTGAAGTCCCTCTATAGGCTCAAACAAGCCTCAATAAAAACGGAATAGAAAACTGATCACTACTTGTCAAACACCTCGCTACTTGTCACGTGTTATGTTTAAGAGAAGATCCTTGATATTCTTCTTTCATTTGTAAAACATCTCCTTCATGTATTCTCTATGAATGAGTTAGATTGATCAATTTGACCCAATACAATGTGTAAACAATGACCAACCTCACCACAAGAGGTGATATTTATGTTTATCATAGAGGTAGATAATTATTTCTTGAACTTAACTTGCATATATACGCAATGTCAAATTTTTTAGGGATAATTACCTTTTTGAGTTGTCCTAAGAAAAATAATAGCCAAAAATTGAATGAGGTAGTCCTGATTGATGAGACGCGCAATGGAGTGAATGCTAAGTTAGAGATGTGGAGACAGACTTTGGAGACTAAAGGTTTTAGTTTGAGCAGGATTAAGACAGAATATGTGGAGTGCAAATTCAATGATGTGATGCATGAGGTAGGCATGAAAGTGAGGCTTGACACCCAAAATATACCCATGAGAGCTAGATTCAAGTATTTTGGGTCTACAATCCAAAAGAGTGGAGACTTCGACGATGATATCACACGCCGTATTGGTGCAGCGTGGATGAAGTGGAAGCTGGCCTCTGGAGTCTACCACAAAACATCAAAAGTAAGTTCTATAGAGTGGTGGTTAGACCAACTTTGTTTTATGGGACTGAGTGTTGGTCAGTCGAGAAATTCTATAATCCCATGTCTAGAAGATGCTTGTTACAGAGATGAGGATGTTAAGGTGGATGTATAGCCATACTAGGAGTGATAGTATTAGAAATGAGGATATCTGAAATAAGCTGAGTGTGGCCTCCATGGTTGATAAGATAAGGGAAGCAATACTGGGATGGTTTGGACATATATATGAAGAGGAGATAGATAGATGCACCTGTGAGAAGGTAGGAGAGGTTGATTATAGAAGGTACAGGGAAAGACCGAGGTAGGCCGAACAAGTATTGAGGAGGGGTGATAAGACATGATATGTCTCAGCTTCAAGTTACCGAGGACATGATCTTAGATAGGAGGGTGTGGAGGACTTGTATTAGGGTAGAAGGGTGGTAGGTAGTGTAGTGTTGTCTTGCTCAGAGAGGCTGGTGCTTGCAATGGTACTAATTGTAATATTTTAGTTGTTGCTTTTTATTTTATCATGGTTTATTATTGTTTGTTAAAAATAATCTACCCTACCTATGTTCTTTATGGCATTTCGATTATCACATGATTTTATTGTTGTTTTTGGTTTTTTTGCACTGTTTCTTATTTTGATTTCTCTTCATTTGTCTTCTTCTTCATACTTGTTGCACTTGAGTCAAGGGCCTTTCGAAAACAACTTCTCTACCTCGGTGAGGTAGTGATAAGATTTGCATACATTCTATTCTCTCCACACCTCACTTGTGGGATTTCACTAGGTATGTTATTGTTGTTCTCTATATTAGTAAGTATAAATTCACATTCCACCAGTTTCATTTTTTTGTCTTATTTTCCCTTTCTTATGACAGTTTTTTTTATAAATTATACCTAGAAATATGACATGTATAAGAGCATAAAACCAAGGAAAACTTATCGAAATCTCACTAGTTTAGGAGCTAATTACTTAGATACACTCTAGTTTGCAATATTATGAATTTTACCAGATTTTGGTGCACCCAAATACATCCAGATACATGTATTTCGGGATACATGGGTCAAAATTAGGTGTAATTTGTTCTAGATACATTGTATATGGCATACATGTATATCAAATATATGTATATAAGATACATGTATCTCAGGACACATGGGTCAAAATTCGGTGTTATTTATTTTAGATACATTGTATCCAAGTGGATATGTATGTATATAGGATACATAAGTACATAACAAATCTTGTTTGCCTCCCTCGCCTCCCTCCCATCTCGCTCGTCACTCTCCTATGATCTGGTATCTCATATACATGTGAATCACACCAGATACATACACATGTATCTAGTGTGTATCTAGTGTGGTTCACATATATCTGATATACTTGACTATCTCGCTCGCCTCCCTTCCCTTCTCGCTCGACTCTCTCTCTCTATTTTAGTGTATATGGTAGCAAAAATACATGTATTTAGGTGTATCTTCCTCAATATATGATAAGAAATTTTTAATTAGTGGTAAGATACGAAAACTATTTGAAAGTATGGGTAGAATTAGTATATATGGTATGAATATACGTCTAATAAGGTAGTTTCCCCTAAAATTAAAGGACATGATGTCACATTCTACATATTTTTAGTTTAAAACCATGAGATTTAGTAGTCCTCTTTACTTTCTTAATTCTTAATACAGTGTCAAGTCAAAATCATACAAACACATTATACGAGTTAGGAATAGGGGAACTTACATATACACTTCCTATATATAAGTCTGAATTGTTGATTAGAAGAGTAAGTTTTTTTCACCCTGCATAATCAGGTAATGCCCTATTAATAATATGAAATAGTTGAAAAAATGTTGACAAAAGTAGTGGGAAAATTGAATTATTACCTGTGAAAGCAGAATATGATCGATGTAAACCATCAATTTTTGGTATACAAGATGGAGAAATGTATGGCATTTTATAGTGTAAAAATGTAAATGGCCATAGTGATGAGGAATCTTCTACGAAAATGGACATGAAATGACTGAAGTAAGTGGAAAATTCACTCATCAAAGCACTCTATCAAAGACTTTCGCCGCCACATTTAAGTCTAATCCGTGGCTAAGTTAATTACTTATTTATTCTGGTCTCGGATTTAAGTTTTTTTGAATACGGAGTCATTTTTATTAGAGAACACTTTAGTCCCAATGTGAAATTTTCAAGCGAGAATCTTTGAATTTAAATTCTTGTCACGGAGGAAAATATTAAAGATAAGGTATAATTTAATTAAGTTATTCATAAACTTAATTGAGTAATATTTTTTTAAAAAATTGTTAGTCGTCAACTTTAATCTTAAATTATGATACTTATTTTAGATTTTTTATTTTTTATTTTTTATTTTTGGAAAAAACGACCGTTAAAATGATTGAATGGAAGGAATATCTATAGTATTAATCAAGTCACGTCACTTTTTATTTTCTAATCTTCCTTTACTTGCACTATCCTTCCTCCAATTCGCCACTAACGGCCCAACCTTGCAATTATTGTTAATTTTTTTTTAATATAAACTAACCAACTTCTTAATAAATTATTTTTCTAATTGATCAAACTAAGCGATTTGATAAGATTTCGGGATGACTCAGTTGGTTTGGAGGGTGGTCATTCACACGGATGATCCGGGATTGATTCTCCCTCAATACCTGTTGAGTCGAGCTTGTCGCATTGGACTTGTCTATGTGGTTTACATACCCTGTGTGGTTTCCAAACTATTACACAGTGAAGGTTTATCCAGTGCTCACCCAAAGGACAGGTTGTAGCAAAAGTTACAACGACCGAGGTTTATTCCAGATTTCAAAAAAAAAATTATAACTTATAAAGTTAAATCGCCTAATTAACACAAAAATATTACACGTTTCATTGCTAATTACAACATCAAATTCAAACATTGAATTGAACAATTAGTTTAAGTAATTTTTCACATTTTAGAAAATGAATTAAAAATGTAATAAAATTTCCAGACGAAACTGATATGTGATGATAGAAGATGAAAAGGAAAAAAAAAATGTGATTGCTTTAATTTGTGTCTTGCGTACATCAAACGAGCCCGTTTGGATTGACTTAAAAAAAATAACTTTTGAAAAGTAATTTTTTTGAAGTGCTGAAAGTTATTTTAAAAATAAGTAGTTATATGTTTGGATAACAGTGTTGCACTTAAAAAAAATTGTTGATGTGATTGACAAATATGTGTTGTTAAACACTTTTTTTTATCAAAATGTTTGAAATATCCTTAAAACTGTTAACATAATAAAGAGTTGATTAATTTAAGGTTTTTATTTCTAAGAAAAATTAAAATAAAATTAATTTATAATTTAATTCAATTTCAATAACTTAATATTTAAGTTAATTTTAAATGTGCAACTTATTTTAAATTTCAAAAATATATAATTTGAATAGATCATATGAAAGAATTTGGGAATTGTTTAAAAGAATTAAGGGTAAAAAAGTAATATATTTGGTCAAAATAGAATGACTTTAAGTTTTAAAAAAAAGTAAGGGCCACCCTACTTTTATTTGACTTATTTTAAGTTGTTCTTATAATTGTCAAACTCTCTCACAAGTCAAAAACTGACTTTTAAGTCAGTTTGACCAACTTAAAAGTCCATCCAAACGGGTTTTAAACTAAGGATACGTATCAAAACAAAAAAAAGGAAAATTTCATTATTTTAATTGTGTCTTGTGGTTTAAACTAAGGATACGTAAAATATATAAAATGTTCTTTAATTTTGTGATCTTAAACATTTTATGTGAAAAATTAGAATTAACGAGTTGTCGGTAAAAGGAAATACACATTCTCTTTTAAATTAACTAAAAAAAAAAGTAAGACAAACCAATAGAAACACAAAAAATATATATTATATGTTGCTTTTCATTATAGTGTTTAATTTTTTTTTATTGATGGTTGGATATTTATTATGAAAAATGATATATATATATTGTGCTTGTGCTTGTGGATGGTATGCCAAATAGATACGTTCCAACTTCTCGAGGGTTGCGACAAGGGCTCTAGGTCGAGCATCCAATCTTATTAAGAGTTGTCTTTTCAACCCTCATTTGAATTGATCAGATGTTTGAGCATTAACAAAACTTAATTATTAAATTACCTTTAGATAGATGAACATTTCAATTTTAAAGAGCGTGAAGAGAATAAAAACATTTTAAATATTAACAATTTATTTATTTACCATAGTTTTGTATAATAATCAAATATGCAAATAAAACTCAAGTATAAAATAAAGTAAAATGTTTACCTTATTATGTATGGTGTTATATGCTTGATTAACAAAATGGAACAAAAATTGATAGCACAATGTAAAAAGGGAAAATGATCTGAATTTTATCATTTAAGATTGATATATACCTTATTATAAAAGTGGTTTATATATACTTCTGTTACACAAACAACTCATATGTACCATTTTTACCTCTAATGGAAGAGAAATTTTAAATTTTAAATTTAGTTTTTAAAAAAATTATTAAAAAAAAAAATTCATGTACATATTTGATCTTTCACACACGTATTTTTATTTTTTTTTGCCTTTTTGATTCAACAAGTAATTTGAACTTATTATTTTGATGGTCAAATTAATTTTTTTATTAACTTTCTAGTAAAATTTCTCATACATGTCCTTTTTTTTACGGGAAAAGGATAAAAAATGCCCTTAACCTATTAGAAAAGGTTCAAAAATGTCCTTCATCCAACTATTGGGTTAAAAATGTCATTTCATCCACCTATTTAGATCAAAAATACCCTCAAGGTTAAACTTAAGTATAAACTTACCCTTCCTTTTAACATATGATGTGACATAAATAATTTCTTAAAATTAAATATATAATATTATTTTTATTGGTCCACATCTAACTACATCTAAATTCATTTACAATTATACCCATTAACTCAAAACTTCTTTTTAATGACCCAACAAATTAAACAGATTTATTTTCTTGGAGTTTCACCAATATCTATCTTGAATATAACAATGTCACTCACTTCTGCTGCATTGCACACTGATTTAGTTAACGTTTTGATTAGTATGTTGGAATCCTCTTTTCTCTTTTCATTTTAAATTAGATAAACAAAGTTTACACCTTTGGCCAAAACTAAAAACTATATCTAATGGGGGTTTGATTTTTGATTTGCAAATGCAATAAAATGTGTTAAGTCATCATTCGCTTGTATTATCAAAAGTTTCTCAGAAAATGATGTTAGCCGTGAAAGCACAAAACTGATCGGAATCTGCTCAAACCTTTCTGAAACAATGCGTCGACTCCGAAAATGTTGAAGCTTGTTACACCCTCTTGGCATGGTGAGTATTCTACTGTTAACAAGGTCGAGGAACCGTTTGCGTCCTTGATGGCGAAGGCGGCAATTAGCTCTCACGCGCCGTCGCTCTATTCTCTCACTGTTATCCAGCTCAACCGCGGCTGAAACTGCTGCCAGCGAGCGAGAGAAAAGCGGCGAGTGCCGCCACGAAACTATCGCTGATATGTCTCCTGTCGGTGGCGGTGAGAGCAGCGGAATGGAGCAGATGGAGAAGCTCCAGAGGTTGTTTGGCTTTGTGGATTTAGAAATGGGTTTTGAGTTCATGGGTATAATTGTAAATTAATTTGAATATAGTTAGATGTGGACCACAAAAATAATACGTATTATATATTTAATTTTAAGAAATTATTTATGCCACGTCATCTTCTGTTAAAAGGAAGGGTAAGTTTACACTTAAGTTTAACCTTGAGGGTATTTTTGATCCAAATAGGTGGATGAAGGGCATTTTTAACCCAATAGTTGGATGAAGGGCATTTTTTAACCTTTTCCAATAAGTTAAGGGTATTTTTGACCCTTTTCCTTTTTTAACAAACACAAAATAAATTACAACAATTATGAAAAAAATTGTTTTAAAATTTTTTGGTATTTTCTTCTCTTTTATCGTTCACACTTCTTTTTTTATTTCTCATATTTTTACAGTAAAGAATGAAAGAAAAAAAAAGTAAAATAAGAATAAAAAAACTCAAATATTGATAATCAAAGAAATTAAAAAGGATCACATATACCTCTACATGATTTCTTAAAAATTAAAAATCAAGAAAATAAATTTAAAGTTAATTTTTTTTTTCACTTTCTTTAGATAAAAAGGAATATGTAAGCTCTTTGTAACATTTAAGGGGTCGTTTGGTTGGGAACTAGTTATCTCAGGATTAATTATCTTGATATTAGTTATCCTGAAATAACTTATCCCACCATGTATATGGGATAACTTATCTCATCACTATGCTATAAATGGTGGGATAAGTTATCCAAACATGTCAACCAAACAAGACATTTAAATTTTATCCCAGGACTATTTATGTCTATCCCTCACACCAAACGATGCATTTTATAACAAGGACATATGTAAGGAATTATCAGAACATTAGGCTCAAGTGTCAGAGGGTGTCTAAAAGTCGCGTTAAGTCAAGTCTTGTTCATGGGTGTGAAGCACACCACATCTATGAATAAGAGGCTATGAAATGTTTTACAAAAATAATTCACTTCTTTCTTACTCTCAATCGTACGATAGAGTTCAACTCTATATGGTCCCCTTCTAATTCGTGTTTTACGCGTTTTCAGAGATCATGCCTCTCAGAAGAGCCTACATCAGAAGGAACAGAAATGAGCAACAACCACCTCCAGCTTCAGCAGACCCTTTGGTTGAACAAGTCTCTCATGCCGAATTCAGGGTTGCTTTCTAGGCGCTAGCTCAAGTCAATCAGCAAGATGAGGCCCCAACCAACCCGAATGGGAATACAGCTGTGGCTAGGGTTTGGGATTTCACTCAGATAAACCCTCCAAAGTTTCATAGTTCGAAGGTGGATGAGGATCCACAAGAGTTCATTGAGGACGTCCAACAGATATATATAAGCTCAAGAGTTCCAAGTTCAGTAGCATTCAAAACCTATAAAACTTAAATCCTACATTCAATCTCTAATTTTGAATTCATGTTGAATAACCCCATTTAGGTGTCAAGTAGTTCCTAAAAAAATTTGCATTCTCAATAAACTTGAAACCTCTAATTAAAGTTGGAGAGATATTCCAAACAACATTTACATCATTAAAGCACCATTAGAAATATGTGGGACTCAACCGTTATGCAGAGTAATTTATGTGGCTATTGTGAGTGTGTTTGGTTGTTTGAGGGAGATGAAGAAAAAAAGTTCAACTACAATTATGCACTGCACATGTACAATGTAGAGTGCTATAGCACCGCTATTGTATATGATTAGAGAATAGAAACTCAAAGTAGCTCATTATATTTTGAAATGGAGTACCAGTAACCCTCATGTTTTTCTTGAATATAACTTAAAAACTCATTTCCAAACTAAAATAAATTCGAGTTTAAGTTATAGACACGGTTAATCGGTTATGTACCTTCTACACTATCAGGTAACCTCACCTATTGTTGCAGGTTAACCTGGCTTACCAATAAATATACTTATGGTGACTTAGAAGCATAAAAAAGTCCATACATTGAAAGTGTCATTCCAGATATGCAGATCAAAGCAAAAAAAAGAACATTTACCTGCAGGAAAACCACAGATGTAGATCCTCAACTGCTTCTTTGGTCTGAAAAAAAACAAAAACAAACCAAAATTGATAGACTCGGTAAATTCAAGGGTTACTTGTCAAAAGTAGAAGTGCAATAACAAATTTTAACACTTCCGAGATTCTTAGTTTAAATCACGTCTCATCTTGTGCCGTACAGTGAATTATACTAACTTGAACAACAGGATTACAATGAAAACTACACCATACAAATGGGAGACGCCTTAAGTCCCTATTACTGCTAGATCCAAACGCAAAATACAGCATACAATTGGGAGATGGACCAATTAGACGAAAGCTAAAGAAGCCAGATTACGAGGCATGTAATTTGAATTTCTGACCCTCGAGAAGATTGAGAATCAGAATTAGTCCTCTTCTTTAAAACATTACAACAATCAGTACTCTAGCGATCCTAGAGATGGCATTCCAGAAATAAGATCTTGATCATCAGCACTAGTGCTACTCATCCTTTCAACTGCTCCATGGTTCAGGGATTCAGCCTCTTCCTTTCCCAGCTTCTGCACATCTTCGGGTGAAAGGATTTTTATATACCAGACATTATTGACGAACGCCCTGAAGATATCATCATGCCAGGGAAACAAAGAGAAGATTATAATGTTATAATAGGACAAAAGAAAAGCCACTTCCAAAAAGATTGAACACTACCACCAGGCTGAAAAAAATATAAATCATGTGAAGGTAAGATAACAGACTTGAGAGTTAGCTAAATAAGAAAACGCAACCCTATAAATCAAAAGTTGAGACATAAAAGAAAAAAATTTAAAAGCACATGTTCTCCTTTTGTCTTACTGGAAATTAAAGAAAAAAGTTACATATTAAGTCTTCCAATTGGGTACTTACTCCCATGGGTCGTCTCCAAGGAGAAGGATATCATTCTCCCTGTCAACAAATACAAGCTGCCAGCCTGATCTTTGAGGGTCTTCAAGGAACCCCTCAATACCGAACATCTGCCCCAATTCCCGTCGCAGCTCATGATAGCTGTGGAACTGGGCGATATCCAGTGACCTCCCAACACACCCCGATTTGTAAACCTGCATAGACAAAAAACTATACTCACATAATTGTCGGATGCATTAAAGCCAATGAAAAATTTGACCTTAAACAGCAGAACTGGCACCTTGACAAATGTATGGGTTGCATTTGGTGGATCAATTTGTCCTGCATTGTGCAACAACTCAGAAGAGTCTTGCACATAACCATATAAAGAATTCTGATATCCCGAAGCCCCAAGTGGCATTGTGGACATATCAGCGCATGTAGTAGTAACATTAGACACTCTGGTCGGAAGGAGATGCCCTGAAGAATCAACATTAGCACCAAAAATCGCTAGATTCTGGAAACCCAAGCTACAATTTTCCCTAGGATTAATGAAAGTATCTTTCCCATATGTTGGGAGTGGTGATGAGTTGGAGCATGTAGTTAGTTGTGACTCTGTAAATTTTGACATCCAGGACTGTTGGGGCGGCTTCTCTATGATCACAGACTGACCAGTTCTATTGATATTCAATGAATTACTACTTCCTTCGGAACACAAAGAACCTAGCATATCTTGCACGCCTGGAGGAGCAACAGATGCCGAAAACTTTGAGTTCAAATCTGCAAAATCTGCTTTCAAAAATGGAGAGGAAACATTTGATGGTTGCCTCTGCTGGAGCTGGTCGTGTGGAATTTGGAATGCTTCTTGGTAAGCGTGTTGGTGAGCCTGTTCCTCTGACTGATTATTGGATTGTTGCTCTGATTGCCTTTGAAGGTTCTCTGACAGCATTTGGGTTCGAGCAGGCAGCATATGCTGATGAACTGCTCGCTGCATTATTTGCTGCTGCTGCAGAATGGAATTATCAGTACTTGCATGTTGGAGATAATGGACAGGCTGCTGAAACTGCATTAATTGCTGTTTCATCAAATCTCCACTCCCAAAACTTTGCAAGCCAGTAGCCAGAATAGCTTGATAATGTTGATTAATATCATTTGGGATAATTGTTGAATCGACTCTCTGTTGCATCCATGGATGCATGCCAAAAGATTGAAGATTCATCGAATGAGGTCCTAACTCACCAGTATTCCCTCTTAACCATGCCATTCGATTAATAGCTTCATTGTTACTATCTGCAAAAGCAAAGGAGAAAAATTAGTACTATAGCTTCTGGAATGAGAATTGGTTGCTATCTGAACAATGATACTGCAATAAACTCATAATTGCTCCTTCTATCATGCTTATTTGGGAGGGGAAGACAGGATGTAAAACTCTTGGAGGCTAGAAGAGACATTAAAGGGTTATTTGGTTCAAAAGCAGGTTATCCTGGGATTATAACTACAATCATCTTCCCACCTTTCATCTGGGATAGATAAATAATCCCAAGATTGTGATATAAAATTTATCCTGGTTTTAGGTAGTCCCCTCATCCAACACAAACACAGGTTTAGTCCCAAATTTAATACCAAGATAACCCTTTTAACCCCTCCAAACAAACAGACCCTAAAAGTCTAAAACTACATAGGCCATTCCCTTTTATTTTTCTTTCTTTCTTGATAAGTTACAGTGCAGACTTCACAATTTTACCAAAATAAAGGAAGATAGGATTTACAGCTTCAATTCTCTAACCACATGACCATTCAGTGTGCCATACCTTGATAAGATGAGGTTCCTGGATACAAAGGCCGCTTTAGTCTAAAAGGGAAAAGAGATGGATACATCGGAAAAGTAGTCAAAGGCTCAATCTCCCATAATGAGACCCTTGGTTGCCTCTCTCCTGCAGTTGACTCATCCCAACCAACCTATAATTTCATGAAATTTGTTGTTTAAATATTAAGTGTTAGCAATCGCATTCAACTCAATCACATGAGTGGGATTCAACCCACCCGATGTGTGGGTTCAACTTGAACTGACCCACCCCAGAACCCCAAACGAAGTAAAAGGAAAAAAGAGTAAATCCTTCAAACATTGAGACATGAATGGGAAAACCATGTTATAACTGATATACTTACAAAAGAATAAGAATAGCAAATAGAGAAATGCTAAAGGTAAAATAAAAATAGACCATTTACCTTGACAGACCGCCAGTGAGAGTTTGCCCAGCGAACTGAATCTAAGTCACCAATCCCAGTAATTGTGCCCATGTATCTGAAAAATGACAGAACCACCTATAAGAAAAAAGAATTATCTGTTGTAATGACAGGTCACTTATGTTAGCCGGTGTTTTATGTGTAAGGATTCGGGTGAAGATGTTGACCATCTTTTTTGTCATTGCTGATTTGTTTTGAGGTTATGATGGGATATCCTTACTTGGTTTGGAGAGCAATGGGTGATGCCAAGTACTATGAAAGAGCTGATGTTTAGTTGGAATTGCGGCAGACGGAGAAGAAGACACAAGGCTTGGAATATTACTTCATTAGCACTTATGTGGGTACTATGGAGAGAAAAACATGCGAGCTTTTGAAGGGTGGAGATGAATAATGTACCGTTGAGCTGCGGATTAATGTTGATTGATTCCTAAGTTGGAACCTTAGGCGCCGAGTAGCCTCTAATCCCTTATTTTCCATCTGGTGCACCCATGAGATCCCTGTAGGAATAGAAGATTGGGTGACTATTGTAGAAAACCATTTCTTCTTGTAGGTTTTCTACTTATTGGTATACCTCTTGTATACTGGCTTTTGTTTCTACCCACATATCTATAAAATCTTATTGGTTTATCCAATAGAGAGAGAGAGAGAGAGAGAGAGAGAGTTATCTAACAAACATACAGGCTAAAAATTTCAATGATACCCACAAAGGTAGGGCACTAATTTACTAGCGAATGAAAATTTTAATTTAATTGGTTAAAGAGTTGGTTTATTTACTAGAACCAACAACCAACTTCATTAATTGAAACCCTAATGCAAGAATGCAACTATATTTTTGCCAGTCCTAGACAAGAATGATATGCAACTCTATGGGCCAAAGGAAAGCCATAGGGGTAATAATCCTGCACCGTCATCCCAATTCACCATTCTACATAAGTAAACATAATTCTCCAACTATAATTCATGATGAAACAAAACATAGGAGAAGATGCATATTTGAGAGCCTTTTTCTGCAGTTAAGTATAAAACAGGTGCCCAATACATCATAAGAAACTACAAGCCTACTTATATAGCACTTCAGGCGGAATAGATCAGGAAATTTGACATCAAGAAAATAAAAGGAAATTGTTCACTTAAGATCAAACTACTTCCTTCCATACCTTCGAACACTTGATTCTTCAGTTTCAAATAGCATCCGAAAACGCATTCCAACAGACACGCATGTGTGATATACAGCTTTGATGTATTTTGAAAGTGGTATAACAAACTCAGATGGGCTAGCCCTAATGCAATAAACATGTGAGTAGAAAAAAGCATAAATGGTAATAGATATGAATGAAAACTCAAGGGAGGAGCACTGTTAAGTACTACCTCGGGTTAAAAAAGACAGTGAAACAGCTATTAGTAGCAGCAGCATGAGCAGCAGCAGCAAGTAATCCGATGTGCATGCTATCACTAGATAGAACTGATGAAGGCATCGCAGTCTGGGGTCTAATTGCACGCCGAATTCCCAGAAGGAGCTGATTTTTCTCATTCCTGCAGAACCGACTATCTCAAGAAAAAGCCTGGAGGAAATTGTCATGCTGGATAAAATAATATGTGAAAAATGTACACTAGTGTCACCAGAGGAAGCTAAACAGTACCAAATGAAAAGAACAGAATCTCCAGCAACAAGCCTTTTGGCACTAACAAACACACTCCAGCCAGTAGTAAGAAGATGCCGCTTAGGCTGTCCTGCATGCAAAAGGAGAAAACATAAACAGATGATAGCATACTTGGTACATATTTATCAGTTACACACACATTACACCTTCCTTCCACATCCAACCAGGATGCGTTCTTTTATCCAACAATTTATCAAAACAAATTTTAGAAAGTATAAAAGGTTACAATTTAAGTTAATGGGATTAGGATGATAAAACAATCAATGGAAGCATTATATCAAATTGCTTGCGAAAGTCCATAGAATTTGACACGTATCATTTACATGTACCAAGAGTTTAACCAATTAAATCTTGAGTAGAAATGAACATAAACTTATATTTTTAACTGTAATTCTCTTTCTAGATAAAGTTTATTCAGAACTGTAGTATTCTTTCAATCTTTTGCCACCAATATAGCATGGGAGTTGGACTCCTTAACCCTATTGCAACACTGAAATGTGTAACTAAAGATTTAGGGAGAGAGAGAGTAAGCTAAAATACTTATCCTGATTCCATACTCCATCCACCATCACCCTAGGCCATCCATCCACCTTCTATTTTTTTAAGTGCAATTTCATGCTATTTTTTCGTTTTTTTTTCGCCTCCCTAACTTTCTTACAGCACTGAAATGTGTATACGGGATTTAGGGATACAAGGAGTATTGAGTAATTAATAGACTTATCCTGCTTCCGTACTCCATCCACCACCACCCTAGGCTATCCATCCACTTTTTTATATTTTTAGAGCAATTTCATACTATTTTAGTTTTTGTTGCTTTATTTACGTTTTTAATAGGCAGTTTTGCTAAGTTAAAACTAACATGTAAAAAGCACAAGTCCAACTTCAGTGCCATTTTTAACCAAAAATCGGATACAAGTTTAAAACCTATCCACAATACCCTAGAAAAGCATCCTTCATCCCATTTTATACAAATGATATTTGGATGAAAAGAAATTTAAGATGTTAATATGACTTATGTATTTTGTGAGTACTAGTGGACAAAACATATTTGATTGAAGGAACACCGCATCAAAGTTTAAAATGTGAAGTTACATGAATTTAAAATTTACAGGAGTTGTGAAAGTACAATAAATTAATGTCATCAACGAATGATGTTAAACATTTGGACACATCCTAAAATAAAGAGAGAATCATTAGCAGGATGGAGAGAGTGTTGTCCCATTCCTTATCCTCAATCACACCACTAACAAAACAACTATAGTGTTGCTCTAATCCCATCCCTAAATGATCATAGAAAGTCTAGGTAACCCATACTTCAATTTTTAGGAATCTTGATACAAAAAAAAATTGGCAAGTACTAACCATATTATGGATAGACAATTAGCCATACAATTTAGTGCCACAGGAGAACCTTGGTAGTAGGATCAACTTATGTATGCATCAAAATTAAAAAGAATGTTGGGGATTAAAGAGAACACGACAAATTTGATAATATTATGGAAGCTTATGTCAAGAGCAACTAAGCTAGGAAATGGATGCCTATTAGAGATCAATCCTTTGAGTTTGAGACTTGTGTTGCAGGGAATGAATAGACAAGCGTATATGAGTCAGTGGTGAATCTAAAGGTAAAAAATAGGGCATCGGAACCCGTGGTCTCTTCGTAAAACTAGATATTGTATGTACATATTTTCTAAAATTTGTATATTTTTATATTCTGGCACCCGTACTATAAGAAGTCTATCTGGTCCACATGGTTAAATGTTGAGCTTTTGACGTTGAGGATTAAGTATCAATTCTCACTTAATACATATTTCTTGGTGCATCCATGTTCGGATCAATTCCCACTTAATACATTTTTTTGGGTGCACCCATGTTTAAAAAATCCTAGATTCGCCTCTGATATGAGTATGAATGAACAAAGTCAACAGAAAAATTTTAGCCCAACGACTCTGATCTGATTTGTGAGCTTGAATCACCTGTGGTTATCTGTCCATTGCCTCCCAACTGTGCACTCAATCACAATTAGTTGGGGTTGACAACATAAATTATGTCCACCTGTTATGCTCTTCTCAAGTTCATTTTACTCCACAGTTACGTAATTTGTTTTTTCGTTCAAAAAAATTAGGGGTTCTCCGAATCTCATAATTTATCTCTATACCAATAGACAAGCTTCTAATATGAATAAAAAGAGTCTTTAACAATTGCACCTAATGAAAGTATAGCAACAACTTAGCCTTCAACTAGTTGGTATCATCTAAGGCTGGCATGCGGACAGGTTTTTTTTCCGGGACCGGTACGAAACCGGTCATAAGGGTACCGGGACAGATCCCAAGGCTTTACCCGGTTCTGGTCCGGTTTAGCGGTAATAATCTTTTATATTTGATAACGGCTAGTAGCCCTTTTTTAAGTAAGTGAATGTTGGGGGGGGCAATAATTGCTAAAAACAGCCCCTAACACTATAAATAAACCTCATCTTCTTCCATTTTTCTCACAAATTCACAAACTATTTTATTAATCTCTTACAAATTCTCAACCTCTCTAGTCTCTTATCGATTATAAATTTATTTTTTGTGCTATTGGTTAATTGGAGTTCGGAGATTTTTTTGAAGTAATTGGCGAGCTTCAATTGGCATCTGTAAATTTTGGCTTTTGGTTATACGTCTGCTTTTACGCAGACGTTCGGTACATTCGTTCCAACTTTAATCTCTTTATTTGTTTATTTATCAAGTTACTTTATTTTTTTTGTTATATTTATCTTGCTTTTTTTTTTAATCTAACAACTTAGCCTCATGAAAAGGGGTCGACAGACGTATAAAGAGAAACAAGCAAGATAAATATAACAAAAAAAATATAGTAATTTAGTAAATAAACAAATACAGAGATTAAAGTTGAAATGAGTGTACCAAACGCCTGCATAAAAGCAGATGTATAACCAAAAGCCAGAATTAGAGATGCCAATTGAAGCTTGCAAACTACTTCAAAAAAATCTCCTAACTCCAATTAACCAACAGCACAAAAATAATTTTTTAATCGACGAGAGAGATTGAGAATTGAGAGAATTTGTAAGAGATTAATAAAGTAGTTTATGAATTTGAGAGAAAAAAGAAAGTAAATGAGGCATATTTATAGTGTTATGGGGTTAAGGGGGTAGGGGTGTTATGGGGAGGCAGTTTTTACCCCTCCCAACGTTTACTTAAAAAATGGCTATTAGCCATTATCAATTTTTTTAGAAAAAGATGCTACCTTTAAACCGAACCGGAACTGGGTCTATCGAGTAAAACCCTGGGATCTGTCTCGGTACCTGTTCCGGTACCCTTTATGACCAGTTTCATACCGGGTCTACTGGAGCCAGAACTGGTCCTGGACCGGACCAGAAAACACCCTGTCTGCATGCCAACCTTAATGCCAAGAGATACCTCAGAAGTGTTAGCAAGTTGGAACAAAGAAGGCAACAGATCAGGTCATAAGGAGAGATGGAAGATTGTATCTGCATGCATCAAGTGAACAGTTTGGAAGGAAAGGAACCAGAGATGTTTCGAAAACAAGAGCAACCCTAGGAACTGTTTAGTGACCTTTTGTTTTTGGTGTAATCATGTACTCCCCAAAGAGGTGGAGGAGTTGCTTCTTTTTTGGAGAACTTAGGTGAATTGTAGGTATTAGAATTTTGGTCTTTATTTCTATACTTCTGATGTAATTACTACTGAAATACACTATTGGTGTATTTCTCTGTTTACAAAATGTTACCTTATTCAAAAAAAAAAAAAAGGGGGGGGGGGGGGGGGGGGATGTATGAACTGGGAAACAATAGTAAAACCCTACAAACACAAAGATGTTTTGATTGGAAAATGCAACAAAACAGAGATCAAGGACATGCCCAATTCATGACAGAGTATACTCTAAACAATGTAAAGCTACAGAGAGCAACAAGGAAAAGAACAACTAGAGCTTGCCTCGGAAAATATGCCTGAACTTCCATTCAATATCATGCAGATCCCTTGCAATTAGTTCTTGGGCAGGTGGTGTCTGCGAGAAATCCTGAGTGCCAGCAAAAAAAGACAACAATATCAGGGTTAGCTCTAGAGCCATGTCAAAATGACAGGACCATGGGACCAGTAATTACCAGAGGAGGAAAAACTTTCTCTGCAGCACGACGAGGGACAGAAAAGCCACCATGTGTGCTAGTATCACTTGCAGTCAGCGTCTTACAAAAATAGTTAGTAGGCTGCTTGTTAGGGATTCCAAACTCAACAGGAAGATATGTATCTTTTTGTTCTTCCTGAAATCCAACACAGAGTATTTTTGTGACCCCATTCACAAGTAGTTGATACAAAAAAGGCATTATTATTAAGAGTCACTTATTGCAACACTCGGTTGTACCTGCGTCAAGGGCTGCAAAGTCATTTGTGCATATACTTCGTCTGTTTCAACATCTGCCTGAAATTCGACAAGTAATCAATTACCTATGCGCCTAATACAACTTGCATAGCAAATAATAATTCACTAGAGAATTGGGAAAACAGATGAAACCCACATGCATTGTGACATTGTGGAGTTGACAGATCAACTGTGGCGACAAATTTGGGTAATTGGGTATATGTGCATCGACTTCTTTATTAGTTGTTGCAGCTACCTGTCACTCCATTCCAGTAAGGGACCATCAGTAATGTAATTAATTATAGATTGTATCACTGTGTGTGATAAAGAATGAAATGTGATTGAAGGAGAAAGACCTGTTCACTATGACCCTGAGGAAAGTAAACAACACGACTTCCGACTGTTGGTAGGCACACCAGAGGACCAGCACACGCATGCCATAGCTCTGAGTTCAAACACTTTTTCTCTACTTTCAGAATAAAAAATCCATCAGCAATAATTTAATTGGACTTAATTACAGATACTTAAGATTATCTCATTCACTACCAACAAATATAGAAATCAACATATATTCCTGTTATCTTATTAGAACAAAAACAAAGTGTAACACAAACATGCCGACAGTGATATAGAAAAAGCTAAAACCCCAAAGAGAAGAAAAAGTATAAAGAAGTAGAAGATACCTCCTTCATGAGCTTGCTGACCCATTCCTGATGTTGAAAGCTTCATATATATATTTAAAGCCACTTCTCTTAAAAATCTGAAGAAAATTATAGTACTATAACAACACCCTTCCCTGTAATTATCCACTCAATTACACAAAGCCCTCAATTATAACTCTCAAAACCAAGTGAAACCCTAAGCAATTCCACCAATTCATCATTCTTATCCTCAAGATATCCCACCTCTTCCACATTATGAATATGCTCCCTCACAATCTCCACATGCATTAACCCAAAAGTCCTATAAAAAACCTTTCAGCTACTTTTCTCTTTCTCCAATACTTCCATTAAATTGTGATGATTCCCTTTTCCTTCAATTCAATAAGTTGACAGAATCTAAGCTGAGCTCAACTTCATGATATCACAGTGATAAGGCTTTTGAAGAGAGAGACGGTGTGCTGGTTGGTCTCTTTATACCCCACCCGACCAAGTCGACCTGATAACAGTAGAGAGAGAAAATAGAGGTAACAGGAATGCCTCATTTCTCTCTTTCTTGCTGTTATCAGAGGAGTCTGAGGAATGGTTTGGGGAAAAGGGGATCGTAGCCGTTGATAGAACCGTACGGGCGATCATGGCCGTCCAATGGAATTGTGATTTGACTGGCGGCATGTGCTTCCCATCCTTCAGCGGTCATTGTCAGAGTACGGAGCTGCAAATATTATATTGGAGGAAGGAGAGGAAGCAAATCTAACTTGTGCATGTCCGACTCAATACTTTATTTTAATCTCTAAATATAAAAAGAGTAAAACTTGTACTCCCTCCGTCCCTATTTACTTGTCCATATTTTCTTTTTTAGTTGTCCCTATTTAGTTGTCCATTTTGACAAATCAAGAAAGGACAACAAATTTTTTCCTATTATACCCTTATTTACACTTCTTGAAAATTGTAAAAGTGTATGTTGTTTCCCTCCAATTTATTTCACTTTAATTCAAATAAGTGGTTGTAATTTTGAAGTGAAAAGTTGTCATAAGGGTAAAATTGTAACTTCACTGTGCTAATCATTGTTGCCTTAATCTGTGTGTCATTTCTAAAGTGGACAACTAAAAAGGGACGGAGGGAGTATTTAATTATGTTATAAGATTATATTTTTTATAATACTTTTTTCATTCTATATTAATTAATTTTTTGAGCGAAAAGTAGATTAAGATATAAATTAAATATAGTTTTTCATTTTTACCCTTATTAATTATTGTCAATTTTATTGAAGTCATCACATTAAAAATTCAAATGAAGAATAAAATTGGAAGAACATTTTAAAAATAGTCTTGAAAACTGAACAATTTAGTTAATTTGAAAAATAGAAAATGCCTCAAAAATTCAACTAATATGGAATGGAGGGAGTATTTAATTTTGTATATTAAAAATATCATGCATTGTATAAAAATATTTTTAACTATTATGATGAAAAAAATGTAAAAAGAATTTTGAGGGTAATTGAATCTTTAAACATGCTAAAGCTTATATTAATTTTTTTTACATTACTAATATCTAGAAATTTTATAATATTAGTAATATATTTCTCAAAATAGAGTGTATAAGTAATTCATGCATTAGTTATACATAATATGAAAAAGTGTACAAAATAATTAAGGTACTACTAATAATACACGGTAACAGAGTTAATGCATGCATTATTTTTGTTAATATGGTGCATCAAAAGATCTCTAATATAGTTTTAACACATATTACCGAGAACCATATATAAGACACGTATGATACAAATTTAATTCATGGCTCACATAATTTAATACACTTACATTGTGTCAATTTCTTACCAAACAAGCATAATATATTTTAAAACACTTATAATGCATTTATATTGCATGCATAATTTACTTTTAACACATAGGAGATTTATCATAGTATTACTATGTATTGCTATTAATGATAATAAATAAAAAGTATCGTTAAACCAATAATTATTTATTGAAAAGTAATGAAACTTTTCCTATAAATCTTTGTAGTTTGGGACAATCAATTTCATCTCAACTCTCTATTTTACGCTTTCAGTCACATCTCTTAATTAGATACATTCATTAATTAATGACTTTCAATTATATCCCTTAATTACTACACTTGATAGGCGATACATGTATCCGAGACCCATCTAATGTAATATTACAAACTAATGTCAATCTAAGTAATTAAATCCTAAAATAGTGAAATTTATGTAAGTTACCCAAAATATTAGATTTCACATGACCGTCCACTTAGTTTTCTAAATAAAGTAGAAATAAAAAACCACCAAAGGCAAAACTTGGTGCCCATCGATTGATAGTTACTTTGCAGATTTTCACGCCACACGTTTTCATTTCAATGGTTCAAAATATCGGCCACTTTCTTTTTTATTTCACGGTCACTTTCATTGGAGGTCCAATTAAATAATTACACACAAGACTCATTTTGAAATGACACTCCCAACATAATTTTCTTCATATCCAAAATTCAAACCCAAGACCTCTGACTAAGGATCGAGCAGTCCATTTGCTTCACCACAACTCACTTTAAATATTGTTCACTTTTTATATAACAAGAAATGAATTTATTTATTTATTTTTAAAAAATAAGATAAACTCTAGAGTCTAGTATTCTCTATTGATGACCTTTAAAAAAAGTGTCTTCTCTTTTATTTAATATATTATTGTTTTTGTTTTATTATTCCATAAAATAAATTCTTTCTTCCTTTACCAAATAATCACCCCTATATATTTCTTGTTCTTTTCAAAATCTTCATGTAATATAAAATCATATTTTATTTTAAATTTTTCAATAACACAATTGCAGCAAATATTATATAAATATACATATTAATGAATAATTCAAATAAAAGTGAAATCATTGATGAAATACAATTACATAAATATGACATCATCGTAAAATTTATTCTGAATTTTAAATAAATACTCAACTTTTGAGATTATTATGTTGCTCTATTAATGCATTACGGAATTCAAAATGAATATTTTTGTCCTTATTTTTTTTTATGTCTAGTTAAAAATTATTCAATTAGAGATTTTCATATATCACTATTTTTGTTGTTGTAGTTGGAACTTCCAAAGTTTCTTGAATTGGTGCATTAAGATCACAGTCACCGTCGATTATTATATTGTGCAATATAATACATGTGGCCATTTTATGTAACGACCTGATTCCGTCGTTAGGGAAAAGCCAATGGGGAAAGAATTGGACTAGAAAAACTTTTGAGTAATAACTTGAAATTTTCTAGTCTAGTCCAGATTTGGACGAAATCGGAGTAAGGCGAGTCTAGGGAAATCTGGTAATGAATGAGAAGTGTAATAATGAAATTGATTGCGTGAGTGGATAGCTAATACATTAAGGAACCAGTACGACTTTACGAAATTGAATTCGGGCAAGTAGAACTCCCGAAATTAATCTTAGCGTGAATGGGTGTTTTCTTAGTGTCATGGGATGAAGGTGTGTTGTTAATGGGGGTTTGGAGCTCTTAATTTGACATTATGTTTCCATGCAAGACGATGTGGCGGGATTATTCCCGCCAAGGCGGGGAAGCTGTGGCAGGTTGGGGGCCGTCATAGCGGGACAATCGCAATTTAAGTTGGAAATAAACCCCAAAATTATTTTATTCTGCAAGTTTCAACTTTGAGAGCTAGGAGACGACCCCAAGTGCTTTCATGACAATTTTCTACCATTCTTGAGGCTAAAGGTGACGTTTTAACTCCCCAAATCCGTTTTTCAATTTCGTAGAATGTAAATTCATGGGTGATTATCAATGGGGGAGGGTTTTGATCCAGAAATTATGGTGGAAATGCCTTAATCTGGGTATTAGGATCTTGGA
The DNA here is from genome assembly GCF_900185275.1 of Solanum verrucosum. NCBI lineage: Eukaryota > Viridiplantae > Streptophyta > Magnoliopsida > Solanales > Solanaceae > Solanum > Solanum verrucosum. Next base: position 2,490,545 of record NW_026020292.1, on the reverse strand, counting down.
TTTGGTCTAGGTTTATTGAGTTTGTTATAATCCGGATAATTAGACATTTGAGTGTTGATCATTGCGTATATTAATTGTTTGTAGACCTAGAACAAGCGGAAAGAATCTGAAAAGGGAAGATTCAAGTTCTTAGGGGATTCAAGCTTGGATTCGAGATAGGTGATGGTTGTGATTTCATGTTGGTGTGATATATGTTTGTAATTGCGTCATTATAATGCATGTATGTATGAGAATGTTGCATTATTGATCACTCTAATCGTAAATGAGGATAATTGAATAATTGTATGCTATGAATCATCTCTTGTTGTATGATTGTGAGAATATACATTGTGACTGTGATTGTGGTTTGTTGAATGAAGCGAGTGTCACGTTCCGACACACTAACTTGGATCGGTTGCCACGTACCGGCATAAACATTGGAACGGATGTCACGATCCGACACACTAACTTGGATCGGTTGTCACGTACCGACATAAACATTAGAACGAGTGTCACGATCTGACACACTAACTTGGATCGGTTGCCATGTACCGGCATAAACATTGGAACGGGTGTCACGATCCGAAACACTAACAGTTTGAGTATGGGTTCCATGAGAGGACCATTGAATTGTGTTGTGTATCTACTTGTAATGATTACATTCATATCTAATGGTGATTGAGGTTGAAATACTATTTGTTGCTCTAAAAATGATAACCAATGTGTATTATTGAGAACGTGGAATGCTACATTGATCCTGAAAAGATGACTAATATTGTATATGCTTGGTATATGCCTGGTTTATAATGTTGTGGTTACCTGCATGTGTTTCACTTATTGGGATAGTCGTGTGATCCTACCAGTACACTGTGGTTATGTACTGATACTACACTTGCTTGTTCTTTGTTGAGTACAGGGCATCTTCAGGCGGCTATTGATAGACCTCAGCTAGGTGACTGTTGAGCGTGATCGGATTCAAGGGTGAGCCAGTTCTTTCAGGCTGTCATGGATCTTTCTTTTTTAAGTCCACTCTTTTCGGACTCAGACTATTTGTTTAAGGTGTTTGTTTAGTTTCGGCGTTGTACCTCTTGTTCTTAGACTTGTCGTTAGTAGAGTTTTGGTACATTGACTTTTAGGTTCTAGGGGTTGTTCTTCCGCATTAGTTTGGCTAGTTTGTTTAAACATTGGAGTTTATGGGAACTCCATATTTCTTTTGGTCATTTAAACCTGCTTCCGTATCTTTAAATGTATAGTTTTTGGTTAAGTTGTTTAGTCTGGGTTGTAGTAATGGTTCTCCCACCGAAGGGTTAGTGTGTGTGTCAATCACGACGGTTTCGGTCGTCACATTATATCATGTAGGACTTCAGTTCTCAACAAACTTGACAGCCTTATAATAATTATAAATCGTGATTGCAAAGCTCTGAATTCACGTTCAACAATTTTTCGGCGCGATTCTTATTTCATCCCGAAATTATTATTTTTAACAGAAATTATTAAAAAAAATATAACTTAATATATACGGTGGCACATAGTTATAGAACTTGAGTTTTCTAAACCTGCATCATCTCGGTGCTAAATAATCCTTCCAAAACAATAAATTAAACTTGTGTGATATTCTCATATTTAGGTAAACTATCTATCTAGAGTGTGAGACAAAGCTCAAATGATGAGACTCAAATATTTCTTTCTAATCATATAACTTAAATCATGAGATAATATTCTAGAGCATGCATAGCTCATAGATATTCAAACTAGCTTTCATAATAGCATAAAAACTTTAACAACATGCGTTGAATATAAACTTCATGAATCATAAACAATATCATGTCAATAACTCATAAGAATAATGATAAAAAACCTTACTAAGTTTACAAAAAAAAGTACAATAGTCAAAAATCAATAATCATGAATAAATAATTCAAGAAATCATGCAATTCGGGACATAAATGTGAAGAATTGAAAAGTGAATTTGATAACCTTAACTATGAAATTAAGTTCATAAGGATTAAGAAATATTGAACATGATGATACAAGAAATTCCTCATTGAAGTCCTACATACCTTAAATGCTCCTCAAATCTTGACGAAGCAATCCTAACTTGATGAAGAACGATTAACAAACCTTTTCATGAGCCTCTTGAATTAACTTCTTGAAAATCTTATGGCCAATGGTCAAGATTTCTATTAACAATTTGTGATTGAAAATTTTGAAATCCTTGGAGAAAAAACTTACCTTATTAACGAAGGAGGATGAGATGAGGAGATAAAACCAGTTTAGGTATTGAAAGAATGGTCAAGGAATCAAAAGATACAAATTAAATCTGACTTAAAAAGGATTTTCGTCGATGTCATGTGCTTAACGAAGAGCCCTTTGCACTTGGCATTGTGCAAAACGTACAATTCCAAGTGTGAATCACACATGATTACAGTGAGCTCCCAAACTTTTGCTGATCTAAGTGTCTTTCGCACTTGGCATTGTGCAAAATGCACAAAGTGAGGTGTGAACTCCACTTGTTGTCGGTTAGTCAGTTAGTTTGTGCCGTTTGGTAAAACCATCATAACTTTTGTACTCCGGACTTAGATTGACACAAACTTTGTGAGATAGTTATGGTCATTTGAAGTTTATCCTTGCATGAACTCAAGGGAAAACTTAGCCGGTAGGAAACCTATGAACTCAACTTAGTGCTAGAGGTACCTTATGACCCTAAACCATATCTAGTTCACCTCACACACTTAGGAATGGACCTTAAGACATATGTACAAATAAGAAATCACCTAATCCAAACTTATATACTTACGATAAATGGTTCAAATCCTTGTCATAAAATTTATGAACATAGGAGTCAGAATAATGGAAGATATCTCAAAAACCCTCAAACTAAAGAGATGGTGGAAATTTATTGTAACATCCGGTAAGTGAAATCACTATGAAAAAGCTTGAAATTGGAAATAGTCATTTTGGAATAAAATTCAAAATCTGGAAATTTGGTTAAGTGTGGGAAATCAGTGAGTTTTGGCCAACTTTGAGAAGTCATAACTCCTATATCAGGATGAGTTAGGATTAGTTCCAGTTATGATTGCGAAGCTTGTGGAATGATCTTTCCAACGCCACCGATTTTGCTCGATTCTGAGTTCGTATGAGCGAGTTATGCCCTTTGAAAGTTGGGCAGTTGACAGGGAATCCGTCCGGAAATTTTAAGGGCATTTTGGTCTTTTCCCTAGCTATTTCTTTTGGGGTTATATTGTTGTGTTAGGCTGATTTTTGGATCATTTGGTCCCATTTTAAAGAGTGAGAGCTAGGGCTTGAGAGTGAAGAGGAGAAGGAGAGAAGCAAGAGGAGATCAAGCAAGTTTTCGTCAAGGATCGTCGTGGATATCGTCGGGGGTGATCCCTACTAGGTATGTGAGTCCATAGTGTTGGGTTGATCCTTTCCCCCACACACCAAACTCGTTTTATTTTCGAGAAAAGATTGGTTATGTTGTTAAAGTTGTTGGATTGTGTTGTTGAAGTTGTTGTTGGTTGTGGGACATGATTTGGTTGTGTGTTTGAGTTGAATCTCTTGTATGTTGAGGTATTTTATGATCCTTAGTGTTTGGGGTTAGGTCCATTGAAGTTAGGGTGGTTTAGAGTTGGGAAAAAGAGGGAGAAAAGTCGGATTTACTAGGCAAGGGGCAGGCGTGACGCGCCCACGCCTGCCAGCGCGCCCCAAAAGGGACTCTGAAGTCCAGCCTTTGGGGCGGCGCGCCTAGAAGAGCGCCAGTAGGTCCCCTTTGAGCTTCAAGGGCTGGAGCTCCGCGCCTTGCAAAGCACCAAGGACGCCAAGTTCCCCCATTCTTTTCATACTTTCTCATGCATGTTCCTTGGTATTGTGCCTATGTTTTATAGTTGTTTCCAACACTCTAAGGTACACTTAGACATCCCGAACTCATCCATAAACATGTGATCATATACCTTGAATCCATAGTTCAATTCAAGGCAAGTTAGGATCGAAGTTAAGGGAAGTTAGAGTCAAGTCAAGCAAAGTTAAGAAGCAAGTCTCTAAAGCTTTTCAAGAGTCGTTATTAAACGTTTTACCTTTGTTTAAGGTTAAAGTTCTAGTCGAGTAAAGAGTATAGAGTTCAAGCCAAGTGAAGAGTCTCAAGTTTCAAGTTAAGTCAAGAGCATAAAGTCGAGTCCATTTCTCGAAAGTTATTAGGGAACTATGTATTTTCCAAAGAAGTTTCTAAATGTTTTTACATTTGAGTAAGAAAGGAACATCAATTCCAAGAAAGCCTTTGGGCTAGTTTTTGAGCAATTATCTCAAACTAAAGAAAGATGTGTTTAATACACGTATGAGCTAAAGTATATTTTTTGGGAGTAGTCTTGAGCACCGAGTTGGGGACACGAGTTCATATTAACTCAACTCTCCATAAGAACCATGCGGCCAACATGGGATTTTCTCGGGTCATACTTTTTAGATGACCACGAAAGTTAAGCTAGTGGATCCACTTAGTAAAGATAGCTTCATATACCACGGCCAGGTATAGGATGGTCCTTGGGCAACGTAAGGTAAAACATTGTATCACCACTAGGGCTCATGGTGGTGATTGTCGGTTAAAGAATCTCCCACTAAAGTTATATTACTTTTATATAAGTAAAGTTGAGTTTGTTATTATTTTATCATTAACGAGCTAAGTTATTTACACTATTTTTTGCAAGCTTTATATATTGCATATGTCTTATTGTTATATATATTGAGTTCAGTTATTCATGAGTCGAACAAAGCCAAGGTAAGTGTTCTCTTGTACTCCTTTCAAGCTTAAGTTGTGGTTTAGCTTTCCATTTCGCAAACTCGTACATTCAATGTACTGATGCCAGTTGGCCTGCATCTTATGACGATGCAGATACAGGTACCGCGGATCAGCATCCAGCACGCCGTTGATCCAGTTGAGCACTCCAGAGTCAGTGGTGAGCCTCTTTGCTTTCCGAAGGACTCGGTTGTTTTGTTCTCTTAGTTTTGCTTCATTAGGATGTTGCGGGGTCTGTCCCAACATCCATCTCAGTATTATAGAGGCTTCATAGACAGTCAGTTAGTTAGTTTTGAGTCTCCCATCTATGTATATATGTAAATATCCTATTTTGAGATTCGAGTTGCCTTTGTGGCCAGATGTTATAAGTTAAGTTGTTTTGTAACCTTGCTTTTGCATTGAGTTATTCTGTTGAGTTAGGTTTCACTGAGTTAAGAAAGCCAGGCCAAGGGTTCGCTTGGGGCAAGAAATGGTTTCCGGGTGCAGGTCCCGCCCAGGGTGTAGGCTCGGGGCGTGACATTTAGAACCCATTCTTCTCTTTGGGTTGATTCTTAAGAACAAATATTGTAAAAGAGCTCAACCCGTAAAAATAATTTCTATTTCTGTTGATTCTAATATTTGGAAAAGTTTGATGAAAATCAAGGAAAACTCTTAAAAGTCACTTCTTCACTAATGACTCCTGAAATTTTAACAAACTTAGTATTGTCATTACTAATAATGTTAATTATTCAACGGATTAACATAATTTCTATAGAAAATCAAAGTGTTCTGACTTTTCTATATAGAACCCCTCAAGGATGGTCAATTTTCAAATAACTGTGCCTGGTAAGTTCTTAGAACTCCAAAGTAGAGTAACTAACTCTCTGGTAACATGATTTGACATAACAAGGGTCCTTTCAAAATATCCCCTTTTGACTTGGAGATTCTCTTTCTCGTTAAAAATCTAGGTATCAACATGTCTGTTAAATGTCTTTTCAGTTTTGTCAATTGGGTTTAAGCGAAGTAAAGGATTTCAAGGCACAACTTGTCGCTCTTCACGAGTGATTTATTTTTGCTCTTATGTATCACCAAAATATTTTATTATTAGTTGAGTATTATATTGTTGCATGTTAACAAGTTCAGTCTCTGTTATTTCAACATCTTATAGTACAATTCCATATCCTCACGATTTTAAGCATACAAATTAAACTCTGTTTCTTTTCCTATTATTTCTAACTTAATTAATAGTTGCATGTCTTGATTGTTTTTTCCCATTCTGTCCATAACTAACAAGTAAAAATTGATTTTGACTTGCAGGAACAACGAGTTACTCGTGCTTAGCTTGTAGTTATGGCATTCACGAAAAACTCTATTTTTCGGCATAGAAATATTCATCCTATCCAAAAGTTTCGTAATATGTTTTCGAATATAGTGATCTTACGATTTAGCTCCTCTCGCAGTTCAAATTGACTAATTTTAAATATACTGTTGAGTAAATTCACCATTATACAACAACTGGAGACTTAGCTTTCACTAATTACATGATTACATCACGAGTAGTGGAAAGTAAATTGATTCCTTCGAGTGTTTGAATAATGGTGTAAATTGTTTGAGTGTTTGATAATTCTTTCGAGTGTTTGAATTATTCTTTGAATGCATAATAGTACTGTAAAAAAATTAGTCTATTTACAGATGTTAGATATCAATACTTGATATTTCCTATCGAAAAGTTTTCCAACATCTCAGAAATGCACCACCACTATGCATGAATCCATTTTTCACTATTAATTAAATGTAAAAATGTAGGCTCCTTGTACATGTGCCTCAACATTTTTACAAGGAGGAATTAAGACTTTATGCATTTCATAACGTAACACACATTCATTGTAATTTGACATGTCACACTCATATCATGATATGGTTTGCTGCCTTAGAAGTGTAAGACTTGATACCTTTTTCTTGTAGAAATTAATCATATCACGGCGTCAAGTAGACAGAAAGCGATAGCAACGCAGGCAGTACATTGCGTCTATGTTGTCTTCTTCCTCGATGTCCCTTTCAAATCGTACGTTTCCAGCAGCAAAGAGGCACGCGTTTCTCCCATTTCCTCTTCCGGAATGAGGTGAAATTTCAAAAAAAAAGGAAGTCTCTCCTAAAATGGTGCAAGAAATTTATGGTTTTTGAATTTTCGAATGTTCCCATTCCTATCCGTTTTTCACCCTTTCCCCCCAAAATCTGAACCTTCATTTTGCCTATATATACTCTCTTCTTATTCTTTGATAAGGGAGAGATTTTTTAGTTGGAAAATTTGGTGTTAGAGAAAGTAGGGGAAAAATATTGAAAGAATCAGCTGCAATTGGAGAGAAAAAAATAGACAATTACTAGCTGTAAAGATTTACACCTAAACATTTGAAAATATCTTGGCTCGAGTCTTTGTTCGTTTCTCGATTCACGTGAGAATCGTGCTTTGGTGGTGAAAGGTCATTTTCGCTCAGCTCGTCTCGTCTCAGTTCAGCTGCCCAAAAAAAAGGTAATAGTTTCTCCTTTAATCATGTTTTAGTTTGATGCTAATCGTTATGTGTTGAACTTGTCTCTGTTTGATTTTTCCTAAGCTACATTCATGCTTTCTTCTTTGTTTTCACTTCAAGATTCTTGGTTGAAAGACCGTTTTGTTTGGCTATGAGTTTTCCAGCCTATTTTCATTGTTGTTTGTAGTCCTAATTGGTAATCATATTATTCGCTTCATTGCCCTGACTAAATGTAAGAAGCTGGATTTGTAATTGTTAAGCTTAACTTTCGTTTTGTCATAAATCGCATTTTAGTCTTGCTTTGATTCCCCTGCTTAATACGTCTCCAAGCATTAATGTTTCTTCATCGGGTTTGTCACTGCTAGCATCGCTGCCTATATAGCATCTATCTTTTCTTGTAACTTGAATTCTATGCATTTTACGCTCGATTTTAATCCATGACAATATGGTTGTAACTTTTTATGATCCAATCTCTAATGTGATTTACGTTTCCATAAATGACCTGCCTATAGTTCCAATATTGTAATGCATCGATTTGCCTATTAATAGTATTTTCCAGTTGTTAAAGACAACCCCTTTATCTCTGTTTGCATTTGAAAATTAGCATTATTTCGAGTGTGACATGTGTTTGGTACAATTTATCATTATGTAACACATTATTGTTTAACAAGTGCTCTTTTTCGTGGATATTATGTTCGTTTACACCGATTTGAGCAGGTGTTTGACATACCTAGTGGAATAATGTAGTTGCCATGACAAGTTATTTGGATACGGCAAATATTTTCTTTCTCTACTTAAAGTTTTAGCGGAACCATTGTTTCCAGCATAATTGTCTTTTTTTTGTGCGATAAGCTTGCATCTCTAGGTTCCCATAGGTGGATTAAATCTTACTTGTTGCATGAGTGGTGTTAACTATTAAATAGACAACATGCTTTCTATCTTGTTATGTTTTGAATTATGTTAATTATTAATGACTTGTTCATGGCATAACATTCTACCATTATAGCCATGTTTATTCCCCTAAGTTTTTCATTTGTGTGTATATGTGTGTTTTTTTTATTTATATGCTTGAGTTCTCAACAGTGCGGTGCCAAGATTCTTTCTTTACTTGCTTATCTAATTTCGGTTGAATCTTTGTTTAGTTTTTCTAATCACTATGAAGCTTTACAGATTTTGTTGGTTGATATTTTGTCATATTTAAATGTCAATCATTTGATCGTTGATACATGATTAGTTCATTTTGTATCCTTAAGAGTCATCTTTTATCTAGAATAGTGGCTTTGGTGCCCTTTTGGATTTTGAAATAATTGAGTTACTCTCATTTAAATTGAATTACGTCTCATTTGTTTTCTTTTATTCCAAATGCTAATTTTTGTCTTTCGGTTTTTTATTTGTATGAACCCTCTCCGAGTCCGCGATGGACTTCTTTCCCCTTGCACTCCCGAATTGAGCCATAGAGGCTCAAATCTCTTTCGTCATTAAGTTAGCCAGATTATCGGGTGTATAGGGTGGAATGCGAAATGTAGGGGACTGGAAATTCAATTCTCAGATTCCAAAAAGCCCAAGAAAAGGTTGTATGCCCGTTGTATACATGTTGTATACACTGATATACATCGCAAAAATGGTGATATACAGGTTCAAAACATGGAAATACAGGTTGAAAAAGGCGAAAATATGGAGCTCGAATAAAATTAAGGTCCGGGAGTCCAAGAACAAGTTGTATACATGGCGTATATATCGTATATACATTTGGTGTATATCATCTAGGAATGGACGATGGGTAAAAAAGCAAATTAATTGGATTTGGGCCAAAGCCCAAGTCTAATTATTTCCTCTCCCTCTCTTTTTATTTATATTGTATTTTTTGACTAACTTTGTTCATTTTATAGTTTAATTTAATTAAATTTCCGTAGATAGCCATTTCATTTTTTATCCTATTCAAATTAAAATATCTATGTTTTATACTTAGCTCTATTTTTTTTTTAGTCTTGTCACTTAAATTATTCTCCTTTAGAAAAATTTCTCTTTAGTTCATTTCCCCTTAAATAATTAAAATGACAATAAAAAATAAAAATAATAATAATAATGATAAAAACAATAATAATAGTAATAAATAAATAAGTTAAAATAAATGAGTTCTTTTACTAAGTTAAAATTTCAAAAACTAGTCAAAGTCACTTTTAGTCAAATCACCGGTCAATCGCAAGTTAGTGGGCATTTCGAGGGCCTGACACATTCTCGGAATGTATATTGATCTTCGAACCCTGTTATTTTCAATTGATTTTATCTGTTTAAATCTTTTGAAAATCTTAAGTTTTTTTTCTTGATTTTTTTACTAAAAAATTAAGTGGCGACTCTATTTATTTTGGAAATTCGATTTCTCTTAAACCATATGTTTAATCGATTTTTCGAAAACTTAGTCATTTTTTCTTTTTTTATATTTTCGAGTTAAATAAAAATGGCGACTCTGCTGGGGATTAAATTAAGTTATAACCATAAGATTTGACTATTTGATTAATTGTGATTAACTGTTGAATTGTTTATTTGTGCTTAACGTATTTAATTTTTTTATAAATGTCATTGCATTTATGACATGTTCTCTTGTATGTATAGTATATTAAAGGACAGTTTTGCGGAACCGCAACCGGACTTTTTTATAATCAACCTTTTTTATTGGAATGATCAGCAATTTATTGGTTCGTCATTCTTCCAATAGTTGTAGTGAATTCCAGCCTAAGTTGTCCAATTGGATTTCCGGTCTCTCAAAAGCCACTTTTAGTCAACTACCGTAGAGCGAAACCAAATCTCAACTTTTAGCGCATTTTGAACTAAGTTGACCCAACATCCAAGGCATGTTGGGCTCATTAGAAACTTACCTTATGTCTATTTGGCCCATTTTGCCAATAAAAAGAAAATCATACTTATGTGTTAATTGAAGAATGTATATGTATTTTTAAAACAAATCAATTATCTAATGGTGGTGGGGGTAACTTACCTTTGTCTGTTTTTCTTGTAGGATGAATCCAGCACATGAGCCTCTGAGAACCCGAATGGTGACCATACCTGATCGTTATCTCCAGGTGTGGTGGAAGTTCATGAACAACAGAGACAAAAGAAAAGTTCAAAGGCACATAGGCAATCTCCTGTCATTGATGGAAATGGTGGCTTGGCCTGGTTTAATTGGAACAATGGTAAAGTTTTGGGATAGTGACAATATGGTGTTTCGGTTCGGGGAAGTGGAAGTGATGCCGATTATTGAAGAAGTCTTTGCAAGTTACGAGAGTGTCGGTATGTGCAACAAGAGGAAGCGTCAACCCGATACAAATCTTCTTTTCCCTAAAACATGGGATTTTACCGAAATCAAAGAAAAATTGTCACTTGTCAAAGCTGATTGGATGGACAAGCTGCCCGGGCCAAACATTCCACTTCGAAAGCTTTACTATCGATTCGGATGTGCAAGAGCCTATGAAAAGTTCAAAGAAGAGTTTGTCTCAGAAGAAAAATGGAAGGAGACACGTCCTCTCGCCTTTGCAATATGCCTACTTGAGACGATGGTATTTCATCAGGGTCCAAACTACACTATCCATTCAACTGTAGTAATGGTCACTCACACTATCTTTTATGAAGTGGGCTACGGGTCAACAACCAAGTACTACACTTTGGCACCCACGATTTTGGCCGACATTTATAGGGCTCTGGACAAATGTCAAAACGAAGAGCGTTTCTTTTAGGGATGCAACCTAATACTTCAGTGGTGGATGATGATGCACTTGATCAAAGCACATAATCCAGAAGAACCAGACCCGTTGAGACGATCAGACGAACTTGCAGGTCACGATTGGTGGATGTACCATAATCATTATAGCAAAACCGAAGGTTTAAAATTCTGGTATCCAAGACTTCAAGGGCTAAGAGAATAAAATGTGCAGTGGTCGATAGAAAGTTTGGTGGTGACAAAGCAAATGGTGATTCGAGCGGGAAAGACCCCTTACTTGATATTTGTCGGGTTAAGAGGGACTAGACCATATGCTCCCGGTCGAGTCTTTAGACAACTGGGAGGGAAACAGGAGATTCCCCAAATTGCGGACATGAAGAAATTTGCAACCGATCATGAAAATGGACGAGTCTCTTATGCTGAAGACATACGTAGAGCATGGACGACTCAAATGATATTGGGTGAACCGGTACCAATTAGGTTCCACCCTGAATGTTCTAAGGATTACAAGGAATGGTTAAAGAAAAGCCTCGCCAGAACTATCGAGCCTGGTCCAAATGTTCCCCATGTTATTGCAGATGTTGGGGTCAAACATCAAATTCGACTTCATCGACTCCAAGAGAAGTATGACAAGAATGAGCTAGATCATCAACGCTGACATTCAGAAGACGCCGAAGTCATAGCTCAGTTGAAGAAAAAGCTACGAAGAGCCAGGCAATACATGTAAGAACTAGATGATAACATGGAACAACAGATTCAGTCAGTCGAGAGGTTCAGACATCAAGAAGGGGCTCGGTTGGCTAGAGATCAACTATGGGCGAACAAATATGTTATGTGGGAAGAAGTCAGCATCGCCAAGAGGACCAGACTTGGTGAAGGACCAGGATGAGCCTGAAGTTTGTTATCATCCTCTGTGTCGGATTGTTTTATTTGTACTTTGTTTTGTAATTTACTTTTCGAACTCATTTGCCTAATTTTGTGTTTGTCAAACGTTTTGAATGCTATTAATGAAGTATTTTGGGGGATAATGAATTTGCTTTAAAGACATATACGTCCTTCAATTCGCTAGGCATACCCTTGACACAAAAGGGTCACAAATGTGTTTAGGACGCGATATTTGTTTGTTTTCTTGTGTGCTTTAACTGTTTATGTGATACGTTGCTTTGAATGAGGACATTTTTAGCCCACTCCTTGGCATAATTTTCTGAAAAAAATTTTATAATGCCAAATACAAGTCACCACCAAAATGTCCGACCTAAATTCCATGAGTCTTGAGTTTCTCAGCCAGAAAATAAAATCCTACTACCAAATCCTAAAACGTTACTCTGTCATCTGAGGAAAGGTAAAATTGCTGCTAAGATGGAAAAAGACAAGAATGTCGAGGTGAAGACAACTGAGGAGAGTCTACGGATGAAACTGCGCAGATTCAAACAAGAGATTCGGGAGATGGGAGAAAGAAGAATAGAAGTAGAACTAGCCACCGCAGCTGCGCAAGCAAAAAGTGCCGCACTAGATGCGGAGTTGGCGGCTAAGATGGCAAGATATGCTACCATGAATGAAGAGACGGTTGCTATGCGGAAGAAACATGATGTCTTTAACAATGACATAACCATGAGGCCTCAGAAGATACATGGAAAATGCTCTTTTTTCAATCAAGAAGCCAATAGCGGTCCCAAAGACACTCACCCTAGAGCTATTGAAGAAGATGCCAATGAGGAAATCATCTATATGCCTCCCTTCCTGTGACGTCTGAAAGGAGGAGACAAAAAGATCACTCTCCTGGCTTATGAGCGGACATATAGCGTGGGGGCAAGAGCCGTGCCATGTGCTCTCATGTATGAGCACCTTAAGGTGTCAGGTATGCTGAAGCCTCTCGAAGGAACTACTTTTGGGTTTGGGCATGAAAGCTCTCAAAAGACATGTGCCTACCACTTGAACCAAAGAGGACACACTATAGAGGAATGTGTGGAGCTTAAGGCAGCAATCCACAACCTGATCAACATTAGGGAGATCCCATATATGTGGGGTGAGAACATCGTCCTTACCTGTGACCAACCGGAGCCCAGTATGCCGGTCACTAAGCACATTTTGTTCTATTGTCACTACTTCATGCCTTTCAAGAAAACATTATTGGGTATCTATAGTCAGTTGATTCGAAAAAGGGTCTTGCCCTCTATCAGAAAGGATGGTGAAGCGATAGATCCCGTTGGAAGTGAAATCTGGAAACCCTACCCTTATCATGACGCCATAGATCACAACATTGGAAGGTGCCTCGGGTTTCGCTATGACGTGGAATCCCTTATCAACATGGGAAAGATTCAAGTTGCGTTTGCCCCTCATGACTAATGCAGCAGTCAGAAGAGGAAGCTTTGATGAAGGCACCACCTATCTTTTAAGAGCTTTATTGCATGTTTTCCTTTCACTTTCCTTGTAATCAATCAAATAAATGAACGAAAATGAAAATTTCCTTTGTATTCGAACTATGTAGGGCCTGAATTCTCCTTTGGAGATACGTAGGCAGCCTTTCAAGGCCCGCCCCCTATACTTTAAAAAATTTCTTTTCCCCCTTTCATTCTACAAGGAAACATTAAATTCACATCAACAGATGCTGAGAGATGTCGTAAGAAGACCTTAACTCAATGCAATTTAACCTTTCTGAGTCACTAGCCTCAAAATAAAACGAGCAAATTCCTGCTCTGCTCGTTTAAAAAATCAGTCCCCGTTATTCGTGGGTTAATATGTCCTCAAACAAAGCAACCCTTATGTGTTTATATGCCCTCTATGTGATATTTTGCATTATTTCTCCCGAAGCAAAACTAACAGATTTTCCTTTGAGTTGTTTTCCTCTACAGGTAGTTAGAACTGATCTGTGTTGATAAACTGGTTGAACACCCTTATTTTACAAGATCAAAAGGCCTTATAGATTCCTTCCCCAGTCAAAATTCTCGAAAGGGAAAAGCAGCGATGAGTGATAACAATGAAGAGATTGGCCTTATCGATGTCGTGTGGCTCAACCCGTCATTCCTGATTAGAACAAGCTAATCATGCAGTTGATGTAGCAGATCACTGAGATGAGGGTCGAAATGTAGAGAAGGCAAAATATGCCTAATTCGGGTTTTGCTTTCAATGCTCCAGCAGATGGAAGGTCTCCGCTTCACTTTTCTCCTTCAAACGCAGACCACACTCAAAATCCACCCTTCAGTCCTACTCAGAATCCCTCAATTATCGACTTAACCACCCAAAATTCCCATTATGCCTCCGCCTCTTATCAGACACCACCCCCTCCTCAAAATACCAACCTCCAAGTGCCACTTCCTCCCCAAAATGCCAACCTCCAAACGGGTCCGCCCCCTCAAAACCAAAATGTTAACAACCCGCAAGTGTCCCTCCATCACATAAATTAACATACCAACCCCCAGACCTTCCCTCAAAACTACCAAACCACTCAAAATGTCCAGATTCCATCCATTGCTGCACCCCTACCACAAAAATCCACTTTCCAAATCTCGATCCCCAACGAGCATGACGCCCATGGTTCGGAACTCGACCACTATGAGGAGAGGGAGAGAGAGTGGAGGTCAAAGGAAGAGACCGCCAAGATAGATATGAAGGAGGAAATTAGAAAAGCCATAAAGGAGTTGAACTGCATTCCTGAGATTGTCGGGTTGAGTTACGAAGACCTGTGCATTCATCCGAATTTGGACCTCCTGGAAGGGTTCAAGGTGCCAAAATTCGACATCTACGTAGGAACGGGGACCCCTTAGCACACCTGAGGGCCTACTGTGACCAACTCGTGGGAGTTGGGAGAGACGAAACTTTGTTGATGCGGCTTTTCAGCCGAAGTCTGAGCAGAGAGGCTCTAGAATGGTTTACGTCTCATGAAATGAGACAGTGGTCTAGCTGGAACGCTCTGGCTATGGACTTCATCGAACGATTCGTCTACAATGTGGAGATCGTTACTCCTTGGAGAAGATGAAGCAGAAGTCGACCGAAAGTTACAAAGAATTCGCATATAGATGGCGAAAGGAGACAGCTAGAGTTAGACCTCTTATGTCAGAAAAGGAAATTATCGAAGTGTTTGTGCGGGTGCAAGAGCCCGAATATTATGACAGAATTATGTTGCTCGTTGGAGCAAAATTTGCCGAGATAGTCAAGGTAGGTGAGACTACCGAAGATGGATTGAGAACCGGGAAGATCTCCCGTGCTGCTGCCTCGCCCGAATCCTCGAGTTTGTTGAAAAAGAAAAGAGAATATGTGTCTTCTATCTCTTACGAGGGGAAGAAGACCCCAAGGAAATCCTTATCATACTAAGGTCGTTCTTGACCTTCACAGAGTTCGTACCCAGCTCGTTATGCACCAAATGATTACCAAAGTACCCCTCCCCCCAGTTATCAAAATACCCCTCCTCCCAGTTATCAAAATACTCCTCTTCTTAGCTACCAAACTCCCCCTACTATCTACCAAACTCTCCCTCCAGTTTACCAAACTCCACCTCTTCACTACCGGAACGTCTCCCCCAACTGTGCGCATATGTAGACAAATTACCAAACTCCTCCCCCAACGTACCAAAACCCAGCTCCACTTTACCAAAATACCCCCCCCCCAAACTACCAAGCTCCACAACCAAATTATCAAACCAATTCATACCCCAGATATCAAGCCCCCCGTCCAAATGCTCCAAATTATTGTCAAATGCTTCCTCCGCAACAAGGCAATTACGATCCCCCCCCCCCCGTCTTAGATTTGAGAATAAGCCTGCTACAATTTTTACTCCGCTTATTGAAAATTGGACAAAGTTGTTCGAGCGATTAACTGTGGCAGAATATATTCATCCCGTGGGGCCCAAGCCGATCGACACTAGCTCAAAGCTTTACAGACCTGACCAGAGGTGCTCATATCACTCCAACAGTGTTGGACATGATATCGAGGACTGTATCAACCTGAAGCATAAAATCCAATACCTGATTGACCAGAACGTGGTCTCTCTTCAGACAGTCGCGCCCAATGTCAATAGTAATCATTTGCCAAATCATGAAGGCATCACTATCAATATGATAAGACAGATGATGATTGGTGCGTGACAAAGGCAATAGTTTTGATTGCTCCTGATGAGCTGGAAAGGGTTGTAGCCTCGTTGAGCATTAGACAAAAGAAAGAGTTTGTGATTTTGACATCCGAGAAGGCTGTTGCCTTGATGCCATGAGAAACTCTTGCTCGACCACAGTTTGTGATTGAAACGGCTGTTACCCAAGGTATAAACAGATCTGGTAGATGTTACACACTAGAAGAGTTGGCCCAAGGAGGGCAGAAGAAGGACCAAACAAAAAGACCGATCAGTGAAGCCGAGGCCAATGAGTTTTGGAGAAAAATGCAGCCAAAATATTATTCAATTGTGAAACATTTGGAGAAGACGTCGGCTCATATTTCTGTATGGGCCTTGTTAATGAGTTCGCAACAGGCTCTGATGAGGGCTCTGGATGACACTTATGTGCCCGTGGGCACCAACAGTGACAATTTAGCAGCCATGATAAACCAGACCATTTGAGGACACCGAATAAGTTTTTGTGACGAAGAGTTGCCCTTTGAAGACAGGATGCACAACAAAGCTCTGTATGTCACCACTATGTGTCGAGACAAAATAATAAATCACGTCTTGGTGGATGACGGATCTGGTCTTAATATTTTCCCACTTTCAACTCTGAGGCAGCTAAAATTCGACCCGGAAAAGTTTCACCAGAACCAAGTCAATGTGTGGGCTTTTGATGGAGTGCAAAGAGACACATTGGGTGCGGTAAACTTAGATATTCAGGTGGGTCCCGTGGAGTTCAACGTGGAGTTCCAGGTATTGGATATCAACACTAGTTACAATTTGTTTATGGGAAGACCGTTTATCCACATGGCTGGGGCTGTGCCTTCTACCCTTCACAACCTAATGAAATTTGCATGGAAAGACCAAGAATTGGTCATTCATGGTGAGGGGAGTCATTCTGATGGGTATGCGTTGATCGTTCACGAGGTTTCCCGAGGTTGTGATTTCTACACGGTGGAGCTGGTAAATGCCACTAGTGATGATTTGGCTCCGCAACCTCTTATGCCTACCGTATACAAGATGATTGTTACTATCATGCTCCAGAATGGTTTCGAACCAGGTTTTGGATTGGGGAAACACTTTTAAGGAATTGTCGAGTCTATTCAAATCCCCACCAAATGAGCAAGGTTTGGTTTGGGGTATGTCCCCACAGATGTTGATGAAGCAGAGATGAAGAACAAGAGTGTTGATGGAGCATTGGCCAGACCAATTCCTCATCTGTACCAGTCATTCCTGGTGCGAGAGCATGCCATTGACATCGGTCTGGGGGAAGGAATCTGGGGCATGTTAGAAGAGGTTGACGCAGTCACGGAGGATGAAGCTGACACCTCAGGAATCCGCGATGCCGAGCCAGAGAAGCAGTTGCAGAATTGGACCTCCACACCGCTCCTGATTTCCCGTGCAGCTTGGTAGAAAAGATATGTGCTTATGTTTGTTTTTAAAATCGGTGGTAGTCCGGAAGAGGCTCGAGACCCACCCTTTATACAGTTTTTATTTGTTTGAAGTTTTTAAATTCCCTTGTGATGATTAAAAAGGCAAAATGGCCCTTGGTCGTGGCCAAAGTTTGTGTTTGTTTTTCAATCTAAATGAAAGCCTCTTTTATCGAAAATTTGTTTACTTATTTGTCTATATTTTACTTTTATAACTTTGTTTGTTTATGCTTTCAGTAATAATAATTTAAAACCTGTCAATGTCATGTCGTGACATGAGCCAAACAAATGAAATGAAGCAGGTGATGATGAGTACGAGGAATACGAAAAAGAAAATAAGGTACCCGAACATGTTGCTAAAGAGTTTCGACAATTCGAGAATCAACACAAGCCAAATTTGGAAGAAACCAAAACTGTGAATCTCGGAGATGAGGAATGTGTTAAAGAAGTAAGAATCAGTGTCCATCTAACTGAAGCTCAAAGGAGAGACCTGGTGTCACGACTCGATTTCTCGAATCATGATGACACCTACTATACCCTACCAGTAGGTAAGCCAACCCGAAACCCAGAACAACAAGCAATGAGTGTAAGGGTAGAAACTAGAGGAAACAATAAACTAAACAAGGATAACTAGGTGGAAGCAAATCAAAATAAATATATACAGAAATCCCTCCAAGAACCTGAAAGTCACTAGTACAGAGCTATCTAATAAAGAGTACAAGTCCCAAAAGTGGACCACAACAGAGCGTGTCTCAAAACCAACAAGACTAGCTAAACTAAAAGAAGGAGGCAGAACAAACCCAAAGCGCCAAGTGCTCGCCCTCGTCTCCGAGTACAACTGCAAAAGAAGGCTGGAACTACTCACCGCTGATAACTGGTATTGGGACCAACATCACGAAATAGATGCAGAGCGTAGCATGAGTACCAACACAACAGGTACTCAATAGGCATCATAGGCCGACTGAGCAAAAAGGGTAAAAACAATATGAAAGGATAGAATCTAGACACAGAGAGGTCAAATCGGTTACGAAAAGAAAGCACACGAGCAAACCAAAAATAAACTAAGTACAACTAAACTAAACCTAACTGGACCCCCATAAGCCCAGAAGGTATACTCGTGTGCAAGTTCAAATAAAACCTGAACGGACCCCCATAAGCCTGACAGGTACACAAAAAAGCTAAGTCTACTGAAAAAGAAGAAAACCCGGCTCCCAGCCCAAAGTAACTAAGATAATCCATTAGACTCCACCCAACCAGCAGTGCACTCCCAGCCCAGCTAGAAAGAGTAACCCCAGGGGGCACCCAACCAAACAGTCCACTCCCAGCCCAGCTAGAAAGAGAGACCCGTGAGTGCGGTAGATATCGCGAGTCGTCCTACCATGCAGTCAACTCCCAGCCCAGCTAGAAAGAGCGTCCTGGGGATACCAGCCGTCAGCACACTCCCAGCCCAGCTAGAAAGAGAAGCCCGGGGGCGAATGCCGATATCACCGAGTCTACCCAGCCAACGATACGCTCCCAGCCCAGCTAGAAAGAACGATCGCGAGGGTAATGGTATCTCCAATAGGATCCAATCCAACAACAACCACCGTGGATCACCGTCCACTCTAAGAATCACATAAAAGGCCCCAAGCCTATACTAACTCAATCCCGCGCCTCTAGTGATGCATCGGACCTTCGAGAATACGTCTGAACTGCAGAATGAGAGGGAGAAAATACATAAGTACAAAAAACAGCGATAACGCCTAATCTAAGGCTCAAACTATCAGACTCAAGTCTGCTACTTCAGTTTACAAGGAGCTAAGTCATCTGAACGACATCGGCAGAAAGTCAAGGCTATCTAACCTACCCGGGTCATAAGTCTAAGGCAATGCTAGCCTAACCTAGACTAAGGACATCATGCTTACAGTTAAGGATGAACAAGGCATGCAACACATAGCATACAAGCATACAATAGTATTTAGCACATAAGCATGCAACTCTACTAAATCGATTAACATGATACTACACCCGAATATGGTCAATCGATCCTAACATGAGGTATCCAATCAAAGTAAGGTAGGAAAATGGTACCCACCCCTAAAAGAAAGGAAGTTGTAGCCTACCTTAAGGCTAACCGCGCGCACTCCAAATCACTTTATTGGAGCTTGTCCTTCCAAACGACCCTTGAACGTTGCACTCTATCAAATCTAGGATCAAAACGTTAGTACGATCGTTTAGACACCAAAGTCATAACAAATGGAGATGGGTCAATTTTGGAGTCACAACGGAAATCGTGGGACCCACACCGAACTGTCTGAAATTGACTCCGTCAAGAGACCCAAAACAGCACCCCAAATTTGTGTTCCAAAATAGAACACAATTCAAGGCTCAAAACACAGCAAAAACCAACAAGCAAGAAAACCACACTTTAATCAACTTAAAAGAAAACAGCAGCAGTCTAAACTCAGAATTAACGAGAATGAAAAAGTTCCTAGCACACATTGAACACTCTACAAGGTAGCCACGATAATTCCCCACATGTGGGACTTCGAGTCACCCAAAACCGAGCTAAAATAAGTGAGATATGACCAAAACAAGAATGCCAAAAATAAAGGCTCGAAAAAGGATACAATGGTCAGGTTAATCACGAAATTACCTCGAACTACGTGCACCTGACAACTTTCGAACACTTTACAGCGAAGCCACCGAGAATACGAAGCTCCCGCAGTTTGAATCACCTAAATCGGTTGAGAGATGAGAGAGAGATGAGGGTTTTAAGTTTGGAAAAGTTGGCTGATATATCTGCATTTATAGCATATATTTCTGCAATTTTTTTCCAAAATATAAAAACTCCGACTGGGTTCTCCGAACTCATTCGAAAACCCGTGCACGCAAACGAGATATGCAACCATACCAAATTCGATATTCCGGACTCAATGACGCAGTTAAAATTTCCATACGAGATCATCTTGAGAAAACGTGGGTCCCACACCCAAATGTCATTTTAAGTCAAAAACCACAAAAGGACTCGGAAAAATATCAAAAACCTCGGGACACAAAAGAAGGGTCAATCTAGACCAAACTCGACATTTCGAAGCTAACCGCACTAACGGAATTCTCATCCGAGCGTGTTTACTCAGAATGTTGACTAAAGTCAAACTTAGGCTTAAACTTAAAGTTAAAACGCCTAATCGTACTGACTCACACTGAAAACCTCGGGAGTCATGCCGACCGTGCTACTAGCTTAAAATGACCCTTCTGAAGCTGATGGAATTGTCAGAATTAGATTTTAATGTCATCTTCTTGAACTTTTGATTGAAAATGATCGTTTAAGGTTCATAAGCTCCAAAAACACTTAAAGTCGCACAAAAGCCAAACGAACGACCAGGTGATTGAACTGTCAGTCGCAGCAAGTCATAAATGATTTGGGGTCACTACAGAAACGCTCTAAACGACACACAGAAGGCAAAACACAGAAATGACCAGAAGGGTCATTACACCTAGTCCGTTTGCTCAGAGAGTACATTGATGTGTTTGCCTGGTCTTACAGAGGTATGCCAGGATTGAGTACGAATATAGTGTCTCACAAGTTGTCGATTAACCCAGATTTCAGTCCAGTAAAACAAAAGACTCGAAAGTTCAAGCTTGAGTTGAGTTTGACGATCAAAGAGGAGATTACAAAACAAATCGAGTCCCAAGTAGTGGAAGTGACACAGTATCCGACTTGGCTAACCAACGTTGTTCCGGTTGCCAAGAAAGATGGAAAGATCGTAATTTGTGTTGACTATAGAGATCTCAACAAAGCTAGCCCGAAAGACAATTTTCCATTGCCAAACATTCACATTCTCATTGATAATTGTGCTAAGCATGAGATGCAGTCATTTGTGGATTGTTATGCGGGTTACCACCAGATCCTGATGGATGAAGAAGATGCAGAAAAAACAGCTTTCATTACGCCTTGGGGTGTATATCATTAACGGGTGATGTCGTTTGGTCTTAAAAAAGTCGGTGCTGCTTACATAAAGGCTATGACGACCATCTTTCACGATATGATTCACAAGGAGATCGAGGTGTACGTAGATGATGTCATAATCAAGTCCCGCAAGAGTTCGGATCACTTGACTCACTTGAGGAAATTCTTTAATCGTCTACGCCGATACAATTTGAAGTTAAATCCCGCTAAATATGCTTTTGGAGTGCCAGCTGGCAAATTGTTGGGATTTATAGTCAGCAGGAGAGGCATTGAGCTTGACCCTTCCAAGGTCAAGGCGATCCAAAAATTACCTCCTCCGAAGACCAAGAAAGAGGTGATGAGTTTTTTGGGAAGGTTGAACTACATCAAACGGTTCATAGCTCAATCCACCGTGGTGTGTGAGCCCATCTTTAAGTTATTAAAAAAAGATGTCTTGGCCAAGTGGACCGGAGAATGTCAAACTGCTTTTGATGCCATCAAGAATTATTTGTCCAATCCACCGGTGTTGGTCCCTCCGCGAGAAGGGAGTCTGTTATTGCTATATTTGTCGGTCTCGGATAATGCATTGGGATGTGTGCTTGGTCAACATAATGAAACTAGGAAGAAGGAGCGAGTCATTTATAACTTGAGCAAAAAGTTCACTTCATATGAGGCTCGTTACACTCTTTTGGAGAGAACATGTTGTGCTTTGAGTTGGATCGCTCAAAAATTGAGACATTATTTGTCTTCTTATACCACATACCTTATTTCCAGGATGGACCCGTTAAAGTATATTTTCCAGAAAGCAATGCCGACCGGGAAGTTGGCCAAATGGCAAATGTTTTTGAGTGAGTTTGACATTGTGTATGTGACACAAAAGGCGATAAAAGCACAAGCCTTGGCTGATCATCTTGCAGATAATCCAGTCGACGAGGAGTATGAACCGCTCAAGACTTATTTTCCCAATGAGGAAGTTTCATTTGTGGGTGAAGATATTTTTGAAGCGTACCCTGGTTGGAGAGTATTTTTTGACGGAGCGGCGAATCATCAAGGAAAAGGTATCGGAGCAGACTTAGTGTCGAAATCTGGTCAGCATTATCCTATGGCGGCTAAACTTCGATTTGATTGCACAAATAACATGGCTGAGTATGAAGCTTGCATCCTAAGTCTGAGGATGGCCATTGATATGAATGTTCACGAGTTGTTAGTTATTGGAGACTCAGATTTGTTGATCCATCAGGTTCAAGGTGAATGGGTTGTGAAGAATCCAAAGATCACACCGTATGTGCAGTATATACGGAAGTTATGCAAGAGATTTCGCAAGATTGAATTCAGGCACACTCCAAGGACACAAAATGAGTTGGCCGATGCTCTTGCCACCATCGCATCAATGATTAAGCATCCAGATACAAGTTACGTTGATCTAGTGGATATAGAGGTAAAAGCGCAGCCTGTCCATTGTTCACATGTTGAAGCGGATCCAGATGGTTTACTTTGGTATTTTGACATCAAGAAGTACTTAGAGACCGGAATTTATCCTAAGAATGCGACGTTCAATCAGAAGAAATCGATACGTCATATGGCCCACAATTTCTTTGCAAGTGGGGAAGTCTTTTATAGGAAGACTCCAGATTTAGGTCTTCTCAGATGTGTTGATGCTAGTGAAGCTGCAAAGCTTCTGGAACAAATACATGCCGGAGTTTGTGGTACTCACATGAATGGACTCAATTTGGCAAGAAAGATCCTTCGAGCCGGTTATTTTTGGATGACTATGGAGCATGATTGTTGCAAGTTTGTGCAGAAATGTCACAAATGTCAAGTGCATGGTGATTTGATTCGAGTGCCACCTCATGAACTCAATGCTATGAGTTCACCTTGGCATTTCGTAGCTTGGGGCATGGATGTCATTGGTCCAATAGAGGCGGCCGCCTCTAATGGACACAGATTCATTTTGGTTTCCATTGACTACTTCACCAAGTGAGTGGAAGCAGCTTTGTATAAGTCGGTGACCAAGAAGGTTGTAGCTAATTTTGTTCGTAACAATTTGATATGTAGGTTTGGAGTACCAGAATCCATCATTACTGATAATGGAGCGAATCTCACCAGTCACTTGATGAGAGAGATATGCGAACAATTCAAGATTACCCACCGAAACTCAACGACTTATCGTCCCCAAATGAATGGAGTCGTAGAAGCTGCCAACAAGAACATAAAGAAGATTTTGAGGAAAATGATTGATAATCGCAGAGGTTGGCACGAGATGTTGCCATATGCTTTGTTGGGTTACCGAACGACTGTCAGAACATCAGTTGGAGCTACTTCATATTTGCTAGTATATGGAACAGAAGCAATTATACCTGCCGAAGTTGAGATACCTTCATTGAGAATCATTCAAGAAGCTGAATTGAGTGATGCTGATTGGGTTCACAAGCGGATTGATCAGTTAACACTGATTGATGAGAAGAGAATGGTTGTTGTTTGTCATGGACAACTGTATCGACTGAGAATGATTCGTGCTTTTCATAAGAAAGTAAGAGCCAGGATATTTGAAATCGGCCAGCTGGTCCTTAAACGCATTTTCCCTCATCAGGATGAGTACAAAGGGAAATTCGCACCAAATTGGCAAGGACCCTACATGGTTCGTAAAGTGTTATCTGGAGGTGCCTTAGTCCTGTCAGAGATGGATGGCACCGAATGGCCGAAACCGATTAACTCAGATGTTGTCAAGAGATACTATGTGTGAAATTTCAGTTTGTATTTCTATCATTTCTTTGTAATCGTTCCATTTGTTTGTAATTGCTTTGTTTAGAATCTATCCTTATGTAATGAACTACGTCTGACCTGAATTCTCAAGAATGAGATACGTAGGCAATCTATGTCGGCATCGATCACCCATTTGTCCCTCTTTAATGTTTTCTTTTGTACTTGAACTACGTTCGACCTGAATTCTCAAGAATGAGATACGTAGGCGGCCTATGTCGGCCTCGGTCGGTTTCTATGTAAATTTTCTTATTTTTGTTAACCTTTGAGGGGGAACTACGTTTGACCTGATTCCTGCCTCAACGGGATACGTAGGCACCACAAGGGCTCGGTTATATTTCCCGTAAGATTTCTATTTCTCTTTATAATAAAAACTGCGACCGAATTTTTGAGGGGGACACAAAAATTCTCGAGAAGGAGATCTCTCCAACAAAGTCTAGACTGAAGTTACTTTGAGATTTGCAACTGGGACAGAATTTTTGAGAAGATCTTAAAATTCCATGATTTGCTCACCAACAGTTTGAGATAAGCCAAGACAGTTAACTAGGATAGAAATACCTCCCAACAAATAATCAGATAGATCTCGAAACGTCAACCCCAAAGGCGTTCATTAAGCTCGACGTGACATGACACTTGGCAATGACCTTTTCCAAACATTACTTTTTTAAAAAAAAATCTATTTTCCTTAAAAACTTTTCTTTCATGTGTCAATTATGTTTTCATAAAAATGTTTTGTCTTATCTATCAAGAAGCGAGGGATCGGAGAAATCAACCGGAGATAGCAAAACAAGGAGCGGACAATCGAAGAGATCGACACAGCTCAGTTCATTTTTAAACTAGCAATTTCCCTGTAGATGCAGGTCTATAAGCTCGTCTCAAGATCAACATATTCCTCTATTCAATAAATATGGAGAAGTTGAAAGGGCGAGGAACTCCCCAAAATTAATAATTTTTCTGTGGATGTAGAAAATATTTTATGCTGCTTATATCAAGATTTTGGAATATGAATAACATTATTTCATTCAATTCCCAACAAGGCGAGGTCCATAATGAATATGCAATTATGTTCAGAGATGGAATAAATGAAAACTTCGAAAAGAGCAATATTATTATTTTCCAGCAACTAAAGATACCTGAAAGACGTTTACCTGCACTGTATTATCAGATGTGATAATATTCCTACCCTGAAGGCTATTTATATTGTATTGTCTAATGAGACGATACCACCACCCGAAGAATCATTTACATCGTATTGTCAAATAAGATGATACCACTACTCTGAGGGTCATTTTTATCAAAAAAATACCTAGAAGATCACCTATGTTGCTCGGTGAAGCGTTATCTTCGTTCGGTTTCAGGGAGGCATCATCAAAAGATTCACGCATTGCAAGAGAAAAATTCGTGCATTGCAAAAGAAATAGGTCATGCATAACAAGAGAAAAAAGTCATGCATTGCAAGAGAAGCAAATCATGCATAGCAAAAGAAGGGTCATGCATCGCAAGAGAAGGAAGTCATGCATCGCAAGAGAAAGATTCATGCATAACAAGTGAAGGAAATCATGCATAGCAAGAGAAAGATTCATGCATAGCAAGAAGCAGAAGCCATGCATAGCAGGAGAAAAATTCATGCATCGCGGGAAAGAGATTCATGCATAGCAAGAGAAGGATTCATGCATCGCGGAAAGAAGTCATGCATTGTGGGAAAGAGATTTACTCATAGCAAGAGAAAAGGCAGAAAAGGCATGCACATCAAGAGAGAGATTTACCCATCACAAGAGAATCAACATCAACTGCATCATTTTCCTTTGCAAAGACGACATCAAGAGAACTATCAACATATTACATCAGCCTATTTTATTGCTTTGACATCAAAATAAGAGTATATTGAAGATTATATTGCAAATATGAGACACAAGCTTTATTTGCTTCACGTCAAACCCGATAGAATTGACGTCAAATGTTCAAGGAGAACAATTAAGTGTCAACGCGGTAAAAGACACTGTCTCCCATTTGAATTGTATTTTTTATGCTAATGAGTTTTATCTTAGTCTTTGTCGAGAGCATCCAAAAGAATGAATTCTCCAAAACAAACCACAGGTGCGGACGACATCAAAAAGGATGCAGCACAACGTAGAACTTTTTCTTAGCAGTGAACTGGGACATAGTCCAAAGAGGAGTGCCAAACTCTTAGGACACGAGCAGAGGAGCGACCTCCACCACAGTCAAACCACACTCTTATCAAAAGGCATGTGGGTTTTTCTTTAGGTTTCCTGGTTTCAGTTTCGAATCCAGAATTTTTTTATCTCTACCGGAAGCAGCTTTCCGATCTGAATGACAATGCACCAAGAGCTTTGAGGGATATGTAGGTAGAATCAATGTTGAAACTCGGCTGTATTCCAACATTTGCTCTTAAATCCTATTCTCGAGCATTTCGATCTCTTCATAATCCGATATCAAGATGACTTTTTAATTCTTTCAAATTGTGCGTCAAATCAAGCGTATCGAACTACAAGTGGCCTGAATTCTCATATAGCCTGAGATATGTAGGAAACCCACTTCCGGGGTTCGGCCATAATCCCTAAAGTCCTTACAAAATCCCTTTTCCAAATCATGAAGACGTGGTCGGTCAAAATTAGATTAGTCAATTTCATTTTTCTCGAATTTCTTGCATCAATCCGAGGAAAACGAGGGACAGTTGTTGACACCCAATTTCGACCCTCCCCGATAATAATTAATTTCCGAACTTCTTAATTTTCAAATAATTTAAAATAATTAATTTTAGAAACTTCGGAAAAAAAAATATATAGTTTGCAAGTTAGTTTAAATAGTTTGTCACCTCTTATAATTTTTAAATAATAATATGTCTTTTATATAATTTTTTATATAATTAGTATTTTTATGAATATTCGAAAGTCGTCTCAAAAAAAAAATTAATTTTACTTAAATAGTTGGTTAATTGGTTTAGTTAATTAATACTTATAATTTTGAGTTAATTAGTTTATACTTAAGTTAATTATTTTATTTTGTTTAAAAATTAAGAAGCTCATAATTAATTTATATTAATTTGTCTTGTTTAGATTTTCACCAAATTCACCGATTGAATTTGATTTGGTTGCGATTGAAAGTCATTTGGGCAATTATTCTTTGTCGGTTTATTTCAACCAATTAAAGGACCAATTTTGGGCCTTCTACGTTGCAAAACTAGCAGCCCACCATTCCAACAATATCAATACAAACAACAATACAATTCCAAACCAAACTCAATTTTTCAAATTTCCCAGCTGATTCAACAGCAGCCCAAACCCGGCCCACTTCCTTCAATGAAAAGATCCAGCAACGTATTCTACCTCAACGTTAACAACGATTCCAGATGCCATTTTCACAGCGTCTTCACGCTCGATCGAAATGGCAGCAGCGACAGGAATTAAACGACGCCTCTAACGTTCACAAAGAGAGTTCACGACGTCAAGTAGACGAAAAGCAATAGCAGCGCAGGCAGTACGATATGTCTATTTTGTCTTCTTCCTCGATGTCCCTATCAAATCGTACGTTTCCAGCAGCAAAGAGGCACACATTTCTCCCATTTCCTCTTCCGGAATGAGGTGAAATTTCAGAAAAAAGAGGTCTCTCCTAAAATGGTGCAAGAAATTTATGGTTTTTGAATTTTCTAATGTACCCATTCCTATCCGTTTTTTACCCTTTTTCCCCAAAATACTGAACCCTAATTTTGCCTATATATACTCTCTTCTTATTATTTTATAAGGGGAGATTCTTTAGTTGGAAAATTTGGTGTTAGAGAAAGTAGGGGGAAAATATTGAAAGAATCAGCTGCAATTTGAGAGAAAAACAGCCAATTACTAGCTATAAAGATTTTCACCTAAACATTTGAGAATATCTTGGCTCGAGTCTTTGTTCGTTTCTCAGTTCACGTGAGAATTGTGCTTTGGTGGTGAAAGGTCATTTTCGCTTAGCTCGTCTCGTCTCAGTTCAGCTGCCCGAAAAAAGGTAATAGTTCCTCCTTTACTCATGTTTTAGTTTGATGCTAATTGTTATGTGTTGAACTTGTCTCTGTTTGATTTTTCCTAAGTTACATTCATGCTTTCTTCTTTGTTTTCACTTCAAGATTCTTGGTTGAAAGACAATTTTGTTTGGCTATGAATTTTCCAGCCTATTTTCATTGTTGTTTGGAGTCCTAATTGGCAATCATATTATTTGCTTCATTGCCCTGACTAAATGTAAGAAGTTGGATTTGTAAGTGTTAAGCTTAGCTTTCGTGTTGTCATAAATCGCATTTTAGTCTTGCTTTGATTCCCCTGCTTAATACGTCTCCAAGCATTAATGTTTCTTCATTGGGTTTGTCACTGCTAGCATTGCTGCCTATATAGCATCTATATTTTCTTGTAACTTGAATTCTATGCATTTTGCGCTCGGTTTTAATCCATGACAATATGGTTGTAACTTTTCATGATCCAATCTCTAATGTGATTTATGTTTTCATAAATGACCTACCTGTAGTTCCAATATTGTAATGCATCAATTTGCCTATTAATAGTATTTTCCAGTTGTTAAAGACAACCCCTTTATCTCTGTTTGGATTTGAAAATTAGCATTATTTCGAGTGTGGCATGTGTTTGGTACAATTTATCATTATGTAACACATTACTGTTCAACAAGTGCTCTTTTACGTGGATATTATGTTCGTTTACACTGATTTGAGCAGGTGTTTGACATACCTAGTGGAATAATGTAGTTTCCATGACAAGTTATTTGGATACGACAAATATTTTCTTTCTCTACTTAAAGTTTTAGCGGAACCATTGTTTCCAGCATAGTTGCCTTTTTTTTTGCGCGATAAGTTTGCATCTCTAGGTTCCCATAAGTGGATTAAATCTTACTTGTTGCATGAGTGGTGTTAACTGTTAAATATGCAGCATGCTTTCTATCTTGTTATGTTTTGAATTGTGTTAATTATTAATGACTTGTTCATGGCATAACATTCTACCATTATATCCATGTTTATTCTCCTAAGTTTTTCATTCGTGTGTATATGTGTGTATTTTTATTTATATGCTTGAGTTCTCAATAGTGCGGTGCCGAGATTCTTTCTTTACTTGCTTATCTAATTTCGGCTGCATCTTTGTTTAGTTTTTCTAATCACTATGAAGCTTTTCGAATTTTGTTGGTTGATATTTTGTCATATTTAAATGCCAATCATTTGCTCGTTGATACATGATTAGTTCATTTTGTATCCTTAAGAGTCATCTTTTATCTAGAACAGTGGCTTTGGTGCCCTTTTGGATTTTGAAATAATTGAGTTACTCTCATTTAAATTGAATTATGTTTCATTTGTTTTCTTTTGTTCCAAACGCTAATTTTTGTCTCTCTGTTTTTTTTTTATTTGTATGAACCCTCTCCGAGTCTGCGATGGACTTCTTTCCCTTTGCACTCCTGAATTGAGCCATAGAGGCTCAAATCTCTTTCGTCATTAAGTTATCCAGATTATCGGGTGCACAGGGCGGAATGCGAAATGTAGGGGACTGGAAATTCAATTCTCAGATTCCAAAAAGCCTAAGAAAAGGTCGTATGCCCGTTGTATACCTGTTGTATACACTGATATACATCACAAAAATGGTGATATATAGGTTCAAAGTGTGGAAATACAGGTTGGAAAAGGCAAAAATATGGAGCTCGAATAAAATTAAGGTCCGGGAGTCCAAGAACAAGTTGTATACATGGCGTATACATCGTATATACACTTGGTGTATATCATCTGGGAATGGAATGGGTCAAAAAGCAATTTAATTGGATTTGGGCCAAAGCCCAAGTCTAATTATTTCCTCTCCCTCTCTTATTATTTATATTGTATTATTTGATTAACTTTGTTCATTTTATGGTTTAATTTAATTAAATTTCCGTAGATAGCCATTTCATTTTTTATCCTATTCAAATTAAAATATCTATGTTTTATACTTAGCTCTATTCTTTATTTAGTCTTGTCACTTAAATTATTCCCCTTTAGTTCATTTCTCCTTAAATAATTAAAATGACAATAAAAAAATAAAAATAATAATAATAATGATAAAAACAATAATAATAGTAATAAATAAATAAGTTAAAATAAATGAGTTCTTTTACTTAGTTAAAATTTCAAAAATTAGTCAAAGTCACTTTTAGTCAAATCGCCGGTCAACCGCAAGTTAGCGGGCATTCCAAGAGCCTGACACCTTCTCGGAATGTACATTGAACTTTGAACCCTGTTATTTTCAATTGATTTTATCTGTTTAAATCTTTTGAAAACCTTAAGTTTTTTTTCTTGATTGTTTTACTAAAAATTAAGTGGCGACTCTATTTATTTTGGGAAATTTGATTTCTCTTAAACCATAAGTTTAATCATTTTTCAAAAACTTAGTCATTTTTTCTTTTATTTATATTTTGAGTAAAATACATATCAAAGGAACTCAACAAAATGACCTCCTAACTTCGAAAGAAGGGATGTTCTCCTATCTTTTGATCAGGAAAGCAACACATACTAATGGATAGCGACTGATTATTAATAACACAGGTACACAAAACTCTTCTTCAAATAGCTCTCATCTATCTATATATGTAGGGAAATTTGGAAGAAAAGATGTGCTTGTGGATATGACAATCAAGGGAAGATTTTGCACAACAACATAGAATATATATAAGATCATTTGACACATTAAAGTCGTACTTTCAAAGATTGTCCACAACTTAAATTATATTGACCATTGGCCTACTATATATGTATCACATTGTGGAAAGGTTAAAACCTACTTAAAGATGAACCCAAGTTATCTGGTGTGCAAGTCAGTGCTACAGAGAGAGAAATCGAGTGGTTCATTTTCTTGCAAAACTGCCCTTCACATCTTCACAGAATAGCATGTCCCTTAAGTTCAGTCTCCCTTTGTCCCTTTTGATGAATACAACACGACCCCGACATAAACTTGTGTGATTGAATTTTAAAAAAAAAAATTAACCAAGTTATACTATAGAGAAAATGGTCAAATCACCTCCCAACCTATTACCAGATTTCCAACTACATACATATTTTTCGCGGGAGTCCTATTACCTCTCTGAACTACTTTAGAATGAAATAAATAACCCCTTAAGTGCTGAGTCTGCATAGAGAGTGTAGTGAGGTGCCTATTATTTATTTTTTTAAAAATTCCATTATTTTCCAATTTTGTTTCTTCTTATTTATCTACATAGCTTTACATTTTTCACCATTATCATTGTTGAAGCTTTTTCAATAGATGTTTGGTATAAAAATTATAACAACTAATGCATTTTATGAATAAATAATTTTTCAATAGACATATTTAGAACATATCTAACAAATTAAATTTATTTTTTAAAGAAAACATACCCATTAATTCATTTTTTAAAAGTCATGGACTCAAGAGTAACAAAATCAAAGTGAAGTAATTGTATATTTAAAAAATATCTTCAAACTTGTTAAAAGAAACTAAAACAAAATAATTTTTTCTACATTTTTAAAGAAGGATCCTACATGTTCTCCTAAAACCCATGAAGAATCAAAATCAAAAACTCAAATTATAAATTAATCATGAAAAGTTTAGAGGGAGAAAGAATAAAAAATTGGGAAGAGAAAAGGTGACTTGAATTTTCGTTTTTATAAATTGTTAGAGATATAGAAATTTATTAAGGTAAAAAATGGTGTTTATTATAGTTAGGGTTGAAAAAATGATTGGGGAAGAAAGGAAGAGGAAAGAGGAGTACTTATTTTATAAAAAATTTTATTAAATGGTGAGATACACGTGTCAAGTGTGTGTATTTCACCACAAGACACATGCCTGGTAATGACATTTCAGGGAGGAAATAATTTCACTTTAAAATAGCTCAGGGGGTAATAGGACCCCCATAAAGCATAAATGTGTAGTTGGAAATCCGTAATAGATTGAGGAGTCATTTGGCCATTTTCTCTATACTATATATTGCTTCTAATGTCGTATTTCATGATAGAATGAATCATATTGAGATAGATCGTTACTTCGTTTGAGAGAATATCGAGTCTAGACACATTGCCACTAGTTTGGTCAGCTCAAAATATCAGGCAAATATTTTCATAAAATCACTCCGAAAATCCAAAATTGACTATATTTATTGCGAACTAGAAGCATGACTTATACACTCCAACTTGAGAGAAAGAATTAAATATGATATAACTAAATAGTATAATAGATATAAAATATTTAAATATATTATAATTAGTAGTTTAAATATATAATATTTTCAAACATGGTATACTTACATAGTGTAGATATGAAAATGTCACTAATCCCTATAATTAGAGAGCTAGCAGAGTGTAATATTTAATTAATTGTTTTCTGTTGTAAAACTAAAGCAAAACAAGATAAGAAATATTGAAGATGATAATATAAATAGGAAGACAAGAGATGAGAGTTTTTCTTATTCTTTCAAATAATCAAGTGTATACAATATGAACCCTTATTCCTCTATTTATAGTGTAATATAGAGGCATACAAAAGGTTGGTCATAAACATGACATTAATCATGAATATTATGGAGGAGGTTATGGAGGTGTAATTTACAAGAATAATGGTTATAAAGGTGGAGGTTATGGAGGTTATGGTTATCTTCATAATGGAGGAAAGTTATGGAGATAATGGGTAAGAGTAACTTCTTGGTGTAGTGGACATCCACACTACAATATTTTATAACACTCCCCCTTGGATGTCCATAGATAATATGCCTTGTTAAAACCTTAATAGGAAAAAACCCTGTGGGAAAAAAATCCTAGTGAAGGAAAAAGAGTACACATATCTTTTAATACACTTTGAATGTTGCCTCGTTAAAAACCTTACCAGGAAAACCCAATTGGGATAAAACCATGGTTAAGAAAAAGAGTACAACGCATATTTTTCTCCCCCTAATAAAAACTTTACTTGAAATCTCGAAAACAATGTACTCCAATCTTGTATCACAACTTCTCAAATATTGATGTTGGCAATCTTTGGTGAATAAGTTTACAAGATTATCACTTGAATGGATCTTTGAACGTCTATCTCACCATTTTGTCGAAGATCATGTGTGAAAAAGACTTTTGGTGAAATATACTTTGTCCGACCTCCTTTGATTGTATCCTCCCTTTAATTGAGCTATATATCATTTTTGTATTTGGTGGTTGAAATATCCTTTTCAAAAGAAAATCACATATTTTCTGAATATGATAGATCATGATTCCAACCAAACATATTCCCGACTTAATTCATATATCAATATTATTTCTGCATGATTTGAAGAAGTGGTTACTAATGTGATTCTTTGAATTTCCAAGATATTATTATCTCCATATGTAAATAATAGTCCATTTGCGATCGAGCTTTATGCAGATCAAATAAATATTTTGCATCTACATAATCAAATCATTTCTAACTCAGAGATTGATCATTTCAATTTTATACGTTGCTCGTCTTTTCTTCTCAAAATTAAATCACACATCTTCTATGTGTTGAGTCACTTTCTTTGTTAGTTTCTTGGCATAACTTGAATGATAATATGGCAATCCCCTTGTAGACACGTAATTTTTGACCAAACTTAAAATTTTACACCATTTTTAGAATTGAAATATTTTTATAAATACAAATTAAACATTTTGACTTTTCTTTTATTTTATTAAGTTTATTTTTAAAAAAATTGAAAACAACAAAATAGAATCACTTTTTAAGGTAAGTTTTATTTTCAATTGTTTAAAAAGAAATGAAAGATTACAAAAAATCTATATTATTTTTGAAATTAAGTTTTTATAAATAAGCTAGTATTATTTAATTTTTTATATATATATAGCTAGTTGACTTTTTCTTAGATTTTTATTAATTTTAAATAATTAGGTGATATGTTATTATAATTTATTATTTGTAGTTAATTATTATTCTTTTAAAAGTAGAATAAAACTAAAATAAAAATAAAAATAACCTAAATAATTTAACAAACCTACCCCACTCCTACTCCTATCAAAAACATACTACACGTAGAAAACAAAAAAGGGAAAAGGAGAACAAAATTAAAAAAAAAAAAAAAGTTTTTGACTTATTTTTCAAAAATTAAAAAATAAATAAGAAAAGAAAAGAAAACCATCAACAAGTTATACTCCCACTTTCACTCAACTTCCCCACACTCCCACTCCCTCACATTTTCCTCCACATTCTACATCCCACACAATACAACCCACTACCCCACACCTACACCTATCCTAACACCTATATACAAAGACCCACATACTACAAAAAAAGAAGAAGGAAAAAACGCACAGATCTGGAAGAAAAAAAAATATTCATATCATACAACACTCCTATTTTATATTGACAACCAACACGTACAACATTCACCAAAAAATCCAATACACAAAAAAAAACAGAGATCTCACCAAAAAGAAAAAGAAAAATCACCCCCCACTTTATATTTTTCACTCACAAATAAAGGTTGAGTCGGAGGTTTATTTTGTGGTTTCAAGTTCGTGATTTCCTATTAGAATCGCTTTCTTTTCGTGAGTTTGATTTTCGCAAGAGGTACTATTTAACATTTATTTTATAATTTGATTTTCATGATTATATAGTACTTAATTTTGGTGTCATGAATTTATTCAAATTTCATCTGTGTTTAGCTTTGTCATTATAATATTGAAATACATGTAAATATTTGTATTGTTGAATCTGGATTAAAATATGATATAACGTATAATTGCTTCTCGCTCACCCATGAATCAATATTTTTTCTTTATTCGCTCTATTTTATCAAGCGGAAACGTGACTCGTGGATTGTTGTTAATTAATTTGATCAATTCACATATTTTTGAGTTATTCGTTGATAGCATAATTTAAGAATGGACTAAGTAAATCATTGTTTGTTAACCAAAAAATGCATTTTTATACTATTTAATCTTTATCATCTAAAGTCTCTTAGATTCTTGGTATTATTAGGGTCATTGATTTAAGGCTAGTTTCAAGTTTATTGTGAATATAAAGGTTAGATTTATTTTTTCTTAAAAAGGGCCCTTTTATGAGTTCATTAATTTATGACATTAGATTTGGGGGTAATAACTTGCAAATAATAAAAATCGCCTCATTGTTTAAGCAAAAATATTTGTTAAATGAGATATAGTCACTAATTATTAGTTAAAGTGTACTCTTAATGTATTTGTTGTTTTATTATGCTTTCATTAAAAAAAAATTATAAATTAATTACGCTCTGTTTAGTTAATGCTTGGAAACACTATTGTTGCTCTTACTTTATTTGTTTATATTTTGTTATGCTTCACTGAAAATTAATAATTATATTAAAAAATTGTAAATTAATAACACTCTGTTTAGTTAATGACTGAAAGTACTTTTATGCTTTAATAAAATAAGGTTTAATTAATTGAATTTAATATTTTGTGGGGGAGGTGATAAGTGACATATAGAAAAGGTTTTGGTCACTTTAACATTTTGACGTTGACATTTGC
Organism: Solanum verrucosum; assembly: GCF_900185275.1. Taxonomy (NCBI): domain Eukaryota; kingdom Viridiplantae; phylum Streptophyta; class Magnoliopsida; order Solanales; family Solanaceae; genus Solanum; species Solanum verrucosum. Next base: position 2,454,839 of record NW_026020292.1, on the reverse strand, counting down.
TTTTAGACTGTTTTAACATAATAATAGGTATATATTAGGATCTATTATACATTGGATGAGTACAAATGTAATTAAATTTCTCTCAATTAAGAATGTGGTCCCGCATATTTTTGAGATACTTAAGAAACTCCAGGATGCGGTTACGCACCTTGGACAAATTCAAGGATGCGGTTGCGCACCTTGGCCAAATTATTTTAATAATTAACTTTCATTAATTTAAATCAAGAGGTGTAAATAGATATTATTAGGTGTGAGGTACTCGATAAAAGAAGACAATTATGTCTCTAAATGTTAAGATTGAGAATGCAGTTATGCATCCGATTTGAGATTAATAAAATTCAACAATAAAAATAAATAAGAGCAAATCATGGCCGTAATAATGTATCCAAATAATAATAATAATAATAATAATAATTTAAATGTAAGTCAATAAAAGCGACCGTGCTAGAACCATGGGACTCGAGGGATGCCTAATACCTTCCCCTCGGTCAACAGAATTCCTTACCCGAATCTCGAATTCGTAGACCAAATAAAGAGTCATTTCCTTTTGATTAGGGATTAAACAAATAGGTGACTTAGAACACCATAACTCAATTCCAAGTGGCGACTCTAAAAAAAATATAAAAAATATAAAAATAAAATAATCCCTTAATCAATACCGTCACTTAAATTGGAAAAACCCTACCGCCGTGCGCAAAAAGGGGTGTGACACCCCTCACATAACTTTTTATATGTATATCAAATAATCTTCTAGCATTTGCATAACCATCAATCTGTAAGTGCACCAATTGCACTAATACATGACATTTTAAATCATTTTCATGAGATCAAAAATATTCTTTCTCTGTGTTAAGCAATCTCAAAATCATTGGGTACTCAATGGAATTGCTTTAAGGCATTTTAAATCCTTCAAAAAATTTCATATAACTTCATCGTCTAGTTAGACATAATAATCATTATGCATATTCAAGTATTTCATCTATTGCCAGACTGAAACAAGTCTCATTGCATCCACCATTGAAGAATATATCTCCATTTAATAATGTCAGGAATTTTGCGAAACCCTTTATGCCCGGAGGCACAAATCGCACTTTATATCTTACGGTTATACTTTCACACAATGATTCATTTGTACTACACTGACATTATATTTTAATCCATGAACTATAAGATCAAAAACATCACTTTTCTAAGTGAAACAAAATATACTTGAATAGTGCCAATCATTTATCTGTCAACACTATATGACAGATTCAAATTTAAGATCCTCGTAACCATTTATAGCATTGAGTGCTACTTCATATTAAAGATACCATCGACGGTCATTTTGATATCGATTCCAATACGACATAACATATCGAGATCTCTTCATTTATCATCATTTTCAGGTACCTCAACCTTTGCCTAGGTTTTATGAAGTGTTATGTCATAGTGCTCTTTCAAAGCACTCATTATCATGACCATTTTGATAATTTGCTCCTCTCCTTCCTCAAGGAGTTTTACATTTGGAATCGATTGGTCTATCACACTTCTGGTGTACCATAGACTCTGTCCTTTAAGGACTATTTATTGGAGCATTTGCAGCTTAATTAAAATATTGGGTCAGCAAATACATCTGGCAAATTATTTGCAACATTTTGCAAATGAATTATCTCGTGAACTTCAAGTTCATTTTTTTTTTAACGAGGATCTAGATAATTCACCCCACACATAATTTTCAGCTACTAAACATATCTCCCCCTAATGTTAGGAATCTAACAGTTACCCCCAACCTCATTTAGGGATCCATCTTTGTGTGTGGTGGAGCAATAAAATCATATGTGCACACATCAAATTCTTAGATGGAAATTATTTGGTTCCTGACCCAGAACCAATTGTGATGGGAGAACCTTGTTGGCTTGATGCATACACGTTAAATAAACGCATCTCATACCAAATTTTATTTGAGAGATTTGTTCTCATAATCAATGGTCTAGCTATAATTGGAGGCAAAACAATTTCTGTTAAACCAACCAGTATTATCAACATAATTTTATAGTTTGGAACTTTGCTCTTAATTTAACAATTTGAGCAAACAAACTTACAAAAACCATTTGTAAGTTGATACAAATGCACATGTGACCGTACCATAGATGCATCTATTAAATCATAATAGTAAGCGGTCCACATGGCAGGTGAACGGGCCCATATTTACCTTTCTATATGTTTCAAATGATTTCAAGGGATACCTCCGCACCTTAGTTGATACAATTATCATTTTATCATGAGAACAAGAAACACAAGAGAATTCTTGAAGAATCTTGTATTTCTTCAAACATATAGTCACATGAATTCTCAATTTCTTTTGCATCACATCTGAACCAGAATGGTCAACCGGTTATGCCAACTGATATTTATTCTAGTAAACTTCTAGTTTGCTTTTGCATGTGATTCCTTCATCATGCCCATATCTTCATACAACAAACAAGAGAAAGACGGGTAACCTTTTATATAAATATTCATAACCCGCTTTGATTGTAGTAATCTAAAGATATTTAATCTTTCAATAATTTACAGTCTCAATATAATAAATTTTATTTCAATTCCTTCGAAACTTAAAAAGTTTCTTTTGAGACTTACTACAACCCCAATATTATGAACTATTTCATTCCTCCGGATAGTAACAAATTAGCCCTTTCGGAACTCTCAATTAATTTTGTGTACCACCACAAATTTCACAACACCATTCTTATGGTGAGCATCTCATTCAAGGAGAAAATTATTAGTATTGTCATGGTTAAATTTATTACATGCAAGACTTATTTCTTGATAACCAATGACAAAATTGTGTTGCCACACAATAATATTTATTTTGGTCATGACCACAACCTTTATAGAAAAGAATTACTTATTTCTTTTGCCCTCCAATAGTTCATGATAAAACATACCACAATATTTGTGTAGTATTCAAAGTGTATGATCAAAATGACCATTTATGTCAAAATATATTATTTTTTTTCAATATCTCAAACCTCCCGTAGAGGTGAGATGTGACATTTATCCAACCATACATGAACATGTTCTTACCCATACGAACACAAGTCACATTTTCTTCAAGAAATGAACCATAACCATTTGAACATGCTCCATAAGTTTTTATCAGAAACTCATTGTCATGTTTTGGCTTTATCAAATTTATGTGACTCACCTCAACATCACTTTAAGAGGTCAAATGTACCAAATGTACTACCACTTTGTATTCCTTTATTTTGATGGAGGATTTACAAAACTTTTCAAATTTGGGTTGCACTAACAACAATGTGCCCAATAACTTCTCATACCACTTTGATGGATAAAAATTACCTCCACATTTGAAGGAGCATCTTTAGAAACAATGTGTCCAATAACCTTTCATACCACTTTAATGGACAAAATTACCTTGACATTTGAAGGAGCATCTTAAGAACCCATAATGTTCTTCCTTTTAATTACCACAATGATGACCATTAACATTTTACCACACTCATATTTATACATTCAACCACTTGTCATTTTTCAGACATATTATGCACTGCTACCACATTCACATAAGAGAATGGAGCAAATTAATTGGGTAAATTTCATGACTTTCAGTCAAAAGTATAAAACTTTATGTTAGTCATCATCATATCATCACTATAGTGCATTAGGACGTAAACCCAATGTCTTACCCATATAAAGACGCCTTTGGTCATAAATCAATAGGACTTGAACCCAACTTCTTATTATGATGGTGCACCGAGACTTTAACTCGATGTCTTACCCACTTGGTGCGGTGAAACCTAAATTCATTGTCTTACCCTCAACCAATGTCTTAATAAACCAAATGCATTACCAAAAAATAAATATTGAATACCATAAATATAATCTGAATGTGACTTAAAATTGAATAAAAATGAACAAAACTAATTAATTAGAACAACATGTTGGAGCCAAATAAAAGTCCCAAGTAAAAATAAATTAAAACATTTTAATAGTCCCTCACAATATTGTTATGAAGATTATCATAATTTACTAACCATTTTAAAATAACCACAAAATAAGTTTTGTTAGTACAAATAATATATAGGATATGAAGTATACCTTGCAACCGAAGAATTACTAGGATAATTCATAAAAATCAAGAAATACCTACCATTGATTCTTTGACAAAGAATGAGCAACTCGTGCTGATAACGTGTTGTAAGACTAAAGCAAAACAAGATAAGAAATATCGAAGATGATAATATAAATAGGAAGACAAGAGATGAGAGTTTTTCTTATTCTTTCAAATAATCAAGTGTATACAATATGAACCCTTATTCCTCTATTTATAGTGTAATATAGAGGCATACAAAAGGTTGGTCATAAATATGACATTAATCATGAATATTATGGAGGTGTAATGTTACAAGAATAATGGTTATAAAGGTGGAGGTTATGGAGGTTATGGTTATCTTCATAATGGAGGAAAGTTATGGAGATAATGGGTAAGAGTAACTTCTTGGTGTAGTGGACATCCACACTATAATATTTTATAACACCTTGTTTACATCATTTGTAACAACTATTTACCTCCCATTATCTTGAGGAAATAGTCAATGAATACAATTCTCAATATCTATTCTCTTCTTCAAATTTCTCAAACAAAAACAAACCTAAATTGAAACAGAACTCAGTCAATTCAAGAGTTACTTGCCAAATATAGAAGTGCAAAAGCAAGTTTTAACACTTGCAAGATTCTTAGTTTAAATCACACCTCAGCGAATTATACTAACTTGTACAACAGGATTACAATGAAAACTACACCATACAAATGGAAGATGCCTAAAGTCTTATTACAGCTAGATCCAAATGCAAAATACAACATAAAATTAGGAGATGGACCAATTTGACGAAAGCTAAAGAAGCCAGGCTACGAGGCATGCAATTTGAATTTCTGATCCTCGAGAAGATCGAGAATCAGAATTAGTTTTCTTCTTTTAAAGCATTACAACAATCAATACTCCGGAGATGGCATTCCAGAAATAAGATCTCGATCATCAGCACTAGTGCTGCTCATCCTTTCAACCACTCCACGGTTCAGGGATTCAGGCTCTTCCTTTCCCAGCTTTTGCACGTCTTCAGGTGAAAGGATTTTTATATTCCAGACGTTATTGACAAACGCCCTGAAAATACCATGTCAGGGAAATAAAGAGAAGATTATAATTTTATAATAGGACTACAGAAAAGCCAAATATTGAACGCTACGCCATAGGTTGAATAGACAAAAATCATGTGAAGGTAAGATAACAGACTTGTGAGTTAACTAAATAAGAAAAAGCAACCTTACAAATCAAAAGTTGAGACATAGGGAACAAGTTTTAAAAGCATATGTTCTTCCTTCAGCTGTAGTGGAAATTCAAGAAAAAGTTATATAATAAAGTCTTCCCATGATTGGACACTTACTCCCATGGGTCGTCTCCAAGGAGAAGGATATCATTCTCCCTGTCAACAAATACAAGCTGCCAGCCTGATCTTTGAGGGTCTTCAAGGAACCCCTCAATACCGAACATCTGCCCCAATTCCCGTCGCAGCTCATGATAGCTGTGGAACTGGGCAATATCCAGTGACCTCCCAACACACCCCGATTTGTAAACCTGCATAGACAAAAAACTATACTCACATAATTGTCGGATGCACTAAAGCCAATGAAAAATTTGACCTTAAACAGCAGAACTGGCACCTTGACAAATGTATGGGTTGCATTTGGTGGATCAATTTGTCCTGCATTGTGCAACAACTCAGAAGAGTCTTGCACATAACCATATAAAGAATTCTGATATCCCGAAGCCCCAAGTGGCATTGTGGACATATCAGCGTATGTAGTAGTAACATTAGACACTGTGGTCGGAAGGAGATGCCCTGAAGAATCAACATTAGCACCAAAAAGCACTTGATTCTGGGAATCCAAGTTACAATTTTCCCGAGAATTGGATCTATCTTTCCCATATGTTGGGAGTGGTGAAGAGTTGGAGCACGTATTTAGTTGTGACTGCGTAAATTTTGACATCCAGGACTGTTGGGGTGGCTGCTCAACGATTACAGACTGACCAGTTCTGTTGATATTCAATGAATTACCACTTCCTTCAGAACACAACGAACCTAGCATATTTTGCACGCCCAAAGGAGTAACAGATGCTGAAAACTTTGAGTTCAAATCTGTAAAATCTACTTTCAAAAATGGAGAGGAAACACTTGATGGTTGCCTCTGCTGGAGCTGATCGTGTGGGATTTGGAATGCTTCTTGGTAAACGTGTTGATGAGCCTGTTCCTCCGACTGATTATTGGATTGCTGCTGTGATTGCCTTTGCAGGTTCTCTGACAGCATTTGGGTTTGAGCAGGCAGCATATGCTGATGAACTGCTTGCTGCATTGTTTCCTGCTGTTGCAGAATGGAATTATCAGTACTTGCATGTTGGAGATATTGGACAGGCTGCTGAAACTGCATTACTTGCTGTTTCAGCAAATCGCCACTCCCGAAACTTTGCAAACCAGTAGCCAGCATAGCTTGATAGTGCTGATTTATATCATTTGGGAAAATTGTTGAATCAATTCTCTGTTGCATCCAAGGAAGCATGCCAAAAGACTGAAGATTCATTGAATGAGGTCCTAGCTCACCAGTATTCCCTCTTAACCATGCCATTTGATTAATAGCTTCATTGTTACTATCTACAAAAGCAAAGGAGAAAAATTACTAGTATGACTTCTGGAATGAGAATTGTTGGCTATCTGAACAATGATACTGCTATAGACTCGTGTTTTTCCCATTATATCATGGCTATTTGGGTGGGGAAGAGAGGATGAAGAACTTTGGGGATTAGAAGAGACATTAAGGGGTTGTTTGGTTAAAAAGCAGGTTATCCTGGGATTATAAATCTTCCCACCTTCTATCTGGGAAAGATAATCCAATGATTGTGATATAAAGTTTATCCCGGATTTAGGTAATCTCCTCAACCAAACACAACCACAGGTTTAGTCCCAAATTCTTTCTTTCTTGATAAGCACACTGCAGACTTCACAATTTTCCCAAAATGAAGGAAAGATAGGATTTACAGTTTCAATTCTCTAACCACATGACCATTCAGTGTGCCATACCTTGATAAGATGAGGTTCCTGGATACAAAGGCCGCTTTAGTCTTAGAGGAAAAAGAGATGGATACATCGGAAAAGTAGTCAAAGGCTCAATCTCCCATAATGAGACCCTCGGTTGCCTCTCTCCTGCAGTTGACTCATCCCAACCAACCTATAATTTCAAGAAATTTGTTGTATAAATATGAAGTGTTATCAACAAAAGTGAACGTTTTTCACCATACAAACAGTATATGATTATAGAGCTGTAATATCCTTGTTGTAGATAATTTTCATACAACTAGCTGTTAGACAAATTATAAGGATTAGAGCACTTATAAATCTGATTTCTGCAAAAGCTATGTGAAGTTATGTTGCTCAGATTCGGGTGCGAGTACCTCATACGGGGATACAGCCAATATGAGTAAATATTTGATTAAGTAAAGTAATTTAACTAAACTAGAAAAATTTATTTTTTATAAGCACCTACTATTTTTTTCACAAGACAAACCCAAAAACCAAGCAAAATACCCAATCAAGATTCAAGGCCAAACACATATACAGATCCTTAAACTTAACTCTAATTTTCATTTTGACACTTAAATATATGTGCAGTTCTCATGCTGGTGACATGGCATTATAAGCCACTGAGAAAATGACACCTGGCTCTGGATTAAAAATAAGATTTTGAGCTTTAAAAGAAAAAAGAAAAACCTCAAAATTTTCAACTGCCCTCTACGATGACCTCCTTCCCCTTCTCCCTTTTTCAGATTTTCCTCCTCTTCTTCCTTCTCTATTCTCTTGTGGCTCTCTCCTCAGCCCTTGTTATCCACCATATTAAAACTTGTTTGGATCCATTTTTGGATTTCAATTTCGAATTCTTACTTTTTTAAAATCAATTTTTAGGTGAATATTAAAATGATTTTTTTATGAATTGTGTTTTCTTGGTGATATTATTAGAAAAGTTGAAATTTTGAAATTTTAGTACAATATTTGGTCTTTAGCTTCTTCCATATTGATAAAATAGAAAATTTTGACTATGATTATAGTACTATTTTTTAGGATTTTTTTTTTTTGATAAAGGTAACATTTGTATATCAATCATCAGCTCAAAGCTGGTATACAAAATTTACATCATATCGTCCCTCCACACATGTGTGTCGGGCATAACAAAAGATACAGAAAAGAAAAGAAGAAAAAAGAGAAACTATCCCTATATAGATCATTGTATTGAGATTTGTTGATTATGCCATTGAAGGTGGTAAATGAGGTAGGAAAAGCTATGAGATGGAACCCGATGATGGTGGAGACAATAAATATAGCGGTAGAGGTGTTGTAAATGGTAATGAAACGGAGAAAGTGATCACATAGATGATTGATGTCCCGGGGGTAGTGGTGTTGTGGTAGAGGTGGCAGTGCATATAAACAAGATGAAGAAGACAAAATAATTATAATTAAAAAGAATAAATATTTCCTTTTGTTTCTCTTTTTACACGCTCAAAAGATTGTGTGTTGCCCACATTATACCATGTCAGCATTTTGTGTTTAAAAGGCACACATATTATGATGTTGGAGGGTCTGAATGGAATAAGCATGAGTTAAAGCATCAAAATGAAAATTAGAGTCAAATTTAAGGGTCTGTATATGTGTTTGGCCCCCAATCAATCTATATTGGTCATACATCTAAATCCAGTGTGGATCCGAACCACACCCAAATTATGTGCGACCACCACAGGTGCATCAGGGATTTTGAAGGGTTGTGAGTCAAGTATATCAAATGCAGTAATGCACAAAACCTTCCAGTGCACCTTTACATTCATATATAAGCCATGCCAGATAGATGTGGGGGAAAAAAGAACTTGACACCATACAGAAAGTCAGACGTTGCAGCATGGAAGTTAAACATTAGATCAAATTTAGACATAAACTATTTAACTTTCAAGTTAAATGAATTGCTGATAGATGACAAGCATTTGATCTCTTATAGTTAATAAGAGACGAGCTACAAGCAGCAGAAAAGTAGAGGCAAACCACAGATAACAATTGAAGAAATAATATTTTAAGGCACTAGTTTGATGTTGATTCAGAATGTGGTTTCCGGTTGAAAGCCAAACACATGAGAGAGAGAGAGAGATCATTGACACATGAGAAGGATCCAACCCACCCGATGTGTGAGGTTCGACTTGAACCGACCCACCCACCACCCGAACCTCAAACGAAGTAAAAGGAAAAAAGAGAAAAGCCTTCAAACATTGACACATGAATGGAAAAACCATGTCAACTAATGTAGTTACAAAAGAACAATAATAGAGAAATGCTTAAGGGAAAATAAAAATAATAGTCCATGTACCTTGACAGACCGCCAGTGAGAGTTTGCCCAGCGAACTGGATTGAAGTCACCAATCCCAGTAATTGTGCCCATGTATCTGAAAAATGACAGAACCACCCAAAAAGAGTTATCTATTGTAATGACAGGTCACTTACGTTAGCTGGTGTTTTATGTGTATGGATCCAGGTGAAGATGTCGACCATCTTCTTTTTCATTGCCAATTTGTTTTGAGGTTATGGTGGGATATCCTTACTTGGTTTGGAGTGCAATGGGCAATGCCAAGTACTGTGAAAGAGATGATGTAGTTGGAATTGCGGCAGATGGAGAAGATGGCACACGGCTTGGAATATTGCTCAGCACTTATGCGGGTACTATGGAGAGAGAAACATGCGATCTTTTGAAGGGGTGGAGATGAATTATGTACAGTTGATAGTAGCCTCTTATCCCTTATTTTCCATTTGGTGCACCCATGAGATCCCTGTAGCTAGAAGATTGAGGGACTATTCTAGAAAACCATTTCTTCTTGTAGGTTTTATACTTTTTGGTATACCTCTTGTATACTGGCTTTTGTTTCTGCCCACACATCCATAAAATCTTATTGGTTTATCAAAAGAGAGAGAGAGAGAGAGAGAGAGAGTTATCTAACAAATATACAGGCCAAAGATTTCAATGATACACACAAAGGTACGGCACCAACTTACTAGCAATGAAAATTTAATTTGACTGGTTCAAAAATTGGTTTATTTACCAGAACTAACCACCAACTTCATTAATTGAAACCCTAATGCAAGAATGCAAATATATTTTCCCCAGTACTAGACAAGAATGATATGCACATCTATGGGCCATAGGGGTAACAATCCCGGAACATCACCCCCAATTCATCATTCTACATAAGTAGACTTAATTCTCCAACTATAATTCATGATGAAACAAAACATAGGCAAAGATACATATTCGAGAGCGTTTATCTGCAGTTAAGTTTAAAATAGGTGACCAATACATCAATAAGAAACTACAAGCCTACTTAGATAGCACTTCAGACAGAATAGATGAGGAAATATGACATCAAGAAAATAAAAGGAAATCTTTCACTTAAGATAAAACAACTTCATTCCATACCTTCGAACACTTGATTCTTCAGTTTCAAATAGCATCCGAAAGCGCATTCCAACAGAAATGCATGTGTGATATACAGCTTTGATGTATTTTGAAAGTGGTATAACAAACTCGGATGGGCTAGCCCTAACGCAAGAAGCACGTGAGAAGAAAAAAGCAAAAAAGGTAATAGCTATAAATGAAAACACAAGGGGGGAGTACTGTTCCGTACTACCTTGGGTTAAAAAAGACAGTGAAACAGCTATTAGTAGCAGCAGCATGAGCAGCCGCAGCAAGTAATCCGATGTGCATGCTATCACTAGATAGAACTGATGATGGCATCACAGTCTGGGGTCGAATTGCACGCCGAATTCCCAGAAGGAGCTGATTTTTCTCATTCCTGCACAGAACCGACTATCTCAGGAAAAAGCCTGGAGGAAACTGTCATGCAATAATATGTGACTGATGTACAGTAGTGTCAATAGAGCCTGGCTAAACAGTACCAAATGAAAAGAACAGAATCTCCAGCAACAAGCCTTTTGGCACTAACAAACACACTCCAGCCAGTAGTAAGAAGATGCCGCTTAGGCTGTCCTGTATGCAAAGTGAGAAAACATAAACAGATGATAGCATACCTGGTACACATTTATCAGTTACAACACAGCATTACACCTTCCTTCCACATGCAATCAGGAAGCATCCTTTTATCCAACAAGTTATTAAAACAAATTTTTGAAAGAATATAAGACTCCAATTTAAGTTAACAGGATTAGGATGACAAAACAATCAATGAAAGCAGCAACAACAACATACCCAGTGAAATCCCACAAGTGAGGTCTGGGGAGGGTAGAATGTACGCAGAGTCGCAGACCTTACCAGTACCTCGTGGAGAAAGAGAGGTAGAATGAAAGCATTATATCAAATTGCGTGTGAAAGTCCATAAAGTTTGACATGTAGCATTTACATGTACCAAGAGTTTAAATAATTAAATCTCGAGTAGAAATGAGCATTAACTTATATTTTTAACTGTAATTTTCTTTCTGGATAAAGTATATTCAGAACTGTAGTATTCTTTTGCCACCAACTGTCCAATATAACACGGGAGTTGAACTCCTTAACTTCTTTTTGCAACACTGAAATGTGTAACAAAAGACTAAACTAAAATACTTATCCTACTTCCATACTCCACCCACCATCACCCTAGACCATCCATCAACCTTCTAATTTTTTAGTGCAGTTTCATACTATTTTTAGTTTTTTCCACCTCCTTACAACACTGAAATGTGTAAAAAGGGATTTAGAGATAGAGGGAGTAGCTAATATACTTATCCTGCTTCCATACTCCATCCACCACCACCCTAGGCTATCCATCCACCTTTTGTATTTTTTTAGTGCAATTTCATACTATTTTAGTTTTTGCCGCTTAATTTACTTTTTTAATAGGCAGTGTTGCTAAATTAAAATTAGCATATACAAGTTCAGTGTCACTTTTAACCAAAAAATCAGACACAAGTTCCCCAATACCCTAGAAATACTTCCTTCATCCCATTTTACACAAATGATGTTTCAAAGAAACTGAAATTTAAGATGTTAATATGACTTACGTATTTTGTGAGTAATAGTGGAAAAAACATATCTGATTGAAGAAACACCGTATCAAAGTTTAAACTGTGAAGTCACATGAATTTAGAATTTTCAGGAGTTGTGAAAGTAACATAAAATAATGTCATCAACGAATGATGTTAAACCATTTGGCACATCCTAAGTCATACAACATGATGGAGGAAGTGTTATCCTGTTCCTTATCCTCTTTCACATCACTAACAAAACAATTATAGTGTTGCATAATCCCACCCCTAAATGATCATCGAAAGTCTTGGTAACCCATACTTCAATTTTTAGGAATCTTGACGAAGAAAATTTGGCAAGTACTAACCGGATTATAGATAGACAATTAGACGTACAATTTAGTGCCACAGGAGAACCTTGATAGGAGGATCAACTTATGCATGCATTAAATTAAAAAGAACATTGGAGATTAAAGAGAACGCAACAAATTTGATAATATGCGTGGCAGTTTATGTCAGGAGCAACTAAGCTAGGAAAAGGATGCATATTAGAGATCAATCCTTTGAGCTTGAGACTTGTGTTGCAGGGAATGAATAGACAAGCATATATGAGTATGAATGCACAAAGTCAACAGTAAATTTTTAGCACAACGACTCTGATCCGACTTGTGAGCTTGGATCACTTGCGGGTTATCTGTCCATTCTCTCCTAACTGTCAATCAACTGTGCACTCAATAACAATTAGTTGGGACTTGGGTTGAGTGTTGACAACATTAATTCTGTCCAACTCCTATACTCTTCTCAAGTTCATTTTACTCCACGATGAAGTAATTTGTTTTTCGTTCAAGTAAAAATAGGGTTTTCCAAATCTCATATTTATCCTTGTACGGTGTACCAATATATGAGCTTCTAATACGAATACAAAGAGTCCTCAAAAATTGCACCTAATGTAAGTACAACAACAACTTAGCCTAAATTGCAACTAGTTAGTATCATCTCCCTTACTTTTACTGTATTATATAATTGGATAACTCCGTATTGATTCAGATATTGTAAGCTTTTTGAGACAACTTACTTTCATGTGATTAGATCTCCTTGTCCCTTAAATCACTTTTTATCATCATACTGTTACACATACAAACCAATGCATATGTAGGTATGTATACATAGGATATGGTCAAACCATCTCATACGACCTTCTCTGATTACCTCTACACGTGCTACTTGCAACTTTTGCTGAATGTGATCATATTCTTGTCCAATCTTGTATTATTACAATTTACACATCCACATGACAGTCAAATTTCAAATTTGAACTCTATAATTCTTTCTCAAATGATCATCATATAAGTCATAAACTTTAATTCCATGATAGTTTGCACAATTTCCAATATCTTTTGATAAGAATAGTTTTCACAACTTTTAATCATCCATCGTTCTTACCTATCGAAACCTATACTCTCTCACAATCCACTTGCCATCTTTCCACTCTTTAATATGACATTGAATACCTTGATCCACCATGCTACACCAACCACTTCAAGATATATCCAAACCTCTCTAGGATACCTATTGGGACCATAGGTATTTTTAACATCAGATTTTTATGTCCCCCTTTGCATAAATGGATAAAATTGAAGGTTGCTCGGTTTTCATTTTACAGAGGAATGAAAAAACTTTTCCCCCAAAGTAGAAGAAAAAAGAAAGTATGTCCACTCAAAGGGGGGTTTGGTAGAGTGTATTAGCAAAAATAATGAATGCATTAACTCATTGTATTAATAGTACCTTGTTTGGTACACTTTTTTATGCTATGTTTTTTTTATGACGAGAGAAACCCGCAGTCGCTACCCTTTGGGTGCACACAGGATAAAACCCCCGCTCCTATGCAATAGCTCGCAAACCACATAGGAGAGGTAACCCGCACTAGGCAAGCTCGGTGCGACAAAAAACCAATCAGAATGAATCTTTGGAAAGGGATGTGGTGGATACTCAGTAAGCTTGCCATGAGGTAGTGATGCCAAAAGTTACTCTTTTTAAAGAGGGCCACGATGCAGTTATTAAACATAAGGGGGTGGCTAAATCTTCGGTCGATGATTATTTAGTTTCTCCTGTTACCTTGTTTCAAAGCTACTCCCCGGGAAGAAAAAGGGGAAAAAAGTAAAGTCTAAGCGCATATGGCACGAAAAGGAAATCCTATTTCGGTAAGACTTGAGGCAAACCCCTTGCTTTCACTGGCAAGGAGTTTCGAACCTGAGACCTCCAACATGGAAATCCTAAGCCCTAACCACTGGGCCACCCCGAAGGGTCACTTGTTTATGCTATGTATAACTAATGCGTGACTATATTGTATATTGATGTATTACTAATACCAAGAATTTCTAGGAATTAGTAATGAAAAGGGATTTAATGCATGCATTAGCATGGCTAAAGACTCAATTACCCCTCAAAACCCCTTTTACATCTTTTCTACCATAATTGTGGAGGATATTTTTGTAAATAAGTATTTTTATAGAATGCATGCTATTTTTAATACACCAAACCAAACAATGCATAAGAATTAATCTATGCATAACTAATACAAGCATTACTAATACACTCTATTTAGCATTACTAATACACTCTATTTAGCATTATTTTTATGCACTCTACCAAATGACCCCAAAGAGTCTTAAATAACACAAGACGAAGAGTTGCAAATAAGAATGTCGATCCATTCTATTGCGATACATGCATAGCAGAGTTCTCTCAATGTCCATAGGTTTCTTCATCAGAAAAGCAGTGCATCGCAGCCATGGAGATAATCTTAAGGTACTCCATTTATGTTTCTTGCATCTCCATTAAAATATAGAGTTCCTAAGTTTTTGATAAGCCAAAGCTTCTTCTTTTTTTGACAAGGAAGCCAAAGCTTATTTATGTTTCAAACATTATCCAATTTCTCCTCTTTATTCTCGAGAAAGTCTATAATCTCGTTCATCCTTCAAAAGGTTTGTCATCTTCAACTTCAAATAAAAAAATAGTATTTTATGTGCACTATGTTTGAAGATCTCATGATCTACTATGTCTTCTGCGCAGCACCACATCTAGCGTAGTTACATTTCAGATCTGAAGGTGAGCTACTTCCATATCAGGCTACCACAGATCTTTTGATAATAAATGTCATTTATTTCCAGACATTGGACTATTTTATTTGTTTTGCTAGTCTTAGACGTTTGATAGGTATAGTCCTAGTATGATGACTTTCAAATTATGGGAATGTAACCGTTAGAATTCCAATCTTTTTATTTATTATGGTTGAGACTCTTATTTCTTGTCTTAATGCTTTCCTTGATGCTGTGAATCTTAATATTAACTTGCTTTAGTTGCTAAGATTTAGTCCGCCCACCGAGGGGTTAGTGTGGGTGTCAATCAGTGTTATCAAAAGCAAAAAGCACAAAAAAGCTCTAAGGTCCGTTGGGGCTTTAAACGCAAATCGCAAATAAAATGTGGGTTTAATGAAAAAAGGCACAAAGGGAGAAAAAATACCAATATATATGTTTAGTCTAAGACTAATAGTTTATAAGCATGAATGACAAATATAAGAACAAAGAAATTGAAAAGTACTTACTATAAAGTGAAAAATCAATTGTTTAGTGTCGCTTCTTCAGAAGAGGTTCATTGGCAAGGAAAAGTATGCCTTAGAACCTAGATGAAGACACTGAAGCGCACATTGAGTGAAGCGAAGCGCTCAACACATTTTGAGCCTCGTTTCAGGGATTAAGTGCACCTTTGACAAGAGTGGTGTCAATCACGGTGGTTTGGATAATGACAAATTAATGGTTAAAAATTACCGTAACTACATTACTTTTCTGCTAGTCCTTTTTCTTGGCAGTTTTGCCACTCAAATGTAATTAGATGCACACACATGGACATATGACACTGACACAATACGTTTTTTAATAATATAATAACAGGATAGGAATGTATGAACTGGGAAACAACAGTACAACCCTACACAAGTGCACAAATCAGATGATTTAATTGGAAATTGCAACAGGAACAGAGATGAAGCACATGTCCAATTCATGATGGTGTCTAGTTTTTGCTCCAAGAGTTTAAACACCCACCAGCTTTTAGATAAAAGCTGACGATACTCTAAACAATGTAAAGCTACAGAGAGCAACAAGGAAAGGAACATCTAGAGCTTGCCTCGGAAAATATGCTTGAACTTCCATTCAACATCATGCAGATCCCTCGCAATTAGTTCTTGGGTAGGTGGTGTCTGCGAGAAATCCTGAGTACCAGTAAAAAAGACAACCATGTCAGGCTTAGCTCCAGAGCCAAGTCAAAATGGCGAGACCATGGGACCAGTAATCACCAGAGGAGGAAAAACTTTCTCTGCGGCACGACGAGGGACAGAAAAGCCACCGTGCGTGCTAGTATCACTTGCAGTCAGCGTCTTACAAAAATAGTTAGTAGGCTGCTTGCTAGGGATTCCAAACTCAACAGGAAGATAAGTATCTTTTTGTTCTTCCTGAAATCCAACATAGAGTATTTTTGTGACCCCATTCACAAGCAGTTGATGCAAAAAGGCATTATTATTAAGAATCATTTATAGCAACACTGGGGAGTACCGGTGTCAAGGGCTGCAAAGTCATTTGTGCATATACTTCGTCTGTTTCAACATCTGCCTGAAATTCGACAAATTATCAATTATCTATGCGCCTAATACAACTTGTATAGCAAATAGTAATTCATTAGAGAATTAGGAAAACATAGATTGTAATTGATGAAACCCACATGCATTGTGACATTGTGGAGTTGACATATCAACTGTGGTGGCAAATTTGGGTAATTAGGTATATGTGCATCAACTTCTTTATTAGTTGTTGCAGCTACCTGGCACTCCATTCCAGTAAGGGACCATCAGTTATTTGACTAATAATGGATTAAATAACTTTGTGTGATAAGGAAGAGATGTGGTTAAAGGAGAAAGACCTGTTCACTATGGCCTTGAGGAAAGTAAACAACACGACTCCCAACCTTTGGTAGGCACACCAGAGGACCAGCACACGTATGCCATAGCTCTGAGTTCAAACACTTTTTCTCTACTTTCAGAATAAAAAATCCATCAGCAATAATTTAATTGGACTTAATTACAGATACTTAAGATGATCTCATTCACATATGGAAATCAACATATATTCCTTTTATCTTATTAGAACAAAAACAAAGTGTAACACAAACATACCGACAGTGATATACAAAAAGCTAAAACCCCAAAGAAAAGAAAAAGTATAAAGAAGTAGAAGATACCTCCTTCATGAGTCTGCTGACCCATTCCTGATGTTGAAAGCTTCATATATTTTATAAAGCCACTTCCCTTAAAAAATCTAAGAAAATTGTAGTAGTACTACAGCAACATCCTTCCCTGTAATTATCCACTCAATTACACAAAACCCTCAATTCCAACTCTCAAAATCAACTGAAACGCTAAACACTCCCACCAATTCATCACCCTTATTCTCAAGATACCCCACCTTTTCCCCATTATGATCCCACACTTTCCCCAACAATCTCCACATGCATTAACCAAAAAGCCTATCAAAAACTTTCAGCTACTCTTCACCCCTTTTCTTCAATAAGTTGATAGAATCACAGTTTAGCTCAACTTCAGCTTACCCCACCCGACCAAGGTCGACCTGATAACAGTAGAGAGAGAGAAAGAACAGAGAGCTAATACTAATGTCTCATTTCTCTCTTTCTTGCTGTTATCAGAGGAAGGTTTGGGAGAAAGGAGATCGCAGCCGTTGAGAGAACCGTATGGGTGATCATGGCCGTCAATGGAGTTGTGAGTTGACAGGAGGCATGTGCTACCCATCCTTCAGTGGTGGGGGCGCGTTCGGTCGGCTAGATTTGTGAAATTGGTTCCATTTTTTTATTTTTGATTTGGTAAAAATGTTAATCGAAATTGATTTAAAATAAATTTGATTCAATTTATTTTGGTATGATTTTTCAATGAAACTAACACACACATTACGAGTCATTGGTATAAATAAAAATGAAGAATTTCGACTCATCTAATGTTTACCACTTTAATATATCAAAATTACTTTTCTCTAGCTCAATATCTTCCGGCGAGATATTTATCCAATTGTGATTTACTACCTAAATGTTTGCTAACTTCTTTATGCTTCATAAATTATTATTTCGTTTTCATTATTTTTTTATTAAAAAAAAATAGTCATAATCACTTGTAGAGTTATCAAAAAGGACCGGTCCAATCCCACCCGCCCCAAGTCTCACGGGTCAATGAATTTGAAGGGTTAGGGCGGGCTTGCCCTTTATTTGGAAGGGCCTGAAAATGCTCAGTTCAGCCCAACCCTAGAAGGATCGAGGGCTGGGGTGGGCTAGCCCTTCTTTTTTTCCTTTTCAAACTTAAAATTCTATAACATCAAGAAAATGAGAATATTTGCAAATCAAATATGGCAAACAATTGTGTTGTTTCAATAACACTCAAAAAATCTAGTGTAATTAGCATGTATCTAGGATACTAGATATGTGAGATACATGTATCTGGTGTGATGCATCACAGATATGCGAGAGAGATAAGAGAGTGGCAAGCGAGATGAGAGGGAGACGAGGGCGTGAGATTTTGTTTATGTATCCTAGATACATGCGAATCCACTTGGGTAGAGTGTATCTAGAACAAATTAACCTAATTTTGAGTCCATGTATTCTGAGATACATGTATCTAGACATACTAAAATTTGGTAAGATTCATAATATTACAACATAACGTGCATTTAAGTAATTAGTTCATATACTAGTGAGATTGTTGTAAGTTACCCTTAAATAAATAGTGTTGGCCCATGGGCCGACCCCGGCCCAGCCTCAATTAAGCCTCAAGGGTCAAGGGCTTATATGGGTTGGGTTTATAAGTCCTAGTTTTAAATGAGCTTGAAAAATCTATCCCAACCCTACCCCAATAACGAGTTGAGTTGGGCTGCCCCTATGGGCTAAGCCCATTTTGACGGCTCTAATCACTCGCATTAAATTTGTTGACATACTTAGAGAGAGATTATTGTTGCTGATTCATTAAGCAATATTAATAGGGAAAATTACTCAATTAAGGAAATTCATACTACTTAATTACTCATCATAGCTATAGTTTGTTATAATTACCACACGCGACTAACATTATACATTAATTACGTGGGCTGACTTCCAGTTTGTATATTAGTCTCGTTTGTATATGTATAATTCGTCATATTTGTGTAAATCGCAGCTAACAATTATTTGTTTGATTTGTATTTGTATATGATTGTTTATATTTGTATATGACGTGATTTCCTTTGGTTTTTCAGTGTTGTCATCATATACATTCAATTTTTTTGTGTATAACTTTTTAAAGTTTGTATAAACATGTAGTTTTTGGATTTATAATTTATATAATGTAATTTGTATAATATATTTTGTATAATTGTTTAAAGTTCATATGTTTATGTTTGTATCAATTCGTTATTTCGAGTTTAATTATATTTGTATAATTTCAGACTTTATATTATTCAATTATACAAAAAACGTGAATTATACAAATGTACATGTAATTATACAAACGATATGTGAATTATACAAATTATTGTCCTCTCTCGCTCACTTCTCTCCTCCCTCTCCCAATCTCGCTCGCCTCTCTCCTCCCTTTCCCAATCTCTCTCACTAGAATATACAAATACATATGTATAATATACAATTATCTAACCGATATACATATACAATTCACCTCTCTCCCACTCTCTGCCCTCTCTCGCTCGCCTCTCTCCTCACTCTCCCAGTCTCGCTCGCCACTCTCCTCCCTATAACATGTAGCTACGAATTGTAAGTAGCAAATTATAGCTATGGAGCATAATAAGACTATTTTTGAGTGGCTGTATGCGAAAGTTGCTCATATTAATATGATAGAAAAAGTATTTAAAATTCAGTTTGCTATAAATTGACTTTACTATCTAGTGTCTTTATAAATTTATTAATTTTGTACTAATTAAATTAATAATTGAACAATATGTTACTTCCTAAATCAATGTATAATTTCTTTAGGAGTACTCTTTAGCTTGCAATAAATCTACAAGGTGAAAAGACTTTAAAACACTTTGATTAATAGATATTTAATTTGTTAAATAATTTATAACATTTAAATTTAATATAAGGGTAAAATTGTAATCTAATTTTTGTCTAAAATTCTTTCCACTTTTCATATAATATGATGATATGCTATGATGTTATGTAGTAAGTTCAGGTCGACTGATGATGCGTACTAGTACATATTATTTATACTGATACTACTTTTGCTAGGCCACTTGGCATAGTCTGGTTGCAGTATTCAATGATGTTTCATAGGTGAGATTGATGGTGATCTCTGACAGCTTCTACTCATCTTTCTTAATGATGGGAGTTGTGTCTTATTTTATTTATAAATTGTATCATCCTAGTAGCTCTTGCACCTGATTAGACTAGTTCCTTGGGGAATGTCAGTGTGCTCTTTTACAAATAACCTTGGATTGATTTAAATCAAGTTAGTAGTAATTTCATAATTGCATTGGGTGTTCGATTATGTTTTATTTATTTTGCGCATGATCTAATTTAAATTGGGTGAAAAGGGATCTCCTACCTAAGTGTTAAAGTAGGTGTCCACATGTCTCGATGGGTTGGATCATGACAAACTTTTTTTTTCTTCCATCCCTAAACCACTTAAACATCTCGAAATTAATTTTTTTTTCTCAAAAATCAGGAAAAAAAAAACTAAATGTACTTTGAAAGTCAAGTATACAATATCTGCAAATGAAGTAAATAACGATAAATAATAGAGTATGAATAGATAATACAAAAATTTACTAAAATAATTAAATTATATACTTAACTCATAAAACATTACATGTCATATTCTATTTCAAATTTCAATAACGAAAATATTATACAACCTCTAATGCACTCCTTAAGAACACGTTCACTCTCTTTTGATAGATGAAATATGCAAAAAAAAAAAAATACAATAAACATATTATCAAATCATACATAATTAAGATAAAATTTAAAAAAACTAAATGATTATGAAACACGAATTTGTCCAATTCTATTAGGCTCGATTATCACTTTATGAAAATTATTTTATTTTCGGAGTGTATTTTCGATGCATCATGTAACACCTCGAAAATTGGAAGCTATGTTTAGGTTGAAAAGGTGCAGGAAACTGATCTGATGTCAATTTTTGTGGATCAGTCTACGATCCGTAAAAGGGTGTTGAAGAAATGATATTGAGAAATTGGAAATGTCAAGTCCCAATAGCTGACCTACGAATGAACAAAACAAATCGTAGGAGGGATCCATATAAGTGATCCAGACTTCGTGAACTTTTGGGCTTGAACAGGGGTTCTAGGGATTGGGGTCTACGAGCCGTAGAATATTGTATGGACGATAGGAAGGTCTCGTGGAATCGATCAGAAATATTGAGTCCGGTAAGTGATCTACGACTGACTAGTATGGTCCGTTGAAATTTCTACGGACCGTAGGTCGAAGCCATAGACCCTATTCGACATATTTTGATTAAGGATTTTTTTATCTTTTTCCTATCTAATAAACGCTTAAACTACATTGTTTTGGTTCTATAATTACCCCTACAACCTTTTTTTACTTATAAGACTAAGCCTAAATCCTCTCATTCACTCAACTCACAAAATCTTGGTTCTAAAGTCTTCTTTCCGATTTTCTCTTAAGAACTTTCAAGGTGAAGGTTAGGATTTCAAGAGCTTCAAGGGTTTCTTCTCCATTGCTTTTAGGCTTTGATTGCTAAGGTATGTGAGAATTCACCAATGGATCCCTTTCATCTATTGGGTCCCAAAAGCATCGCAATCTCCTAAATTGATTTCACCTTATTCTATAAGGGTTTCATGTAAATCTTCATGAGTTCTATTAATTATGATTCAATTATTTATATTCAATCTTATTATGCATGATTTGATTCAATTACATGATTTTCAATTAATTTCATATGAACCCATGACTTATGCTTGATTTCGATGATGAACTTATGGATTATGATTATGAATTTAATTAAGAATTTATGAATGTTTTATGAAAAGAATGATTTGTGACTAAAAGATGTTTTTGAGATAAGTATCAATGAATTGTGAAAGGATTTTCTCACATATGAAGAAATTATGATTTAGATGTTTAAAAAGTTTAGTGTCTTAATGAATAAATATATTAAATCATGATTTTGAAAGGAGTTGTTCTATTATGAAATTACGATTGAATTGGTAATCTTTGGTTATTGTGTTTCCATATGTTTTGATATGATTATGATTATGAATTTTCAATTGGGATTTACTTAGTATCGAGAGGACTTTGAGATGGAGGTTTTTCCGTATGTAGAGGTTGGGTCTCTAGTAGCAATCTCTTTGTCCCATATGTCCCCGTAGGAATATCTTAAATGACCTAATGTAACACCTCAGACTAGAGAAAATAGAAAATGCAGCTTTTTGAACCTGGTGCAAGAACCACGGAAGCCACTGACGGTCCGTGGTCTGACACACGGTTCGTAGGTGGGGTCTGTCGTTGGGCAACAAATATTTATGGTCTCTTACCCCACCCATGGTCGACCAGGACAGTCCGTGGTTGGACCGTAGGTGAGGGTCAACAGCCAATTGGAGGGAAGTGGTTGTTGGGTCAACTTCAAACAATCACGTTTTTTAGCACAAAATGAATTAGGTGACCTATGACCTATCAAATGAAAGATAATTGAATCTTCTTTCCAACGCCACCTAGTTTGCTAAAATCTCATCTCGGAGTAAGAATTTATGCTCATTTTAGTGAAGCCCTGTCGGGCAGAGCTTAACCGACAACCCCTACCAACGGTTGGTAGGTCAACCGACGTTCCGTAGGTCCCTCCGTGGATGACCTTCGTCAGCTTTTAAGTTAGGGTCATTTAGGTCTTTTTCCTATGCGTTGGGGTCCTTAAACTACGTTGTTTAATGCCTAAACTACATCATTTTACTCAGTTTAAGCCTAATAGCATAGTCAGACATACCCAGAACCTTTATTCCCCAAAATTCATCAAAATTAGAGCAAAAAGAGAAGAAAAAGGCGCAAGCTTTCCCAAGAACAACCAGCAGGTTTCCTCCAAGTTCCACCCCCGAAATTGAACGATTTTTTCGTAGATTTTGTTACCAGGTATGTGTGATTTCAATAGTGGATTCTTTTCATCCACTAGGTCCCTAGAATTCAATCAGACTCTTGATTTCCTATATCTTGTTTAGACCTAGGGTTTCTAGAAAGTTTAGATATTTGTTGTGATTTAGTTGTTATAGTGTTCCTAATCGAATTATCATATTTTCTTGGAATCGTTGTTAAATTCCTTGTATGAAACTCAGAACCCTAGTTGTGTAGATTCTCTTAGTTCATGAATTACACTTGCTAGGTCAGTAAAACAAATAATCATGCTTCAGTTTTCGAATGTCACATTATCATTATATAATTGTTACATTTTCTGATTTTGCATGTTAGTATTTTGAGCTATTCAACATTTCAGTATTTCAGTCATAATGTTTCATATACATATTCAATTGGGAGTATACTTAACATTGAGTTGGACTAGGGTTCAGTGTACCCGTATAGTCCTAGAAATACGTGCCTTCGTAAGAGTATAAGTCCCATTTGATGGGCATCAGATTTAGTGATCACGTCAGTCATGCCTCTATATCCATGGCAATATATATTGGGTCCTCTCGATGGGGAGTATACATCGGACTCCACGTTTAGCTCACGTGGTTTTATGTTGGTTAATAGTATCTCCGACTGTCAAACTCTAGTGCATTTGACCAGGTTTTCAGTTATACTTCAGTATTCAGTCTCAGCATGTTATGTTAATAATCAGTACTTGGTCATTGCATTCAGTTCAGTTCTTTTCAGTATATTTAAGTACTATTATTCTGTTTAGATTATGTCCTTGATCAGTTATGCTTTGTTCAGTTATATTTTGTTCAACTATTATCTATTTCCTGCGTGCTCAGTATATTCCAAGTACTGACGCATACTTTGCGCTACATCCTTTCATGATGTAGGTTCAGGTACACAGTATTCAGATCACGCATAGATCGATACTCGATCCGTATTTAGCAGCTTTAGTGGTGACTCTTCATACTTCGAGGACAATAGACATGTTTTTCCTTTTAGTCTTTTATTCAGTTTTCGGTCTTGCTAGAGTTAGCTGGGGGCATGTCCCAGTAACTCTAGTCAGTTAGAGGCTTTTCAGACATAGTACTAAAATCAGCTTGACTTGTTAAGTTTATTTTTCAGTATTGTTAAACTCTTAGTATGTTTTTATACTTCAGACTAGTTGGGTATTCCCCACTTTCACTTATCAATTGATTTAGCTTCCACATTAGTTCATGTTTTCATTTAGATATCTTTCAGTATGCTTATGATATGCCAGCTTCAGGGTTAGCTTAGGGTTACTCGTGATTCTAGGTCCCGTGTTACATCAAGGGGGTAGCGTCGGGGCGTGACACCTAAGCTAGTGGATTCACTTTAGCAATAGTGAATGATACGAAGTCCTACTATGTCAAGTAGATTCTCTTTTTTAGGTGAGAGGGTCATATTGAATTTCATGTTATAGCTCACATGGTCTTATTGTTGGTTAACGGTAAATATCCCACAAATGAACTATACTTTTCTTCAGAAGTTTTTTCAAAGTTATTCCTATGATATTCAATATGCATAGACCTTGTATGCAATTTATGATTTCTCTTAAAGGCTTTTATACAGTTTACTTGGTCATGTATATTATGTTTAAAATACATCATATTGTCATCTCTACGTTTTAATGCATTTCCCCATACTTAGTACATCGATCGTACTAATGTATATTTGTGCCTATATTTTCACATAATATAGGGTCTGGCATTTCTCTACACACACGTGGCTAGTGGATTGATTCCGTCTTGATTGGATTGGTGAATCCTCATGTTCCGAGGGTCATGCCACTTGTGTTGCTTTATTTTCATGTCATTTCTAGTTCAGACTTACGTCGTGAGCTAGGGGTTTGTCCTAGTCACATACTATGATAATAGAGGCGTATGTGAGACAGATGTTTCGGCTTATGAGTTGTACTCTTTTTTTTAATCAATTATCATGATTGAGACTACTATTTTGTTTTTCTTAAATTTCTAATATTGCTTATGTCAAGTGTCTTTTTTATGGTTTTTTAGAATTTTATTCGACATGTCACATCTAGGGCATAATTGGGTCATGACACATTATGTACAAATATTGATGTTGGTACAAATGTTGTTGGAGGTGATAGTGAAAAAAATGTATAACGTTGAGTCAATGATTGTGTGGATATATGTGTGTCAAACTCAGAGCTGCTATCTCTAAGTCGCAAAAAGGACAAAAGTTAAGATAAATCACGTGGAAAAAGAGTACTCAAGTCATTTGAATTATTCCATGATAAAAATAGAGATTATGTCGGCATGAAAGTATGAGAAGATGCAAGAGTAATGTATGTCCCATGGAATATACCATGTAGGGGATGTCCAGTGTCCTAGATATGTTGAACCTTATAGTGTTATCCACATGAAAGGGAATGTGGCCTATGAGTTAGAGTTAGTAAGAGTTCATCTTGTGTTTTATGTACTGACGTTACGTAAATGCATAAAATATTCAATACATATTATGTCTCCTTATAATGTTCAAATTTATGAGGAAATGACCTATACAGAGGTCCCAACAACTATTTTTTATCGTTAGGTCAGGAAGCCTATGACCAAAAAGGTTGCCTCAGTTAAAGTATTATAACAAAGTAATAATGTCAAGGAGATGAATTGGGATGAAGAAGAAGAAACAATGGAGAAGTATCCTCAACAATTTACAATACTAATATGATATCGAGGTATGTATTTGATTAACCATTATCTTAAGTTAATGTTATGAATTTTTGAAAATATGTTAAAGTGAAGTTAACCCTCATTTGAGGAAGAATGTTTCTAAGGAGGGAAGGATGTAAACTTCATATATTTTAGAGTGACTAACTCACCAAGCTGAAAAAGTACGCGTCAAAAATTATTTTTCCCACTTTACGCTATTTGATAATAAGTTGAGAGAATAAAATTTCAAATGAATGATCATGATATGATATGAGTATACGAAGGTGACTAAAGAAAAAATTTAAAGTTTTGTGCCAAAGGAAGCTTGGTAACAAAAAATCAATTTGAAGATTTTATTTCGGGGAAGTATTTCAATTTATCTTGTATATGGTCTGATTTGGGATGATCATATCTCCCAATTTATATGAAGTTAGAGGGTCAATATAACATGCATGCCAAGGTGGGCCCAAGTCGGTGAAATGGATATATATTGAGATTTCATCTTCAAAAAGTCATTTTATCGACAAATAGCTTTGTCCCAAGTATGAGAAAAGAGTGTAAGCTTTGCTTAGATCAAACTACTCCTTAGAGTTGGATAACTAGAGATTAGGAGTTTCATAAAAATTGTTCTACATGTTGAGCTCATTATTTTGACATAGTTTTATCTGTGTTTTGTGTAGTGCTTTGAACAACAGGTTTTCAAGAAATTATTGGTATGTTGTCCTAGCTATAAGTTATTTTAATAAGGTAAGAGTTCTTACACTTCTCTTAATCATTAATTTGAAGTTACAAATTATTATCAAACAACGATTATCGATTTTGGAAATTTTTTTCATTTTTTTTGGATTGTGGATTATTTTCGGTGGCTATGGGCTATATTATTACTTTTTTATATGTTGCAGCATTTTATTGAAATTATAAAGAGAATATCTTAGATAATACTTTTGAGGTATGTACAAGCGTCCTTTTTTCATTTATCAAGCATGAATCTACGTCGTTGATAGGACTAATATTCCTACATTTTAGATTCATATTGAGTCATGATATAGTGTTGTTCAAAGGTTTTAAATGCATGGTGAAAGTCAATAGTTATTTAAGTTGTTTAAAATAAATGAATGCGACGCAAATGACGATATATATACAATTGGTCGTAGTTGTAAATTGAGTATGGACACTCCTTATCGTGTGCACTATGAGCTCGTCCTATAATTGTTATGGCAATGAATTAGTTATGTATAAGTGTTCCATAGTTTCATGTGAATAAGGCAAAAGAATAAAGTACTATTTGTGTTCGTCGACATATATAATGAGAATCTAATTGTATAATTGTCAACACGTCTAAAGGAAGCACCTTATGAGCATGATATATATATCTAATGTGCAGATCCTAAATGCTAGTGGATTATATAGAAATAGAAATATATGTTCTCTTGTTCAAGTTATACGCAAAGACGGTGAAATGTCTTTAAATCATCGTTCATAAGCAGGGGCGGACCTAGGTGGACCCTAGGGGGTTCACCCGAACCACCTCGTCAAAAAATGACACTATATAAATAAAGTCAAATTCTGATTTTATGGGTATATATATTAAAATGAACCCCTTGAACACAAAGTACAAGCTTGTCTCAGTGGATAAATGGTTCACGATATGCCCCTAGGTCATGGGTTCAAATCCCTTGGGCAATATTTTTCCTCTATTTTTTTAATGCTTTGCAAAATGGAACTTTAGGGCTTAGACCTTCTTCTTCCTTTTCATTATTTTTTCCTTTTATTCCATTTCTTCTTTTTAATTTGCTTTTGTTTAAATTTATTAGGCACATTTTTTTTCTTTTAATTTTATTTTTATTATTTTTACATCTATTATTCATGTTGTTTCAACGTAACTTTTTTTCATATACTAACTTGAAAATATCTTTTAAATATGATGAATTATATTTAACTTGAAATTGTGATAGAAATATAATATTTTTTAAAAGGTAAATTAGATGTAATTCAATGAAGAAACTTAAATATCGTTAACATCCTTTTAAAAATATTAATTTATAGAATTCAAGAAATTGATTTTATATTTTTAATTCTATTTTAGAGAGTTGAAAACTAAACTTATTTGATTTATTCGTTAGTTGTCTTTTTTTACAAATTATGACTAACATAATAAATTGAACTATATGAACTAAAAAAATTGACAATGTTATTTATTTATCTTCTGAATATTAGACTCTATTCTTACACACTTTTAGAGAATCTTGACGATTTTCATAGTAATATGTGATTGAATGGATACTAATTTAAAATTTTAAAAAAGTGAAAACAAAAGTAAAACATTTCAAAATAAAAGTATAAAACAAAAAAAAAATTAAGAATGCTCGAATGGAGCATTGTAAAAGTAGAAAGAAATGTTTAATATGGTATAATAAAGTAAGTTAAATTTAGCATGATAAGGTAAATATCTTTCTTCCCCGTCTCGCTCCCTTTTTCATCATTTAATTTTCACGCATTTTAGGAATTAATTTATGTGATACAGTCGATCCGCTAAAATTCTTATCAATGTATCTTTGTCCTCGATATCTTTGGTTGGTTTAGTCTTTACTTCTATGAATCAATGAAATATTTATGATTCTTTTACAAAGAGCATGCCGAGGAGGCTACTACGCTCACCACACACTTGCATTACTACCAGAACTTCTTCTTTATATTTTGAACCCCTGAGCAAAAATCATGGGTCCGTCATTGTTCATAAGCCTACCAGAATTCTTGTGTAATTTAAACCTTCTTAGGTTGTTTAAGTTATTGAGTAGGTGTACTTACATGCTATTTGAAATCTTTATACGTTACATGTACATAGTTGCATTTCACGAGTCATGAAGATGCCTATTTAGGTCATAGTCTCAGAGTCAATATGTGTATGTGCTCTATGTATTAGATAAACTCGATATGAGCCCAGTCATCTTTATATGTGTTAATGACTACGGCTTATTGATTTAACGTTTCAAACACACCTCATCAAATTCTAGGTGTTCAACGATCGTAAATCAGTATAAAATCCAACTAAATGAGTTGGGGTTGAATCCTACAGGGAGCGGTACGTGTTTTAGATTCAATTAGAAAGTATGAATGCGGTCTAATTTGCCATAGGAATAAAAATTATCGATTAAAGACATCATTCAAATTGAGGGGTGACACGAATGTCAAATGAGGGTTTTGGTTTTGATTAACAACTACAAACAGTCACAAACAATACGAATTAACAATAATGAGATGAATTCTTGGGATGTGATCGATTATAGACAAATATAGAAATATGGGTAATTGCAACTATTAGTAGATAGCTAGATATTAGTGAGTAGGCTAGACTATAAGGGAGGTAATTTTCTCTCGAACAATTATCCCGAATCAAGTGATTTCTCTTGAACATCAACAATCATGCAAATTAAGAACAACCCACACCTTAATCCATTTACTCTTTCGAGCTAAATGTGTAGGAAAGGGTTTAGGATTCACTCTGTCGAGCTAAACCCAGGTCATCCCAATATCCACAAACCATCAATCAAAAATCGTAGTTCTAAAACCTCTCTCTCAAGCAAACCAAGAACACAAACATAAAACTGCATTTGCAACTACAAATTCTTAAATTAAACCACAATTAATGATTAAACTCACTTTTAAATACCATTTAAACTAACAATTAGCAATACCCATAAACTAAATCAGCCCATAATCGCATGATCACACTCCAATAATTGGGTTTTAGCTAGACATTATAAAGAGGTAAAAACCGTTACCAAATTAATTATTTAAACATCAACTGGGTAAGAGTGATTTCGTCTTTACAATGCTTCAATTTGATGAATCTCAAAGACCCACTTCCAATTTCTTCAATCCTTCCAAGCTAAAGAAAACTCTAGAGAAAAAAAACTCTCTCCAAAATTCTAGAACTCAATAATAATATCCAAGATAGATAAAAAATAATAATCTAAATGTTCAAAAACGTATTTATAGTTGCCAAAAATAAGCTACGAAAGCTCCTTCGGTGAAGCAAGTCGGGCTGGCCGAACCACTCAGCGAGCCGCCCTTTGGTCTCTTTCATCGCCCTTTTTCCTTGGCATTCAACATCATCAAGGTCTGTAACTTTGGACAATCTATCCTAGCTTCGCGGAATCACTCGGCGATCCACCGACTGCTCCCTTTCCTCGTCGACTTGGTTCTTTCCTTCAGAACTTGGCACACTGGAACTTTAGGCGGTCTGATGAGCCACTCAGCGACACGCCGAGTGCTTCTGGTGATCCTAAGGCTCGCCCATCTTCATTTCTTCAGCCTGTTATGTTCCTTTTTGCCTGTTAGTGTCCTTACTTTGTTCATCAATCCATATTCTTGAAAATCAATGATTTAACATTAGTTATTGGCACAAAATAAGCATTTCAGGACACTAGATCTCTATAAACAAAGCCCTAAATGAGTCCAAAACTCAGACTCATTAACATCCCAACTTAAACTTTTGTTTGTCCTCAAGTAAAACTCAAGTTCAGCAGTTCAAAAAGGATGTCTCAAACAGTGCTACAAAAGACTCAATCATAAATGCATACAACAAGACTCAACTTACTCATGCAAGGATCAATTGTGCACTCAAAAATTCAAGTTGTGGCTCACCATTATAAAAGATACTCAAGTTCACAATACTAGCTTCAAATGCAAGTTCAAGTTCAACAAAGGTATTCAAATGCCCTCACAACATAGATGATTCCATATTCACACATAGTTCTTCAACAATTTATAGTTCCGGAATCACATACAACTCTCACACTAACAAAGATGAACATATGCATGACTTCACCCTTAGGTTTGCCCTTATTTTTCAATCAACATTCGTTTCAGCTCACTCAAGATCACAAAGGTCTTTCAAGGCTTGTAACGGGCTGAGTGTAAATGTATGGTCATTTAGGCTCAGTGGTTGCTACCCTCATGAAATGTAGTTTGAACAACACTTTCTTCCTTTTCTTCAACATTTTAATCATGCTCAAAATTCACGCCATTATTCACTTTCACATGGACTACCGGATACCTCCATTTCTTTTTGCAATTTTCACAACTTTATTTCAGAAATTTTTCATTCTTTTTCTTTTGCTTTTTTTTCTCCCATTTTTTTATATGGAGGGGTTTCATCTTTTTCAAAACCATGGATCAAATGGGACTTCTTCATACTTCTTGATTTACCTTTTCTTTTTACCACACCCCCAATGTAGGCTTTTGGCCTAAGTTGTCTATTCAAACAAACTACACTTAATGAGGATTATGGGTGAATGGATAAAGAGGGGGTCACAATTTGCATCAAGTTTCTTCCAAGAAAAGGATAAGGCTCAAAGGGCTTCAAGCAAAGTTCACATATCTCACAAGGCTGGCCACAAAAAATAGGTATATTGTCAAATTGTTTCACTTCTCAAAATCGTTGCCTAAGATCATTTCAAGAGCTTGTATCACTTAGTCAATCGGACCAACGGGGCAAATTCTAGGTGTCATCACACAAGGTTCACGGTAAGCTCATCACACAACGCATTAGCACCAATATCAAACGAGACTCCACACTTTCGCTAATGTGCAATATTCATCACAAGAGAATTCATTCGATAACTGGCTAGTGACAACGAGATGCAAAAAATCCACATATTGTCTATGCAACTTCATTTGGCCTCATCGTAGCCGCGCATTCATTTTTGTTCGATTAAGAGCACTATTCAAGTCATCGATATTGATCATAACCGATACTCAAATTTGCACAAGAACAGCCACATTCAAATACAACAAGAGGTGGCAATTTTTTTAGATTGGTCAAAAACCATTTTCATTCATAACAAGGAGCCACAAGCTCAAACATCCACAACATAGAATCAACACACAATTTAAAACACAAAAAACCAATATATATATATATACAAAATATAGTCAACAATAGGTAGGTATGGAAATGCCTCACCCTACCACAAACAAAAGCAGTTGTCCTCAAATGCAACAAATATAACCAAAATTCAATAAAAACGACAGAGAGGGAGGTAAAGAAGAATCATGTCTTCATAGTTGCTCCATTTGTCGGGGCATCAATACCCGATGCAACACTTTGATCTTGGGCATCAGTGCCCGGTGTAATAGCAACACTCAATCTGTCGAATGTCGGTAAAGGAGGTGGGAATCACTTACACGTTCTTTCTTCATCGTGAGACACCCTGGCTCGTCTGTACAACTCGGTGATCAACACCGAAAAAGGGAGAGAGGTTTGGCGCTGCTTGGCCCTCATGGCCATCTCTTGTGCAATGATCATGCCTAAATTTATGCGCTTCCCTGCAATGATCGATCCAAGACAAGCCACCTTTGTGTGGCGGAGGATAGACTCATTTTGTGA
This sequence comes from Solanum verrucosum, assembly GCF_900185275.1. Classification (NCBI taxonomy): domain Eukaryota; kingdom Viridiplantae; phylum Streptophyta; class Magnoliopsida; order Solanales; family Solanaceae; genus Solanum; species Solanum verrucosum. The sequence goes on along the minus strand of NW_026020292.1, from coordinate 2,422,451 downwards.
TGGCATATTGGTGATGCTTATGAAGCCAAACCATGTTGAGGTCTTTCTTCTCAATTTGCATTCCAGCCTCGATCCACCTAAGAGTAGCATCTGAAAGGAGAGGAGTCAGCCAACTTTTCATGTCCTCCAGTGAAGTTGTCTTAATCATACTCTGGTAGTCATCAACAATCTTCTATGTACACTCCAGAACTGCATTAATATCATCACCATCACACTTCACTTTCTTGCCCCTGACAACCACATAATCTATCGGCTTGAATATAGCGGCATTACTCTTTATTTGTCGCACTAGAGCTCCATAGGCAGCATAAAACTCCCGGACCCAACTAGGAATTTAAGAACCCCGGGGTTTAGTGAAGATCTCAAACTTGTAGGCCTTTATAGTACGCCATATATTTGGGTACCGGTCTATCACTCCATCCATAAACAACCTCTTCTCCTTTATGATGGTCCTCAGTCCCTCAGCCTTTAATATGTTCATAGACCGGGGACAAGGACCTTGTGTAGGTGGTGCTGGGACGACAGCCTAATCTGGAACGGGAGGAAGAGTAGTGACCTTGGGTGCCCTGATCCTAGACGGATCATTCAACCTTTTGTAGCGCATTTCAGCTCTCCGAGCTAGCAGTAACTGATCATCCTCTGGCTCAGAAATGTCAGCCTGAGGGTCCTGGTGCTCACCCTCTCTCTCAAAAGTGGTGAGGTGAGTGGCGTACACTCCCTCACTATCGGAGCTGACCTCCGATAACTTAGGAGCAGGTGTCTTTCCTTTTCCTTTACTCTTCCCACCTGTGGTAGGAAGTTTTGTGGTCTTTGCTTTGGATGCAACTGCATCATCATTGATAGTGATTCCCTTTACCCTCTTGCGGGGTGACGTGTCTCGTCATGCTACTTTTGGTCTAGCCATATCTGCAAAACACATTTGAAATAGTTAGAAACAGTTCAAGAAAAATGCAGAAAATAGGTTGCAGAAAGACTCGTTGAACTGCTCGGTGAGTCGCTGAATCACTTTGGCGAACCATATCTGGATCGCCGAAAGGACTATCACAAAAATTACCCAGAAAAATGGTTGGTCAGCGATGTGCAGGGTCCTTCGGTGAATCACCGACATCACTCAGCGAGCTCAAACTTGCCCGCCGAAAGTTACAATGTGTTTTAGGGATTAGGGGCGCTGAAAGGGAGATCAATAGAGATTTTCGACGAGTCGCCGAGTGCGCTCGGCGAGCTCAGGCTTCCCGCCGAAAGTTACAGACTCAAACTCAACCAAAACACAAAATTAAGGGTGATCAAGGGGGACATTGGCGAACCGCCGAGTGGTTCAACGAGCTTGATCCAACTCGCCAAGCTGCCCAACGTGCCAATTTTCAACCATGTTTCCCAAAATCAAGCCTGTTTCCCCCCAAACACAAAATCAAACAACACAATCATTCAGTTACACTAAGACCCATTAGACCCAAGCCACCGGGGTACTCAGACTTCCCCCGGTTTGCCCAAAATTGATTTGACGACTTTTTCCCTTAAGAATGACGTCAAGTGCTCCATCATTGGGCAAAGCACGTCATTTAGCACAATTTGGATTACTCAGACTTCACCCGACTAGACCCGACAATAATTTAATGCAACCAAACAATTTATGATCAATTTTAAAGCACAAAATTTTGGAAATAAACATTTTAAGCAAGTTAGGCAAGATTTCAAAACTAAACTAGGAAAACTAGCATACAAATACGATTTCAGAGCATACTCAGAACACATCAACACAATTTATATAAATGCATTTGAATTCAACTGTTAATCAAGAGTTCGGGGTTCGGAAAACCAACCTTCAATGTTGAAATACGAGTTTGTAAAGCTAGGCGGCAATGTATTCCAACTCCGAGCACGATATCAAGAGCAAAAAGCAATAAAAATGCAAAAATATAGAAACTATATAGTGTGGGTGCAAATATACGAGGCTAAAAGTGAGGGAATATGAAAGAGTTTGAAATTTTAAACCTTTGGCCTTTCAAAACCTTTCAGTTTGCGGCCCTTCGGCGATATGAGTCGTCCTCGCCAAGAACACTCGGCGATGCGCCGAGTGATTTTTTACCTCACCGAGTTTTATAAGACCTCCAGTTAATTTAGGGGTCCAAATGACGGACAAAGTCGAGCTCACCGACCTGTTCGGCGAGTCGCCGACTCGTCCATGGGCCCACCAAGTTTTACAGACTCCCACCTGCTATTTTTGTGAGTCCAACAGCGGTCCAAGTCGGGCTCGCCGACCTCCTCGGCGAGTCGCCGACTGGACACTTGGCTCGCCAACCTGCATTTTTAAAACATATTCCACACTTTGACATGCACAATCAATACCCGTTATTCCAAAAACAAACACAAAGCAATAAAAAGTTTGTTTGCCTCCCAATAAGCGCCTTAGTTAATGTCGTGGCACGACACAAGTACCCACTCAAGCTTCGTTCTTGGGGTTTGCCATAGTATCAATAGGCAACCCTCTTTGTTGTCTTGGGTTGAAATGAGATGAAATATAGCTCATTTGGGTCTCCGGTAGCTTAATAGATATGGAATGAGAAGCAATCATCTGATTACATTGAGACATTCTCTATTATCTCTTTCAACACTTTGTCGTGTTCTTCGACTTTGTGGAGAACCTGTGAGAGTATCTCTTTTATCTGTTCACCCTCATAATCCGTGGGCTTTTTACGCTCATGAAGAGAAATGTACATGTCTTTCTTTTTACACAACACTTTGAATTCCATTACATTTTTGGCCAAGAGATCCAGTTGGGTCAACATTTTGGCTAAATTCTGGTCCCTCTCTTGCTCCTTATTGGTCTTGATCATGCGATCGAGGAGTTATGATACTATTGCATAAGGTTGTCGCATTAGACCACCTCGAGAAAGTTGGTCAGCCACTCCTCTGTTCTTAGGACCAAGACCTCTATAGAAACAGTCCAGTAGCATCTTATCTGGAATTCCATGAGTTGGACGTTGCAGCAACAATGTCTTAAACCTCAGCCATAACTCATGGATTGTCTCACCCTCCAAGTGCTTGAAACCTAGGATGTTATCCCTAAGAATCATCGCCTTTGAAGGAGGGTGGTCCACTTGGTTACCGTTGCTACCATATACGCTCGTTTTCTCAGTTTTAACAAACAACACAAAAACCAAAACTAAAAGTAAGTAGATTCAACTATGACTAACAAGAATACAATTCAACTTCTCCAAAAGAATTTAAAACAACACCACTCCCCGGTAGTGGCGCCATTTTGATTTAATGTTTCAAGCACACCTCATCCAATTCTAGGTATTCAATGATCGTAAATCAGTATAAAACCCAACTAAATGAGTTGGGGTCGAATCCCACAGTGAGCGGTACGTGTTTCAGATTCAATTAGAAAGTATGAATGCGGTCTAATTAGCCATAGAAATAAAAATTATCGAATAAAGACATCATTCAAATTGAGGGGTGACACGAATGTCAAATGAGGGTTTTGGTTTTGACTAACAACTACAAACAGTCACAAACAATACGAATTAACAATAATGAGACGGATTATTGAGATGTGATCGATTATAGGCAAATATAGGCATATGGGTAATTGCAACTATTAGTAGATAACTAGATATTAGTGAGTAGGCTAGACTATAAGGGAGGTAATTTTCTCTCGAACAATTACCCCGAATCAAGTGATTTCTCTCGAACATCAACAAGCATGAAAATTAAGAACATGCCACACCTTAATCCATTTACTCTTTTGAGCTAAATGTGTGGAAACGGGTTTAGGATTCACTCTGTCGAGGTAAACCCAGGTCAACCCAATATCCACAAACCAACAATTAAAAATCATAGTTCTAAAACCTCTCTCTCGAGAAAGCCAAAAACATAAACATAGAACTGCATTTGCAACTACAATTCTTAAATTAAACCACAATTAATGATTAAACTCACTTTTAAATACCATTTAAATTAACAATTAGCAATACTCATAAACCAAATCAGCCCATAATCGCATGATCATACCCCAAGAATTGGGGTTTTAGCTAAATGTTATAAAAAGGTAAAAATTGTTACCAAATTGATTATCCATCAACTGGTAAGAGTGATTTCGTCTTTACAATGATTCAATTTGATGAATCTCAAAGACCCACTTCCAATTTCTCAAAAGTGAATTTCTTCAATCCTTCCAAGCTAAAGAAAACTCTAGAGAAAAAAAACTCTCTCCAAGATTCTAGAACTCAATAATAATATCCAAGATAGATAAAAGATACTAATCTAAATGTTCAAAAACGTATTTATAGTCGTCGAAAATAAGCTACGAAAGCTCCTTCGGTGAAGTAAGTTAGGCTCGCTGAACCACTCGGCGAGCCGCCCTTTTGTCATGCCCCGAGCCTACACTCTGGACGTGGCTGGCACTCGAGAACCATTGATGTCCCCAAGCGAACCATTGGCCTGGCTTACTTACTCAGCGGAAAACTATATGCAATAAGAAAGAAATTCAAATGCTAAACAACTTAATTGTCTCAAACTGAACTTATAATGTTTTGAAAATAAACATTTAACTTAGCCAAAATGGCAACTCAAATCTGAACATAAGTCAATAACAAAATAATGACGAATTAACTAACATCTGACAGACTATATATGAAGCCTCTAAAACAACTGAGATGGATGTCGGGACAGGCCCACGACATCCTAATAAACTATCTAATACTGAAAGTAAACAAAAAGGATCCTTCGGAATGCAAAGGGGCTCACCAACAGACTCTGAACTGCTCATTGGATCAACGATGCGCTGGATGCCGATCCTAGTTACCTGCGTCTGCATCATAATACGATGCAGGCCAACTGGCAACAGTACATTGAATGTACGAGTATGCGAGTTGAATGCTAAACACAACATAGGCTTGAAAAGAATTTGAAAGGAACTGAAGAACTTACCTGGCTCAACTCAACTCAACATAACTGAACTCATTTCAATATAAAACAGTTTAAAACAAGTGTAATATAAAGAAAAGTTGTTTAAAACATGATGTCAACTCTGTGTGTATGCAAAGATACAAATAACTCTGAGATGTATGTAAAAATACAAATAAACTGATGTATATAAAAATACAAAAGTACTATTGTGGGAGTTTCGCTAACCGACAACCATCACATAAGAGCTATTGTGATGATACATCGATCTCCCTCACGCTGCCAGCGCATCCTATACCCTGTCAGGGGTATAGGACCTAAATTACTAAGTGGATCCACTAGTCTATGCGAAAAAGATTCATCTAAAAAGTATGACCCTTTTCTACCCATGATGGCTGCATGGTTTATGGAGACGTGAGTTATCTGAACTCAAGTTCGTCCCCATATCGGTGCTCAATACTACTCCCAAAATATGATACTAGCTCTTTATGTTTAAAACATATTTCTTTCTGTGATTTGAGATAATTGCTCAAAACTTAACTCAAAGGCTATCTTGAAAATCAAAGTTTCCCATCTTGCTTAATTATGAAAGTGTTATACCCCATTTTAACTTGAGGTCAAAACGTGTACGACATATTGGTGATTTCCAAATTAATTAACTTAAGAAGTCGCCACCTAATTTAATTATGGTGAATTAGGACACCTAAATATTTAACTAAGTAATACTAAAATGACTTCAATTAAATGGTCTACTAAACCTATGTAATTCTAGGTAAGAGTTCTAATTATCCTAAAGGGAAGGTGTTAGGCATCCTTTAAAATCTGTTAAAAACAGTTAACCGGCAAAACATAGGTTAATTAATTAAACTAAAAATTAGTGCTAAAGAATTAAAAAAACATAAGTTGGAAAAAGCATTTTAACATTAAAATAAAAACTCTTTTATATTTCGAAAGAATGAACTCACATTTTTTCTTCTTTTTTTTTTTGAAAATAAAATAAAATAGATAATCATTTGTTTTAAATGACAATTGTTTGTACAAAATTTGGTACCAAATATACTAAAAGAAAAGTCTCTCTATATATGAAGTTAATATGCATGCCTTTAAAAAATATTGTTTACACCTTGAAATCAATAACACATTCTGCACTTGAAAGACTCTTTAGAGTTTAAAATAGAACGACAATTTTTTAGTAAAAGAAAATCATTTGTTTTAAAGTAACTTTGTTTGAACCAAAATTTATTGCTAAAGATCTTAAAATAATAAAAAAGATTTGTGTTTGTAGTAGCACTGTAAGGACTTAAAGCTCCTTTTAAGACATTTGCAGTTGAAAAATTTCAACGAAAAAAGAAAAAAATTTACCAATTTTTAAACAAAGAAAACACTTAAAGATTAAAGGATACATTTAGGATCCTTAAAAGCCTTTCTTTTCTAAAAAAAAAAACCGGTCGATGTTGAAGGCAAAAAAAATAAAATAAACAAAAGCTAAAATAGTTGTCTATTTACTAATGAATTTTATTTTTTCTTTTACACCTAGACAAGCAATCAAAGTGTAAGAAATATCACATAACACATATATCCACAAATAACATTAACAACAACAACATAACAACAAATAACTAGGAAATTTATAAAGGAACATTTTCCAGATTTCCTTGCTACTGGATGAGTCTTGAGGACATGAGAGACACAAAGTAAAAGAGTGGATGCACATTTTCATAGTCTAGCGATAGCATGAGACTATACGGCGGTGAGAGTCTTTCATGAAGACTCCATTTAGCTCCCGAAGTGTTCATGCAAATAAAAGAAGTAAAGAGAATTAGTAAGACAATTAAACCTCGCTCGATATTGAATAAACTAGAAATATAATTGAGTTAAATAGCATAACGAACATACCATCCAAAACATGAAACCTTGCAAATGCGGAAAAAATCTCAAAGAAAACTATTACGACGCCTTTAAAGCACAAAAAAATAATAATAATAATACACAATCCCTCCTACTTAAGCTACGAACAAACTATTCGTTAAAGACTTGAATTAAAAAAAAATACTTATGCCATAAGTTTTCAAGATTTATACATGTTGTAATGCTATTACTTAAAAATAAAACAAAATACATACACAATATAATTAACAAAAGAGCACAAAACATAAATTAGTACTTGTATGCAAAAGTAAGTTGCACAGGAATGTTTACAGTCGTGACTTTTAATAAGAGAGCACCTAGTTGCTAACCTTTTTTTTATATATTTATAATTAGAACAGAGACTATTGTCATCGTCGTTAAGCATGTTTGTTATACACAGGAAAATATCAACATTGAAACTTTAACATATAAGCATACAAGATAAATCATTTAACTGGGAATGAAACAGCAACAACACAACTCATATAAATCCAATTATGAAACTAAGTCAATAACAAATATCTAGTTATAGAGCTAACCCATTCTTTAAATTCAAAATCTAGTAAATGAGGTGAAAACAATTTCTGATCTGTATAAATCTAAAAAAGGGATACAAACCCGTTTTTAACATCAACATATAATAATAGCAAACTAAATAAAATTAGTTCTAGTAGAATTTGAGAGAAATGTAAAACTTATAAGATACAGGGTGCGAAGCTACTGTAGTGTATCCGCAATTAGAGTTTATATTTTAAGAAAAAATAATAATATGATCTGCACGTTTTACATAGGAATGCATAGATATATCAAATGATCAGCAACTTGGAGCAAGAACTGATGCATATATACTATAAACACAACCATCTCCTTTTATTCATAATGTCTAAAACATAAAAAAAAAACAGAGAAGAAATGAATTTAGATTTCAAATGAAAAACATAAATACAGTTTCCACATAACTTTGAATATAGCTAAACTAGGCAAGAATTTCTCTACATATAAATTTCTTAGAGTAACATAACGTTTTCCCACAGAAACAAAACAGAGGAAAAAGAAGAGAATGTCACTTGCTATAGGGCAGTGAACGGGGCTGCTGCGATCAAGTGTCTATATTCGAACAATGACAAACTCGAACAAACTTGAAACTTGAGTTTCGGTCGAGATCGAAAAAGGATGTAAAGGCAATATTTTAGAGAAGAAAATAGTAGTTAAAATAGTGCTATGGGGACATGAAAAGGCTTCTAAAAAATGGATGCTGCCAAGGCTTCCATGGAGGCTGAAAAATCTGCCCCAATATGAATGTCAAGACCGCTTATTTATAGGAGAAGAATGATAGGGTTAGCGATTTTGAGCGGGATTTTTCTAAAATCTAGTCAAGACACCCGTTTGAATTTTTGAACGTTGTGTGATTGACATGAAAATAGAGTAGTTGAGCCATGTCCATGGCTGACAAGTTTTGTTGTTTTTTTCTAAAAATGGAAGGTGGAAGAGAGACAAGACAAGACAAGACACGACTACTGGGTTGAAAATTTTGAAATTAGGTTTCCCAGTGGATAATGGGATTTTCAGAGATATTTAGAAGGAAATTATATGGGTTGAAAGATGGTTTGGGCTAAAAAAAAAAATGGCTGGAGACTCTTTGGGCTTTAATCAAATTTCTTAGGCCTTTTCCTTCTTCTTTTAAATTATTTATGGCTTCTAACTTGATAATTAATACAATATATAGTAAGACAAAACTAATAATATTACGACTTTACGCTTATATAAAATAAAGATACAAGAATATTGACTTGTAATTAATTCAATAAAATACTAAACTTGAAATAAACTGACGACAATTGATTATTTAAGGAAAAGAGGTATAAACAATAATACTAGTAATTTTGATAATAAAACTAATAATTTTAATAGATAAATAGTCGTAATAGTAAAAATAGTTGTGAAAAGGATTATTTTATATGTTATCAAATTAGAAGCTCGAAAAATAATAAATTAGAAGAAAGGAGGGTCAAAATTGGGTGTCAACAGAAAGCATTTACTCTTTTCTGAAAACTAGCTCAAAGGCTCTTTGGAAATCAAGGTTTTCCTTTCATGTTTAAATGTGAAAACATTTTAAACGCTTTGGGAATACATAGTCCCCATATACTTTTGAAGAAATGAACTTCAAGCTTTACTTTTTACTCTTTACTCAACTCAAAACTTAAGTCTTAAAACAAAATTAAAACGTTTGTAAAAGACTTTTAAAAAAAGAAACTTTATGAACTTCTTTTAACTTAACTCTTGACTTCTTGACTTGACTCCTAACTGATCCTTAAATTGAATTATAGATTCAAGGATCGTGATTTGTGATAGGAAAGATCTCATGATGTTCAGGAATGAATTTAGATAGTTAAATATAAGAAAAAGACCAAAAATCAATATCTGAGGGTGGATCCGCGACGCGGAGACATATTTAATTTTTGGTTTCAAAAATGACTTCTGAGGCAGAAGACTCCGTGACGGCTCCGCGACGCGAAACGAAATGAAAATCCCCAAAACTAGGAACCAGCTCCGCGACGCGCCACTGATGTCGAATTTCGTCCAACGAAATCTCTTCTTCGTTTTTCGTCTCTAAACCCTCTAAACTCCGTGGGTTCTTTTACCCAACACTTAGAATCGATTAAATGTTCAAAGTACATCAAATTCTACTCAAAATTGAACCTAAAATCACAGATTAGGATCAAACAACTCCTCAACGAATTCAACAAACCAAGAATCTAATGAAACTTCAACAAACCCATTCAAGAACTCAATTTATAAGCTTTCAAGAACTTAAATTCGTTGAGATAAATCATGATTGGCGCGTGGACAAATTAACCCAACACTATGTGATCTCACATACCTTGTAGGGATCACCCTCGACGAAATCCACAAGCCAAACTCGACGATCTTGACGAATCTTAAACGTTCTTCTCCTTTCTCCTCTTTTTTTCTCTTCTCTCAAAACCCTAACTCTTTTTCCAAAAGCGTAAACTAACTAAGTTCAGTTTAGACCCCTAAGTAATTACCAAAAACAAACTAAAATAAAAGGGTAAGGAAAAGACCAAACTACCCTTCAAAAATCCGTATTTGGACTTTCCTTAATCCAACAACCCAACTTTCAAAGAGAATAACTTACTCATACGAACTCGGAATCGCGCAAAATCGGTGGCGTTGGAAAGATCATTCCAAGAGCTTTCCAACCATATCTGGAAGTACACCAAAAACTCACTTTTCCTAATCTAAACAAATTTCCAGATTTTCAATTCTTTCCAAAAATGACTATTTCCAATTCTTAGCTTCTTCCTAGCTATTTCAAATTGCGAGATGTTACACCTTTGGTCTCTTCCATCGCCCTTTCGCCTTGGCATTCAGCATCCTCAATATCTGTAACTTTGGGCGATCTATCCTGGCTTTGCGGAATCACTCAGCGATCCGCCGACTGCTCCCTTTCCTCGCTGACTTGGTTCTTTCCTCTAGAGCTTGGCACATTGGAACTTTAGGTGGTCTGATGAGCCACTCAGCGACACGCCGAGTGCTCTTGGCGATTCTCAGGCTCGCCCATTTTCATTTCTTTAGCCTGTTTTGTTCCTTTTTACCTGTTAGTGTCCTTGCTTTGTTCCTCAATCCATATACCTAAAAATCAAGGATTTAACATCAGTTATTGACACAAAATAAGCATTTGAGGACACTAAATCTATATAAACAATGCCCTAAATGAGTCCAAAACTCGAACTCATCACTTATGTTACACCATCAATGTGATAATATTGATTGCTAGATACAATAATAGTTGTAGCTTTAGTTCAATACACCAACGCCACATACATATCGAGTGGGTATATGTTTATTCAGTTATTACACCTCCGAAATGGTCATCTCGGTTGGGCAGGATCAATCATTATGACTGAATTATCGTACAGTTCACCATTAGGGAATGTATATGTGCTTACTTGATTCTAGGGTGTACAAGCCAAATCGTAAAGTCAAATTGAAGCATCGAACCAAATCAAATCAGAAAAAAAATTATTTGTGGTTTGGTTGATTTGGCGGTTGAAAAAAAAAATCGACCACTCTTGGTTTGGTTTGGTATTAAAAGAAAAAAAGTCAAACTGAACCCAAATCAAACCGAAATATATATATATATATATATATATATATATATATATATATATATATTATTTATAATCTACTTTGTTAATATTTTTTAATTAGTTTATAGTTTTGAATGTTTATATATTTTATTTCAAATTTGGGATTGTAAAATTTGTAAATATTTTATTTTGTATTAAGATCCGAAGTTACAATTATATTGTTATAGTTTTCAAATTCAAAATTAACAATTTACTTTGTAAATATTTTGTTTTGTACTCAGTTTGTCTGTAGCCTTTAATCTTATTAATTTAACATAATGAACGTTGATATTTCAAAAAAATACTTTGTACTCAAGTGAATTTTACCGTCTTTTAGAAAATTTCTATTCATTTAATATTTTTTAAGTTTAGCTTATCACACAGGTAAGTGAAAATATATTTGATCTCTTTTTCAAATATCGTATAATTGTAAAAAACCGAAAGAACCGACTAAAGCCGAAACCGAAAAAACTGACTTTATGTGGTTTGATTTGGTTTTTAGATTTAATAAACCGACATAGTTGGTTAAGGTTTTTTTAAATGAAAAACCAAACCAAACCGACCTTTGTACACCCTACTTGATTGTACTCACATAGAAAAGTTGTTATGAGATTTCAGCTTCTGGAGTCTAAGGTTGTTTCTATCCCTAGCTCTGATTTTAGTGTCTTCAATATACTTATGTTTATAACTTCCAGTCTCACGTACTAGTACATGTCATTCGTACTAATGCCCTTTTGCCTGGGGACGCTGCATTTGTGTTGTAGGTGCAGGTAAGGGCGCTGATGCGGTGATGCCCAGTTGCACTAGGATTTCAGATTCAGTCCTTTTTTTTTTAGGATTCATGTTTTGGTTTTGATAGTATTGTGTTTTAATGTACAGTATGGGTAAATCGTGACCATGTCCCGTGCACTCAGTTTGTCACTTTTTTAGAGGCTTTTGTGGATGTGTGTGTATGTACCTTTTAGTTCTATTTGATTTTATGATCTTGTCGACTTCCCGTAGCTCAAATAGTTTTATTATGACATGTTGACCTTATATTTTCAGTTTCTATTGTGTTGCGACCTTGTTGGTCTAGATGATTGTGACAGGTGGCCTAGTCGACCTAAGTGTTACAGTTTCAGTTGTTGTATAGTCGATTTCTCAATTCAATCTATATCGAGGCCAGTCGCACCCTCCTCCAGTTTTAGGGCATGATATTGTTTGAGGAGGTAAAGGAAAAATATTCAAAAAAGAGAGGGTGCACATGTACAAAATGTAGAGTGTAATAGCTCCGCTAATGGATATGGTTAGAGAAAAGAAACTTTAAGTAGTTCCTTATAATTTGAAATGGAGTACACTAATCCTCATGTTTCTTTAACAAATTCATTACAAGTCTTAATTGAATAAAAATACCTTTCACATTGTCAAGTAATCTTCATCTATTGTTGCAAGTTACCCTGGCTTACCAATAAATAAATTTTTGGTGACTTGGCATCAATCAAAAAATTCTTGAACTAATATGAAGATTAAAGCCAAAAAAAAAAAAAACATCAAAAACATTTACCTACAGGAAAGACTAGATGTAGATCCTCAACTGCTTCTTTGTCTGAAAGGTAGAAGCGCAATAACAAGTTTTAACACTTACGAGATTCTTAGTATAAATCACGTCTCATCTTGAGCCGTTATACTAACTTGTACAACAGGATTACAATGAAAACTACACCATACAAATGGAAGATGCCTCAAGTCCTATTACAGCTAGATCCAAATGCAAAATACAACATACAATTGGGAGATGGACCAATTAGACGAAAGCTAAAGAAGCCAGGTTACGAGGCAAGAAATTTGAATTTCTGACCCTTGAGAAGATCGAGAATCAGAATTAGTCCTCTTCGTTTAAAGCATTACAACAATCAGTACTCCAGCGATCCAAGAGATGGCATTCCAGAAATAAGATCTCGATCATCAGCACTAGTGCTGCTCATCCTTTCAACCACTCCACGGTTCAGGGATTCAGGCTCTTCCTTTCCCAGCTTCTGCACATCTTCGGGTGAAAGGATTTTTATATACCAGACGTTATTGACAAACGCCCTGAAAATACCATGCCAGGGAAATAAAGAGAAGATTATAATGTTATAATAGGACTAAAGAAAAGCCACTTCTGAAAAGATTGAACACTACCACAGGGCTGAATAGATATAAATCATGTGAAGGTAATGCTAAACAAGAAAAAGCAACCCCATAAATAAAAAAGTTGTGACACAAGGAACAAGTTTAAAAGCATATGTTCTTCCTTCAGCTGTAGTGGAAATTCAAGAAAAAGTTATATAATAAAGTCTTCCCATGATTGGACACTTACTCCCATGGGTCGTCTCCAAGGAGAAGGATATCATTCTCCCTGTCAACAAATACAAGCTGCCAGCCTGATCTTTGAGGGTCTTCAAGGAACCCCTCAATACCGAACATCTGCCCCAATTCCCGTCGCAGCTCATGATAGCTGTGGAACTGGGTGATATCCAGTGACCTCCCAACACACCCCGATTTGTAAACCTGCATAGACAAAAAACTATACTCACATGATTGTCAGATGAACTAAATGCCAATGAAATATTCGACCTTAAACAGCAGAACTAGCACCTTGACAAATGTATGGGTTGCATTTGGTGGATCAATTTGTCCTGCATTGTGCAACAACTCAGAAGAGTCTTGCACATAACCATATAGAGAATTCTGATATCCAGAAGCCCCAAGTGGCATTAAGGACATATCAGCACATGTAGTAGTAACATTAGACACTGTGGTCGGAAGGAGATGCCCTGAAGAATCAACATTAGCACCAAAAAGCGCTTGATTCTGGGAATCCAAGTTACAATTTTCCCTAGGACTGGAAGTATCTTTCCCATATCTTGGGAGTGGTGATGAGTTGGAGCACGTATTTAGTTGTGACTCTGTAAATTTTGACATCCAGGACTGTTGAGGCGGTTGCTCTATGATCACAGACTGACCAGTTCTATTGATATTCAATGAATTACCACTTCCTTCAGAACACAACGAACCTAGCATATTTTGCACGCCCAAAGGAGTAACAGATGCTGAAAACTTTGAGTTCAAATCTGCAAAATCTGCTTTCAAAAATGGAGAGGAAACATTTGATGGTTGCCTCTGCTGGAGCTGGTCGTGCGGGATTTGGAATGCTTCTTGGTAAGTGTGTTGGTGAGCCTGTTCCTCTGACTGATTATTGGATTGATGCTGTGATTGCCTTTGAAGGTTCTCTGACAACATTTGGGTTTGAGCAGGCAGCATATGCTGATGAACTGCTTGCTGCATTATTTGCTGCTGCTGCTGCTGCAGAATGGAATTATCAGTACTTGCATGTTGGAGATATTGGACAGGCTGCTGAAACTGCATTAATTGCTGTTTCATCAAATCTCCACTCCCAAAACTTTGCAAGCCAGTAGCCAGCATAGCTTGATAGTGCTGATTAATATCATTTGGGAGAATTGTTGAATCCACTCTCTGTTGCATCCAAGGAAGCATGCCAAAAGACTGAAGATTCATTGAATGAGGTCCTAGCTCACCAGTATTCCCTCTTAACCATGCCATTCGATTAATAGCTTCATTGTTACTATCTGCAAAAGCAAAGGAGAAAAATGACTAGTATAGCTTCAGGAACGAGAATAGGTTGCTATCTGAACAATGATACTGCTTAAACTCGTGTTTATTCCTTCTATCATGGCTATCTGGGTGGGGAAGAGAGGATGAAGAACTATTGGGGGTTAAAAGAGACGGGGTTGTTTGGTTCAAAACCAGGTTATTCTGGGATTATAACTATAAATATCATCCTATCTGGGATAAATAATCCCATGATTGTGACATTAAATCTATCCAGGTTTTAGGTAATCCCTTCAACCAAACACAAACACAGGTGTAGTCCCAAATTTAATACTGGGATAGACAATTAATCCCTCCACAAACAAACGGACCCTAAAACTACATAGGCCATTACTTTTTCTTTTTCTTTCTTTCCTGACAAGTTGTACTACAAACTTCACAATTTTACCAAAATAGAGAAAATATATGTTTTACAGCTTCAATTCTCTTATTACATGACCATTCAGTGTGCCATACCCTGATAAGATGACGTTCCTGGATAGAAGGGCCGCTTTAGCCTAAGAGGAAAAAGAGATGGATACATCGGAAAAGTAGTCAAAGGCTCAATCTCCCATAATGAGACCCTTGGTTGCCTCTCTCCTGCAGTTGACTCATCCCAACCAACCTATAATTTCAAGAAATTTGTTGTGTAAATATGAAGTGTTAGCAACAAAAGCAAACATTTTTCACCATACAAAACAGTATATGATTGGAGATCTGTAATTTCCTTGCTGCAGATTATAATTTTCATACAACTATTTGAAAGACTAAAATTAGAAGGAACAAAGCACTTGTAATATCTGATTTCTGCAGCTATGTGAAGTTAAGCTGTGGATACCTGATTTGGGTGTGAGTGCTGGGACATGGACAATAAATGCATATTACTGGAATATATTTTGATTAATTAAAGTAATTAATTGAAACAAATAAGAACATTTTTTTTATAAACACCTAATATTTTATTCATAAGCACGTATAATAGAAAACTCTCTCACACACACACACATATATGTGTGTGTATGTGTGTGTGTGTGACATAAACTCAAAAATTAAGCCAAAAAACCCAATCAATCTATATTGGTCAAACATCAAAATTCAGTGTGGATTCCAACCACACTCAATTGTGTGGGATCTCCACAGGTGCATCAAGGATTTTGAAGGGTCTTAGCAACATAGACAGTAAGTGTGAGTCAAGTATATCCAATGCAGTAATGCACAAACCTTGCAGTGCAAATTAACATTCACATATATGCCAGATAGACATGGTGGGAGGAAGAACTTGACACAATACAGAAAGTTTGATGTTGCAGTATGGAAGTCGACCATCAGATGATATTTAGACACCAAACTATTTTTATTGAGGACTAGAGTACTGTAATTTAGACACCAAACTATAAAAATTTCAAGTTATGTGAATAGCTGATAAATGGTAAGCATTTGATCCTTTAGTTAACGAGAGACAAGCACGAGCAGCAGAAAATTAATTAAAGATATTTAACCTGGATATAAGCAAAGGCATATATCATAAGGCTGTGAGAAGTGATTTGGCAGTAGAAAACTAGACGTCAACCACGGGTAACAATTGAAGAAATAATATAAAGGGCATTAGTTTGATGATTCAGAGGTGGTATCTGTTTGCAAGCAAACACATGAGAGAGAGAGAGAGGAAAGCAATTCAAAGTAGTCTTACAGAAATATTGTAAGCAATGCAATAAAAAAGAATTTGGTTCTGAGCACAAGAAAATGAAGATCTCAGTCCTCACAAATCCAAGCCGAGCAGGAGAAATACAGTAGACAAAACTTGTGCTATATATTGGTGAAGACTGGGAATTTGTCCAAAATATTCAACTTGATAACATGAAAGTTGGGGAAACTACAAGGGTGGGAAAAAAAATAGAAAAGATTTTCTATCAAAAAGATGAAGATAAAAGTAAGACCATCAAGCCAACCAGCATTCCGCTCAATGGCATGAGCAGGATCTAACCCGCACAATGTGTGGGTTCGACTTGAACACCACACCACCCCCGAACCCCAAGCAACGCAAAAGGAAAAGTGTGTAAAGCCTTCAAAAATTGAGACATGAATGGGAAAACTATGTTAACTGATATAGTTACAAAAGAACAAGAATAGCAAATAGAGAAATGCTAAAGGTAAAATAAAAATAGACCATTTACCTTGACAGACCGCCAGTGAGAATTTGCCCAGCGAACTGGATCTAAGTCTCCAATCCCAGTAATTGTGCCCATGTATCTGAAAAATGATAGAACCACCTATAAGATTATCTATTGTAATGACAGACCACTTACGTTAGCTGATGTTTTATGTCTAAGGATTTGAATGAAGATGTTGACCATCTTTTTCATTGCCGATTAGTTTTGAGGTTATGGTGGGATATCCTTACTTGGTTTGGAGTGCAATGGGTGATGCCAAGTACTGTAAAAGAGATGATGTTTAGCTGGAATTGCGGCAGACGGAGATGAAGGCACAAGGCTTGGAATATTGCTCCATTAGCACTTATGTGGGTACTATGGAGAGAGAAACATCAAAGCTTTTGAAAAGATGGAAATGAATTATTTACCGCTAAGAGTAGCCTCTTATCCCTTCTTTTCCTTTTTTTGGTGCACCCATGAGATCCCATAGAAGATTGGGTGATTTTTTTGAAAACCATTTCTTCTTGTAAGTATTCTACTTTTTGGTATACCTCTTGAGCAGGGGCTTTTGTTTATGCCCACATATCCATAAACTCTTATCAGTTTTATCAACAAAAAAAAAGGAGTTATCTAACAAATATAGAGGTTAAAGATTTCAATGACACCCACAAAGGTCGGGCACCAACTTACTAGCAATGAAAATTTTAGTTTAATTGGTTAAAAAAATGGTTTATTTATCAGAAGTAACCACCAATTTCATTAATTGAAACCCGAATGCAACTATGTTTTCGCCAGTATTAAACAAAAATTATATACAACTCTATGGCCAATGGAAAGCCATAGGGGTAATAAATGTAACACTCCGGGAATGTGTAGACTTAACTAGAGCTAAAATGAATGGGGTAAGGGTCTATGAAGAGGGCAAGGGCCTAAACTACCTAAGAAAAGTGAAGGAAAACGATTTTTCCTAAGGACCATTCGGCGATGGGGCAGCACCATCACCCAAGGCCATTGGCGATCAGCCAAATGGACCTCCCTCGCCTAGTGGGCAGCCTCCCCTTGACCTAGCTACTGGAATTTTGGGCGAACTAGGTCGGGGCTCACTAATCCACTTGTCGCATCGCCCAAAGGTCCTCCTCCTCGCCCATGGGAAATGCTCCATGATGGAGCATTCTGTAAAATTAGGCGAGCCAAGGGTCCATTAGGCGTATCGCCTAGTGCCCTTGGCGAGCCAAGGAGGGCCAAAGGGCGAGCAAAAAAGTGCAGCAGGCTGCTTTTAAAATTTAAGTTAGGGTCTTTTAGTAATCCCTCCAAAAATTGATCCCACATTGTTCTACTCTTTTCCCAATAAGTATATAACCTTTTTAGACTTGAAATTCCTCCAATTTAAGTCACTTTTAAAAGAAGACCCATCTCCTCTCCAAATATTCTCTCTCTAGAAACCCCCATTGAAGAAGAAGAAGAAGGAGGAATTGAAGGCTAGGGCTCAAGAACTCAACTTTCCTACCAAAGTTCATGAAGAATCTTCAATGGTAGTTTTCATCCTTGGGTAGCTATCACCCAAGGAGTCCCTTCAAAAGCTTTTATCTCAAATCTAGAAATCCCCAAAAGCTATGGTTTCAACTCAACCCCATGGATTCCTTTCAAAATTGCTTTTAAAGGTTGAATTATGGTTGTTTATGAATGTATTACTGATTTTATATGAATTTCAACTTGAATTCCTCAAGAATCCATGAGTTCCCCAATCCTAGCTATAGTCCTTCTTTACATTAAAGAATGTTGTTGCAAGTTTGGTCCAATTAATTGGGTGTGAGTAGATTATGATGTGATTGCATGATTTTAGTATGATTCCACATGTATACTTGATTAACCTAAGATTCAAAGGTGAAATTGATGTGGCCTAGGGATATGTCATGAAAGAGGCAAATTGAGAGTTTAGATGTGACCTTCTAAGGTTGATGAATTGCCTTAGATTAGATCACCTAGACATGAATTGCTTATGAGTAAGAATGAAGCATGTGGTTAGTGTACCTTGAGAATTAGGTTTACATGATGACCATGTGAGGTAATGCTTGAGAGTAAAGCTTGTAATATGAAGATGACTTCTAGGACCTTAAGGGTAATAGCTAATATGAATGAGCTATGAATGATGAGGCATTTAAGATGAAAGCTATTATGCATGTTGAATTGTATATGGTATTATGGTGGAAGGACTTTACCCACATGACCTACAATATGAGTATATGACCTTATGCATGCAATGAATGAACAACTTGAATTACAATTATGTCCATGTCTAAGATGATGAATGCTAGATGTGTTGATTTGATATGGTCTATGATACTTGTGTGCAAGATATGAGAATTATGCATGGTTGTGATATTATGTACATACCTTATGAACACTTTGAGAGTGAAGTGTCTAAGATGATAATGTTGTTGTTGTGTCATTGAAAGGACAACCACACACACACACCCATGCATGAACATGAATATGATGTATCTATGGTGTTAATTGAAAGTCTAGTTCTCATATGCACCTTTACACATTTCTATGCATGATATGTTCGTGACCATGATGATCCTATTGTGTTGATTGAAAGTTCATTCTCATGAGAATACATGATCATAATGTGAAAGTTTTCCTCACATATTAATGAAGATTCTAAGGTTGAAAGTCCATTCTCACCTACTTGAATCTATGAGCTATTTTATGAGTTGGGTTGAACAAAGGGTAAAACACTCCTTCAAACATGTAAATCCAATTTAAGACTAAACAAGTAATTTTGGGAAATAATGCTTAGCACCGAGTGGATATGGAAAGTGAGGTAGAGGCCCTCCCGTCAATACAAGAGGCCGGGTTCTCTAAATTATCCTCATGAGATGGAAGCTCCTCCGTCAATACAATAGGTCGGGTTTCTAGAAGCAATCTCCCTATCCCATAACTATGTGCCCACATAGGTCTTTAGCTAGTGGATCCACCTAAAAGCTAATACATTTAGTTCTACCTTAGGCAAGTAGGACACCCTTTTTCGGTGTGGGGTTACACGACACCGGATTCCATGTAGCTCACATGGTCTATGTCGGTTAAGGCTATTTTCCCTCCATGAACAAGAAAGTGAATGTGCTATGGTTCCTCAAAAGGATCTACTTAGTATGAGTGGTATTATGGGATGCCATTCATACATGGCACAAGTAGATTTGGAGAGTAGCCATGGTGTGTTTCTCTTATGTAAATGAACTATGAACATAAAACATGAACTATGATTAATGACTCCTCAAGAAGATCTACTTAGTATGAGTGAGGGTATGGGACTTCACTCATACATGGCACAAGTAGACTTTGAGAGTAGCCATGGTGTAGTTCCATTACATTACGATGATTTATGAATTAATGCATGCTCTATTTGGATTGTTGTTATGATTAACTTTCCTTGACATGAGCTAATGAATGTGAATGTTTCCTTGTCTATGAGTATTAACTATGGATGAGATTAATGTATGACAAGTATGAGCATGGTGACCTAAAAGTGGTACTTAGTGTAGATAGGGTTATGGGATCTTATCTATGCATGGCACAAGTATAACTTAGGGTTACTTATGTGATGATTCTATTATGATGAGATGATCTTGGTATTTGACTATGTATGTGCATTATGTCTTATGATGATTGATATTTGCACTATGTCTATGATTGGAGACTATGCTTATGATTATGTTGTTATCCTTTGTGCTATGATGAACTATATATGAGTTGCCTTGTGAGTGATGTTCTCCAACTCTTTCAAAGAAGATCTCCAAATTGGCATATAGCATGGTTTCAACTAAAATGTCCCTTTTTGCATGTTTCAATGATTTTTATGCATGGCTACCATACTTAGTGCATTCTTGTACTAACCCATATTTCTACATTTTCTATAAGTGTAGGGTTTGGTTCTTGAAGATGGTCTTCTATTGGTTCAAGCTTGGAATAGGTCATTCTCCTTGCTAGTTGGTGAGCCCGCAAGATTCGAGGACGAGTATCTTTACTTAGTAGTTTCCTTTAGTATGTCATTTGAGAACTATTGTAAGGGCTGTGTCCCTGTGTCCCTATTCGTTATTCGATTGTATTTAGATGGCTAAATGAGACAATGTCTAGACTCCCATTCTCTTTTATGAAAGACTTCGACTGTAAAGAAAAATTTTAATTCCGCATCACTCTATGACTTTTATGTTTATGATATGCTAAGGGCTTGTATGCGACCCCTTCGGGGTTAAGTACGCCGCGTTACGTCTAGGGGGTACCCCTGGGTCGTAACAATAATTGTGCACCGTCATCCCAATTCATCATTTCTACATAATTAGACTTAATTCTCCAACTATAATTCATGATGAAACGAAACATAGGAGAAGATACATATTTAAAAGCAACTAATCTGCAGTTAAGTTTAAAGCAGGTGCCCAATCATCAATAAGAAACTACAAGCCTACTTATATAGCACTTCAGACAGAATATGTGAGGAAATTTAACATCAAGAAATAAAAGGAAATCTTTCAACTTAAGATCAAACAACTTCATTCCATACCTTCGAACACTTGATTCTTCAGTTTCAAATAGCATGCGAAAGCGCATTCCTACAGAAACGCGAGTGTGATATACAGCTTTGATGTATTTTGAAAGAGGTATAACAAATTCGGATGGGCTAGCCCTAACAAAATAAGCAAGTCAGTAAGCGAAAGTAAAAGAGGTAATAGATATAAATGAAAACACAAGGGGATAGTACTGTTATGCACTACCTTGGGTTAAAAAAGACAGTGAAACAGCTATTAGTAGCAGCAGCATGAGCAGCAGCAGCAAGTAATCCGATGTGCATGCTATCACTAGATAGGACTGATGATGGCATCACAGTCTGTGGTCGAACTGCACGTCGAATTCCCAGAAGGAGCTGATTTTTCTCATTCCTGCACAGAACCGACTATCTCAAGAAAAAGCCTGGAGGGAAATGCCACGCTGGATGCAATAATATGAGAAAAATGTACAGCTGTGTCAAAAGAGGAGGTTAAACAGTACCAAATGAATAGAACAGAATCTCCAGCAACAAGCCTTTTGGCGCTAACAAACACACTCCAGCCAGTGGTAAGAAGATGCCGCTTAGGCTGTCCTGCAGGCAAAAGGAGAAAATATGAACAGATGATAGCATACTTGGTACACATTTATCAGTTACACACCGTATTACACCATTCCTTCCACATCCAACCAGGAATCGTCCTTCTATCCAGCAAATTATCAAAACAAATTTTAGAAAGAAAAAAGGCCAAATACATACACAACCCCTTTAACTTGTCTCTAAATTTCATTTTGTCACTCCCACTCAATATAGTTTCATTATAACCCTCCAACTCCATTTTTCATGTACCATTTAAACACAAAATGCTAACTGGACAGATTGGTGAGATTACTCACCTTTTAAAGCGCGTGAGAGATCCTTTTTATCGTTACTATTCGGCATTTTATTCGTTCAACAACTTTCTCCCCTATTTATTTCCTCTATCTTCTCTTCAACCCAATTTTTTCCTTCTATCTATTTTAGTTATCCATTCATTTTCTTCATCTACCTCCTTTTTTATTTGACTCTCTTTGTGCTAAAGATAATATTCTTTTTATTTTAATTTATATAATTCATTTCATCTATATAAAATAAAAAATGTCAATTATATTCTACAATCTATGTTATAAAGGACATAATAAAATGTTAAAATAATAAGTAAAGAGCTAGATTGAGGAGAACGATATAATATCAAAATTTAGAATTATAATTACCGAAATGATGTCAAATATTTGTTGATGCCACATAAACTGAAAAAGATGGATATATTTGTGGTAACATAAATTCAATGTTTATATTAACCTGTGTCACTAATTGATCTGAGCAATAAAGTGTGTAATCAATTGAATATAGCTAATTAATATATATTCTTATATTGCTTAGAGATGATAAATTGATACAATTACTGTGAACGCCAAGTAAACCTAGATGAGCTAGAGAAAATAAAAATACGTGGCACTATTGAATTGGATGTTTTTTTACCTTTTCAATATCTGTCTAACACACGCTTAACACTTATACGGGGTAAAACTTTTAAAAAAATTTAAATGGTACATGAAAAATGGAGTTGGAAGGTTAAAATGAAACAAGGTTGAGTTGAAGTGCCAAAATGAAATTTAGGGGCAAGTTAAAGGGATTGAGTATGTGTTTGGCCAAGAAAAAAGGTTCCAATTTAAGTTAATGGGATTAGGATGACAAAAGAATCAATGAACATTATATCAAATTGCTTGCATAAGTCCATAAAGTTTCACATGTATCGTTTACATGTACCAAGAGTTTAAATAATTAAATACAACAACAACAAACCCAGTGTAGTCCCAAAAGGGGGGTCTTGGGAGGGTAGATGTACGCAGACCTTACCCCTACCTTGAGGACGTAGAGATGCTATTTTCGAAAGACCCTCGGCTCGAGTAACGAACATCAGAGTAGCTAAGAGAAGAGGTAAAGAGGACATACAAAATAATAGATAAAACAAAACATAGCATTCAAAAGAGGACCAATAACAATAACCAACTAATGTGATAACTGAAGCATATTAAATACTCCCTCCGTTTCAAAAAGAGTGGCCTAGTTTGACTTGGCACGGAGTTTAAGAAAATAAAGAAGACTTTTGAATCTTGTGGTCCTAAATTAATGTTATGTCAAATGTACTAAATTGCCCTTTAATCTTGTGGCCTTAAACATGTCACGTGGAAAGCTGAAATTAAAATGTTACCAAAAAAGGAAAGAGGTCATTCTTTTTTAAACTAACTAAAAAGGAAAGGAGGTCATTCTTTTTTAAACGGAGGGAGTAATAAGTAGCAAAAGTGGCAAGACATGCCAACAACAAGACAAATGCTACTACTACTGGAATAAACTGAGAAACGGGTACAATGCAACCAACCTATCCCGCTAGAAAATGAAACAACACTCAACTACAAACTAACCTTTTGCCCTAATCCGCGACCTTCATGACAATCTAAGATCATGTCCTCGAAAAGCTGAACTGTGTAATGTCCTATTTAATCACCTCTCTCTAATACTTCTTTAGCCTATCTCTACCTATCCTAAAACCCACTATGGTCACACCTCCTCAATGAGGCCTCTGCACACCTCTTCTTCACATGTCTGAACCATCTCAATCTTGTTTCTCTCATCTTGTCCACCACGAAGAGCACTCCCACCTTATTCCAGATATCTTCATTCTTAATTTTATCTCTCCTACTATGACCACACATCCACTTCAACATCTTTATTTCCACCACACTTTTCTTTTGGACATGAGAGTTTTGAACTTGCCAACACTCTATTCCATACAACATAACCGACCTAACCACCAATTTGTAGAACTTTCCTTTAAATTTAGGTGGTACATTCCTATCACATAAGACTCTCGAGGCGAGCCTCCATTTCATCCACCCTGCACTAATACGATGTGTTACATAATCATTGACCTCCCTATTGCCCTGAATTAGGGACTGAAGATACTTGAAACCGCCTCTCTTGGGATGACCTTTGTATCTAGTCTCACTTCCACACCACCCTCGTGTGATACGTGATCAAACTTACACTCCAAGTTTACAGTTTTAGTCCTGTTCAATTTGAACTTTTTAGACCCTAAGGTCTGTCTCCAAACCTCCAGGTTAGTGTTAACTTCGACGTGAATCTTGTTAGTCAATACTACGTCATCTGCAAATAACATACACCATGACACTTCACCTTGGATATGCCGCACCAGTTCATCATTAAGGAAAAAATAAATGGACTAAGAGTTGATCCCTGCGCAATCTCATCGTGATTGGAAGTGCTCTGAGTCTCTTTTCATTGTCATTACATGAGTCTTAGCTCCATCTTACATGTCCTTAATAACCCTAGTGTAAGCCACAAAAACATCTCTAGCCTCTAAGCATCTCCCTAGGACCTCCCCAAGCACTTTGTTGTATGTCTTTTCTAGGTCAATGAGCACAATGTGTAAATCCCTCCTTCTTCCTCTCCCAATATTACTCCACCAGTCTCCTCACAAGATGAATGGCTTCTAGAATAGAACACCCGACATGAATCCAAATTGGTTCTCGAAAATAGTCACACCCTTCCTCATTTCAACTCCACCACTCTCTCCCACACTTCCATAGGGTGGCTCAACAACTTGATCCCCTTATAATTGTTGCAATTTTTAACATCACCCTTGATCTTATACTATGGAATCATTATACTCTACCTCCACTCTTCAAGCATTTTTCTTGCCTTAAAAATGACATTAAGCAACTCAATCAACCTCTCCAAAACCACCCTGCCTATGTTCTTTCAAATTCCACTGGGTTTTCATCTGGTCTAGTCGCCCTACTCTTGCACATCTTATGAATAATTAAATAATTAAATCTTAAGCAGAAATTGAATACTGGTATGTTGTTGTGAAGTAGAAATGAACATAAACTTAGATTTTTCACTGTAATATTCTTTCTAGATAAAGTAGATTTAGAACTGTAGTATTCTTTTGCCACCAATATAACATGGAAATTGAACTCCTTAACCTTCTTGCAACACTGAAATGTGTAAACAAGAGATTTAGGGAGAGAGGGACTAGGCTAAAGTACTTATCCTGCTTCCATACTCCATCCACCATCACCCTAGGCAATGTACCCACCACCTATATTTTTTAGTGCAATTTCATACAATTATTAGATTTTGTCACCTACTTAACCTTCTTGCAACACTGAAATGTGTAAAAACTGATTTAGGGATAGAGGGACTAACTAATATACTTATCCTGCTTCCATACTCCATCCACCACCACCCCTAGGCAATCCATCCATCACTGCCCCTACCTTAGGCTATCCATTCACCTTTTTATTTTTTTAGTGCAATTTCATACTACTTTATTTCCGTCACTTAATTTACTTTTGTGTGAGTAATAGTGGACAAAACATATCTGATTGAAGAATCACCGAATCAAAGTTTAAAATGTGAAGGTATAATAATTTAAAATTTTCAGGAGTTGTGAAAGTAATATAAAATAATGTCATCAACGAATGATGTTAAACATTTTGGCAGATCCTAAAATAGAGAGAAAATCATACAACATGCTAGAGGAAGTGATATCCCATTCCTTATCCTCTTTCACATCACTAACAAAACAACTATACTATTGCCTGATCCCACCCCTAAATGATCATCGAAACTCTAGGTGTACTTCAATTTTAGGAATCTTGATAAAGAAAAACTGACAAGTACTAACCGGATTATAGATAGACAATTAGACGCATCAAGATTAAAAAGACTGTTGGAGATTAAAGAGCAAAAGAAGGAAGCTATAAGTTCTCTTCTTTTATTTTTCATAACATTCTGTGAGTCCTTTTTCTCGGCATTGTTCCCCACTCAAATGAATAATAAGACGTGCACACATGAACATATGACACTGACACAATACATTTTTAATAATATAACAGGATAGGGATGTATGACCTGGGAAACAACAGAACAACCCTACACAAAATAACAAGACCTGGGAAACAACAGTACAACCCTACACAAAATAACAAACTGGATGATTTAATTGGAAATTGCAACAGAAACAGAGATGAAGCACATGCCCAATTCATGACAGTGTCTAGCTTTTGCTCCATGAGTTAAAACACCCACCGGCTTTGAGATTACAGCTGAAGATACTCTAAACAATGTAAAGCTACAGAGAGCAATAAGGAAAAGAACATCTAGAGCTTGCCTCGGAAAATATGCCTGAACTTCCATTCAACATCATGCAGATCCCTTGCAATTAGTTCTTGGGCAGGTGGTGTCTGCGAGAAATCCTGAGTGCCAGTAGAAAAGACAACAATATCAGGCATAGCACTAGAGCCAAGTCAAAATGACAGCCATGGGATCAGTAATCACCAGAGGAGGAAAAACTTTCTCTGCGGCACGTCTAGGGACAGAAAAGCCACCATGTGTGCTAGTATCACTTGCAGTCAGCGTCTTACAAAAATAGTTAGTAGGCTGCTTGCTAGGGATTCCAAACTCAACAGGAAGATATGTATCTTTTTGTTCTTCCTGAAATCCAACACAAGAGTATTTTTGAGACCCCATTCATAAGTAGTTGATGCAAAAAAGGCAATATTATTAAGAATCATTTATAGCAACACTCGGGTGTACCGGTGTCAAGGGCTGCAAAGTCATTTGTGCATATACTTCGTCTGTTTCAACATCTGCCTGAAATTTGACAAGTAATCAATTACCTATGCGCCTAATACAACTTGCATAGGAATTAGTAAATCACTAGAGAATTGGGAAAACAGATGAAACCCACATGCATTGTGACATTGTGGAGTTGACAGATCAACTGTGGCGACAAATTTGGGTAATTGGGTATATGTGCATCAACTTCTTTATTAGTTGTTGCAGCTACCTGTCACTCCATTCCAATAAGGGAGCATCAGTAATTTGACTAATAATAGATTGTATCACTTTGTGTGATAAAGAATGAAATGTGATTGAAGGAGAAAGACCTGTTCACTATGACCCTGAGGAAAGTAAACAACTCGACTTCCGACTGTTGGTAGGCACACCAGAGGACCAGCACACGCATGCCATAGCTCTGAGTTCAAACACTTTTTCTCTACTTTCAGAATTAAAAATCCATCAGCAATAATTTAATTGACCTTAATTACAGATACTTAAGATTATCTCACTCACTAACCAACAAATATGGAAATCATCAACATATATTCCTTTTATCTTATTAGAACAAAAACAAAGTGTAACACAAGCATACCGACAGTGATATACAAAAAGCCAAAATCCCCCAAAGAGAAGACAGCAAGGGAAGAAAAAGTATAAAGAAGTAGAAGATACCTCCTTCATGAGCCTGCTGACCCATTCCTGATGTTGAAAGCTTCATATATATTTATTTATTTATTTATTTATTTAAAATCCACTTCCCTTAAAAATGTTAAGAAAATTATAGTACTACTACACTCAACACCCTTCTCTGTAATTATCCACTCAATTACACAAAACCCTCAATTCCAACTCCAAAAACCAACTGAAACCCTATCTTCAAGATACCCCACCTCTTGCCCATTATGAATATGATCCCCTTACAATCTCCACATGCATTAACCAAAAAGTCCTTTAAAAAAACTTCTCTTTCTCCAATACTTCCATTAAATTGTGATGATACCCTTTTTCTTCAATTCAATAAGTTGATAGAATCTAAGCTGAGCTCAACTTCAGCTTTTTCTGATATCACTATCAGTTTTGAAGAGAGAGAGAGAGAAAAGGTGTGCTGTTAGTCTCTTTATACCCCACCCGACCAAGGTCGACCTGATAACAGTAGAGAGAGAGAGAGAGAGAAAAGAGAGGTAATAGTAATGCCTCATTTCTCTCTTTCTTGCTGTTATCAGAGGAAGGTTTGGGAGAAAGGAGATCGCAGCCGTTGAGAGAATCGTACGGGAGATCGTGGCCGTCCAATAGAGTTATGATTTGACAGGAGGCATGTGCTACCCATCCTTCAGTAGTCATTGTCAGAGTACGGAGCTTCAAATATAAAGTATTCAAATTGAAAGGGGAGAAGAAGCAAATCTAACTCCTACTTAAAAAATACTCTAGTAATCATCTTTATTTTAATAAAATTAAAAACCAATAATAATATCAACATATCCGGTGAAATAACTTAAAACTCTGGAAAGGGTAGATTATCGTTTTCTGGTAAACGCTAAAATTTTATTTTCGAAAAACGTTCAACTTAAGTAGATAATAAAAAAATAGTGTAAAGTCTACATGAAAGTAATAAAAATAGCTAAATAATTTACACAGTAGGAATTTACCTAATGCATACCTGAAGAGTAGAAGTAGGGACTCTAAAGAAAAACAATAACAAAATAGTGTGATAAACAACCTACGACAATAACTATAAGAGTACGACTAGTCCTCTACTAACCTTCTACACGATCTCCACTCTTTTCTATCTAGATTCATATACTCAGTAATATAAAGTTGTGTCATATCCTATCTAATCATCCCCCCTCCCCCAATATTTTTTTGGCTTACCTCTACCTTTCCGCGTACCCCTTCAATCAATCTCTCCCACCTTCTGATCACTAGGGCGTTAGCACACTTCTTCATAGGCTCAAATCATCTCAGTATCGCTTCCCTCATCTTATCCATAACAAAAACCAAGATATATTTAATTTGCATTATAAAAAAATTAGTACTATAAAAATGATGCAGTATTCTATTTGTGATATTAAATAATTCAACTTTAAAGTTGAATTTAAAAATATGAAAAAGTTATCTATTATTTTCTCTCTATATCACTCACAAAATTTTAAAACACAACTCTAATTTATATATCTCACAAAATTTTAAAACACAACTCTAATTTATATATCTAATTTTATATTTATGATGATCAAATACATACAATTCTAAATATTCATGACCAATCTTTTATGTATTAGTACGAATAAAAAAATTTAGTGCTCCATTTGGTAAGAGCACTTTTCTGCCATACTGGAGCTGTACTTTTACCTGAAATAAATTAATTCCCCCCGCCTTCAAAGCCAGGGTGGGGTGGTTAAATTAAATTATTGAAATATGAATTAAAAAATGTGGACCTAGGTAAATATTATTATATAGTATAAATATTTTTCTTGGTGGGGTTGAGGCATGGTGAAACAGTCCATGCCCCTTACTCCTTGCTAGTCCTTTTGACTATAAGAGGGGACCATAACCAAATTCTTCTTTGTTCATATTTATATTTTTCTCATGATAGATGATAGATACTATGATGCTGTTTTGAAAAGGATTTTGGCATGATTAAGCATATGAGTATGTCTTTTTCAGGATGTCTAACAATTCCTTTACTATTTTTAGGTCTTGATTAGATGTTATTTAAATGTTAATTAATTAATTAGTTAGTTGTTGTTCTTTTTGCCACACACTAATTGGTCCCCCCACTAACAATTCCAACAATATGCAAAACTTGTTTAAATCTCTTTATTAACTAGATGACAACAAAGGAATTTCTAATATAATTTCACATGTGAAGACTGAAAAGGATAGTATATATGCAGTTTTATTCTTATCTTGTGAAGATAAAAAAAAAAGTAGTTTTAATTACGGTGCTAATCAACTAATTAGTCTTAATATTGACCATGTCAGTACATTATGTTGTAAGTAAGTAACAGTTGGTTGGTTTGTTAGTTAGAAAATTATTGTTCATTACAGTTCCATTGAATCGAACTGAAAGTTAGCCTATATATAAACTTGATGAGACAGCCTGTTCAGAATTTCAATCAAACAAGAAGTATGGTAATAAAAAATTATCGAAGTTGATTATTGGATCAGATTTATTTTTCTAAAGAGATTTTCTAGTTTCAATTCAAAAATAAAAGATATTTTCAGGAAAATATTTTTCATTCACCAACCAAATATTAAAAAAAAATCATAAAATATTTTCTACTCACAAACCAAACATGAAAAAATAGATTAGAAATTAACTTGCTTTTCAAAAAAACATTTTCCTACGCGCCAAACACACCCTTAGCTTAACCAAATATATGTTAAGTATCAAACATATAGTGGTGGTGAAAGTCCTAACATGCTAAAATTAATAAGTAGTTTTCAAAAAGAAAAAAAAAAGTTTCATTCTTTCTTTGATAATTAAAATAACAAATATATTACATAAAATATTGTAGCTACTAATTTCTTTTTCTTTTTTTCCTACATGCTTATGAAAGGGGGACGATGAAAAAGGATTATGATTAAAGAAAACAAAATATATATACAACTCCAATTTCCCCCACAGCTATCTATAAAGAAGAAAGTTAAAGAAAATTGTCTCTATTTTATGGACCAACCTATGACCCAAAAAGGGTAGTTTGACACTCTTTTTCATATACACCACTAAAATAAATGCATGTCCTCTTAACATTCAAATAATTGATCATTAGATTTTTGTGTGTCATCAATCATCAAGTACATAGATTCTATTGAATGGAAACAAAGGTTAAAAACTATTCCTACAATAATACTATGATATCTTCACTTCAAATCTAGATAGCTTAGTATATAAATTTTCACACTTCATTTTTTTTTTTCAATTTAAACTTATTTTACCATAGTTATATTATAAAGATCCGTCTTAAATTGATTACATTTATATTAATCATCAACTTACCACAATATTCCTACTTTATTAAAGATCTAAAATTGATAACGTGAATAAATTCGTCAAAAATATCAAACATAAAAGAACTATTTCTCGTCTTAGGAATCAACATGTATAAAGGAGTTCTCTTTTTGTCGGTTGGAATTTTTTCAATATTAAAACAACACTTTTGTTGGACAAATCTTCAAGAAAAAAGAAGAATTAATGAGTGTTTTCATGCTTTTTCTTTTTTTGATTTGTCTTTTCCCCAAAAACTACATAATTAAACGTCGCTAAAGTAATTTTAAAAAATGGATAGTGACACTTTTAGTACTAGATTTATTAAGTAGGCAAACCTGAAACAGTAAAACTAAATTAGAATCTTATAATTGTTGCCTAACCTCTTTTTACCTAACAAAATCATTTTAAGTTAATAATGTAAAGTTTGTTATAATTAATAATCGAAGTACTTTTATGTATTTTAGGCAAGAAGGCAATACGAGTTCTTTTTTAAATTTAGTCCAGAATATTCGAATCAATTTTATATAGAGTATAGTAAGTTTTTTTTTTTTTTTTCATTCGGTGTTCGGAGTCTATATTAGAGCTCCGACTAAATTCGAGTCGTGCATTGCAGGGCTCATTCTGAGATGGCGCTCCCAACAGAATTTTCTCCATACCTAAAACTCAAACTCGAGTTCTCTGATTAAGGGTGGGCACTTTCACTAGTGCACCATACCCATGTTGGTGTATAGTTTTTTTGTTTTTTTTTTTTTACCGTGGTTTCCGGGCGTCGCTTTGCGAACCCGACTAGCTATACCCACCGGGTCCCGCTGTTTCAAGGCGGGTCCACCACGGTTAGTTCCACGGGGCCCTGGAGACACGGCCGGTTTGTAATGCCTCCAGTGGCCCTGCTGGGGCTCGAACCATGTTGGTGTATAGTAAGTTGTCGATTATAGTTCTTTTATGGTATGGTGTGCCATGCTTATTTGACTCGGAATTTTACTAGTATAATTCCATACATATATAGTTATGCATAAGCTTTCATATGCAGATATCATTTATATTTAATTTATAATTTCTGCCTCTCAATTCTCATAGAGTATTTAAACTATATATTCCGTTCATTACACTTTGTTTAGTATTATTTTATTTTAAATTTGTCACAAAAAGATTTAATTTTATATTTCTCATATAAAATATTTTATGCACGAACATTATGTCATGTTTGGATGTGCTTCTGTCCTTAAAAAGAGTTCTCCGAAAGAGAGAATGAAAATCGAATTGTAATCGAAATTATAAATTTCAAAATATAATTATTTAAATGTTTTGGAACAGTTGATTCTCTAAAAGTGGGAACGAAAATCGAATCGTTATTGAAATTATAAATTTCAAAATATAATCATTTAAATGTTTTGGAACATTTGATATTATGAGTTTCAAAATCTTTATTTTTTACTGTGTTAAGTCAATGGCGGCTCTACGAGTCTAAAAGAGGACAACAAATTTAGGCACCTAATTTGAGGAGCCTCATTTTTTTAAAAACAATAATAAGTTATAGATATTTATTTTTAAAGAAAAAAGTATTGGTATTATTTATAGAAAATATATACTTTTCATACGAGAGAAAGAATTAGTAAAAATTTGACAAGTCTAGAATAATATGACTCAAGGAAATTAAATAAATTGGCTATAATAAACTTCATTTAAATAATTAAAAATCAAGGCCTCCAACCTCCGTTTGAGTTTAACTTTAGGCCATTTTGAGTTGTCTCGTGTCTAATCTAATAATAGAAGGGCAAATGAGTAATAAATTATTTGTGCAACACGTACATATATACGAGGATAAAAATATCAAACACTATTATTTCTATAAGATGTCATGAGTTTGGAAGTAGTATTTATAAAAATAAATAAATATTTTTTTAAATTTTTTATATGGTATTCAATGTCTATATCGGAGTTTGACTATTTTGAATTTGCATTGCATAGAACACCATTCGGAAAAAAACACTTCCTACCATGAATTTTTTCATATCCAACTCAAATTCAAAAACTCTTAGGAGTATTAAAGAAGAAATAACCTTATTCGTTGGTAATAGTATTTATAGAACTTGACGCCCAAGATTATTATATATACTTTTAATGAAAATAGATTTTAGAAGTCAATAATTGTACCACGTAGAGTAACAGCCACCATTCCTTTGTGACAATGACAACATATATAAACTTGACATGACTGTACTTTTAGTTTGAGCCTAGAATTTATATTTATACTTAACTTTATAGGTATTAATTATCATGTAATAAATTAATTGGGTGTTCTCTTACATTACTTTGGATGATAAAAAAGATCTAGCTAGCTAACCCCTAATTAATTAATTATATTCCTATTGTTTAAATAAAGAAAAATCACATCTCACGTACATTGCTTGAAAAAATAAAACAATATTTTTGTAAATGAAAAAATTCATCAAGATTAAAGCGTCTTAAAAGAAATTGTCATAGAAGAATAAAATGATAGGCAGAATACATAAATATATACCATTTAAATTGACCTCATTTCAAATTTATGTCGTAATAGTAATTAGACGAGTCCCTATTGTTGTTGTTGTGTGCAACATTAATGTGTGTGGTAGAGAGTAGGTGAGCAGTAGTGATGGAGAAAGTGAAATTCCACCCAAAAATGCAAACTTTTCATCTTT
This sequence comes from Solanum verrucosum, assembly GCF_900185275.1. Taxonomy (NCBI): domain Eukaryota; kingdom Viridiplantae; phylum Streptophyta; class Magnoliopsida; order Solanales; family Solanaceae; genus Solanum; species Solanum verrucosum. The sequence goes on along the minus strand of NW_026020292.1, from coordinate 2,388,795 downwards.
CTCTCTCTCTATATATATGTATGTATATGTAGACATTGAAATTTTGTGAGACGTGTTCAATTCGAATTAGGAAGGTATGTTCAGTTTTAATTAGAATATTTGAAGGCTATTCAATCTTAAATCTTAGTCCATGCCTATATAAAGGGTACTAAATTTCCTTAAAAGAAATATCTCAAATATTCCACAAAAGTTATGGAATATTCATATAGAGATCAAATCTAAATCATCCTAGTTCGAGAAATATGTCACTAATGGCCCTCGAATCATTAATAAATCTTAGGAGAGTAGAATCAAGAGAGCAACAAAATTATATCCGCAATCTTTATCAATAAAGTCATGTTTCTTCTTATTTTACTGGACTTAGGTTATTGTTGCAGCTAAATATTGTATTGGTTAATTGGTACCAAAGGACTACTGAAAGGAAAATGACATTCATTTTTTCTACTTCAGTAAAATCATCTGTCATTTTTCTAATTATTTTTACATGAACATTTAAAATACTTTGAGAAAAGACATAAAGTAACCACTGAAGTTGTTTTGAATTTTCAAAAAGACACTTTAAGTTTGCGGGTATCCTATTACCCCATTGAACAACTTCAAAATAGTATGCATACCCCATTTTTCACCCAATACCACTTATACATACAAAAATATTTGTAAGTCACGCACTAATAGTCACTTGACACGTGTTAAATGTAATTTTTAATTATTTTTTATTTGATTTCTTTGCTTTTCTTTTTCTTTTTTTTTTCTTTTTTTTTCTTTTTCTCTTTCTTCTTCGCCTCAACTTGTGTTCTTCAAGTAGCCCTTCCTTCATCATCGCTGCAACAATCATCAATCCCGCTGTGGCGGGACTGATTTCGCAGTAACACTACCAATTATTTGTTAAACTACCACCAATTAATTTATTTATGAAAATAAACACCGTCAAATAATCAAAATTCAAATACTCAAAATATCATCAACTCAAAATTTGAAATTTAAATCACCACCTTCTCCAACTTCTTACTTCTAAATCAAGTTTTCCATAGTTTCATTGCTCCAAAATCTCAATCTTGATTTGTAGGAGGAAAAAATTACTAAACTAATTTGTTATTAAAAAAATAAGAATGAACACAACAACATTAGTTTTTTAAAAAAAACAATGACCATAAAACGAAAAAGAAAAAAAGGAAAAAAGAATGAAGGAAGACATGGATATGCCCCAAGAAATATGGATAAGCTAGTGATGTTACGGAAGATGAGAAAAAAGATTTGAAAAAATAAAAACTATTCCTAATAAAGGTAAAAAAATTAATACATGGATTTTTATGGGTGTTTTTTCAAAATAAGTCAAATTGGGAGTGCCAAAAATATGTTGATCTTGCTATGGAAAAAACTATGAGATTGAAAAATTAGGGCTACCAATTGCTATTTTGGATTTAAATTTGGGGAAGATGACATAAATTAATTAAATAATTAATAATAAAGAAAGAAAATGACACGTGGCACTTTTAAATTGGTCCATGGCAGTGAAAACATTGCATGACGCGCCTCATTTGTGTGGTAACAACCCGACAAGGGAATGGGTCAAAATGGCCCATTTACAAAGATATTAAATAGTTTTATGAGGTGATAGGATATTTTAAAAATTAATGTATCTTTATGTAAATACGAGACAACTTTAATAGTGTTTTTATGTCTTTCCTCAAATACTTACTATACTTGTCTAACATTCAAGGTACGTACATGTGCACTCTTGATGTGTATATGAATGTGTCAGGGTGTACCCTGGCCTAGCTTCATGATGTTGATATGAGTTTGAGAGAGAGAATTCAAAAGGATAATACACAAATTTTTCGTTAATTTGACTTTAGCTGATAATTATGTGTTTCACTTTTAGGTGTATATAGGTAGATATTTAAATTTATATAAAGTTGATCAAGTAGATATACGCATCTTACGTGGTGTCCTACATGACAATTTACATCCTACGTAGCGCTCTACGACTATTTTACCACATAGGACGTGTGAGTTTACTTGTTCAACTTTATACAAAATTAAGTGTCTACTTATGCATATCAAAGTTTGAGGACATAATTATCAGTTGTAGTCGAGTTAAGACTACGTTTATGCATTATGCCGAATTCACAATGTAGGACTCTTTTTATGATAAAAAATAAATATTCTCTTATTTATTTGAATATTATATTTTAGCCTTAAATTCAATTTCGACTTGAAGTTGTTTTTCAAATTTGAAAAAATGAACAATTTATAACGTGTTTTTCAAATAGCTAATAAGTTTAGAATAAATACAATGTTTTTTTCTTCTACACAATAGTGGATATGTTACACCTAAGAAATGACATCTAAGACAACTGCATTTATTTTCTGTACGTAACATATTTTTGAAGGCATTCCACGCTTTTAACATATGTTTTAAATTATTGAGAATTTTATTGACATAATCGATAATTTATCGTTTAACAGTTTTTTTCCATATAGATTTAGCTAATTGATCAAACTTTAATTCAGTAAAAAAATTGAACATAAAATATAGTGTACTAGTCTTTAATATAATTTTCTCACATAGTACGGATAATCTCCTCACGTTGAACTTGCATTTCTCGGTCATATGACCGAGAAGACGAACCAACATTGTTACTTTGAGCCATTTGTTGATCAATATCATTCGCAACTATATTTTCATGCTCATAGACCATAAATATTTTATCACTCCTTTGGTATTCTCGCAAATAATTATGCAGCACTGCCCAAACTATGTCAATTTTCACTTGTGTGTCAATATCATAATGATTCATGCCTTGTTTCGTGTGCAATTACACACTTTTAGTGCATTAATTTCATGCTAAAAATCAAACATATTTGAAGTAGTGATTATCAAACATACATCACCAATTTTGTCTTTTTTCATATTAAATTGATTTAAACATTTTCATATGTAGCCGAAAGAGACTTTTTTTATTATGTAAAATAAAAAAAAGTATTACTCACTCTGTTCTTATTTATATTCACCAAATCAATTTCTACTTTATCATTTATATTCATCAAATTTAAAGTAATAATAAATTTTATATTGGTGAGAATAATAAATTTTAAAAAGTAATGATGTAATTCTAAACTTTATTTACGTATGAAATATATGGTTATTAGATATAAATGTGGGGTTGTTTTAACAAAATATAAACTTGTGGGTCAATTTTTATATTTAATAATCCAAATCAATATGTAATTCTCATATCATGATTTTTGGAGAATATGAAATTGCATATTCAAACGCTGATTTCATCTCACGATTTTATATCATGATATGATATCGCATGGTCAAACGCCTGCTAACTTTAGCATCTTCCTTTGTTAACACAAAGATTTATTGAATGTTTGGCCAAATTTTTGGCAAGTCTATTTTCTCTTCTCCAAAAGGGTGCTTTATGGGAGATTTAGGGCTCGTTTGGTGTGAGGGATTAGAAATAATAGTGATGGGATAAGGAAATAGTGATGGGATAAAAAAAAAAATTATGTTGTTTGGTTGGCAAGTCCGGGATAACTTATCCCGGGATTAATAATTAGTACCGGGATAAGTTATCCCTCCCCATGGGTGGTATAGTAATCCCGGGATAACTTATCCCGAGATAGAATAGGTAAATGACAAATATGTCCCTTTAAATCCTTTTTATATATCATTTTTTACATTTATGTATATTTACATTTTTTTTAATACCATGTATAATAATATTTACTACTCCTTATTTTTATGATAATTATACATATTTTTCTATTAAAAAATTATACTATATAAATATAATTTTTATTTATGAATTTATTTGACTAATTCTTATGTTTATTTTATTTTGATTTCTCATAAATTTTCTTCTCTTTAATAAACTTAAGAGGAAAGTTCTATTTTTAAGCTAAATAAGAAAAAAGTTATATTTTTAAATACACATGGTACTTATCATGGGAATACATAAACAAAAATATTTAAGTTAAAAAAAATAAAAGTTTTATTTTAAAAAATGAATAACTAAAGCTCACAAAGAAAAATTTAAAAAGTTTAAATAAAGTGAAGGGTAATTTTGTAAACAAACAACTTGTTCTTAAAATTTATCAATATATATTATTTTGAATATAACAAACCAAACACTCAATAAGAAATAATCCCAGGACAACTTATCCCATCATAACTAATCCCAACATAACTTATCCCAACATAACTTATCCCATCATAACTCATATTCAAACCAAACGACCCCTTAAAGTGTTTGGCTATAATTAAAAGTTTTTTTAAATAGTAACATAAGCAATTTTTATTGTTGGAAGAAGTTAGAAGTCATAAATATTTGCTTTCCCAAAAAGCAAAAGTAAAAAATAATTTATTTTCAAGATAAAGTTATCTTTATAAACAATTGTATTTATAACAATAGTTATTACTATTAATTTAAATCATGCTTTTTCACCTATTAGCCTCCTGATAAATATGGCGCACTTTTGATCGATTTATCCATTCAACATATATGAACACAATATGTTTTTTAGTATGAATTGATAAAGTCTTTATTTTGAGAATTTGTTTTCACAATTAATGAAATGAAAAAGGTGTCAATTGTTTTTGTGCTAGTTACGAAAAAAATCATATTATATACGAGTCCAATATTCATTCATAATTTTTTAAGTGATGCTAATTAAACGATTTGAAATCATCTCATTAAATATAAATAAATATCTGAGCAATATTATTAATATAAAAAATTTAAGGGGTGAGTGCCATTATTTTATTATACACTAATTAAATTAAAATATAACAAAAAATATTTTTTGATAACTCTTTCCAAAAGTATACTCAAATAGACACGTTGATAGAAACTTGTCCACTTCAGCCTCAACTCTTTCTTATGTAATAAAAAATATAAGAGAATACACACAATATATTGATAATATAGTGGAGTAATATTGCCTTATTTATAAACATCATCATTATCTAGAAATGTGATGACACTCAATGAGGTTGTTGTAATTGATAATGTCTCAAAAAAAAAGATGACTTGTGATTGGCATGATTTTAATGTTTGGTGAGGTTAAGGTTTAATTTGGACATGGTATGAAAATATGAATGATGATTGCAAGGGTGTCGGATTTTTTGACAACTTCAGCAAAACTGCTCAATTGCCTTTCAATTTTTATGTCTCAACTACAAAAAATAGAGAGAACACTTTTGCTTCTACACTTCCCATTGTCTCTTCTTCTTCTTTTCTTTGTGCCTCATACAATAATTGCCTCATTTCTAAAGGCTTCCATGTCTTTTTTCTTACAAAAGTTATCCAAACTAGCAATTTCGATCCACATATTACTCTTTATAATGGTACTTTGAAAAATTATTTAACATTATTAGAATTATGTAATTTTAAAGTATATATTTCTGCTTTGAAAACACACACACATGTATAGTTGACCACACATACATGATACATACAATTACAATTAGATATTGAGAAAAGACATAAAGTAACCATTGAAGTTGTCCCGACTTTTCAAAAAGACACTTTAACTTTGCGAATGTCCTATTACCCCATTGAACAACTTCAAAATAGTATGTATACCCCATTTTTCACCCAATACCACTTACACAAAAATATTTGTAAGCCACGCACTAATAATCACTTGACACATGTTAAAAGTAATTTTTAATTATTTTTATTTGATTTCTTTGCTTTTTTTTTTCTTCTTTCTTTTTCTCTTTCTTCTTCGCCTCAACTTGTGTTCTTCAAGTAGCCATTTCTTCATCATCGCTGCAACAATCATCAATCCCGTTGTGGCGGGACTGATTTCACAGTAACACTATCAATTATTTGTTAAATTACCACCAATTAATTTATTTATGAAAATAAACACCGTCAAATAATCAAAATTTAGATACTCAAAATATCACCAAGTCAAAATCTGGAATTTAAATCACTACCTTCTCCAACTCCTTACTCTCAAATCAAGTTTTCCATAGTTTCATTGCTCCAAAATCCCAATCTTGATTTGTAGGAGGAAAAAAATACTAAACTAATTTGTTATTCAAAAATAAATAAAAAAATAAGAATGAACACAACAACATTAGTTTTTTTTAAAAAAACATTGACCATAAAACGAAAAAGAAAAAAGAAAAAAAGGAAAAAAAAAATGAAGGAAGACATGGATATGCCCCAAGAAATATGGATAAGCTAGTGATGGTAGGGAAGATGAGAAAAAAGATTTAAAAAAATAAATACTATTCCTAATAAAGGTAAAAAAATCAATACATGGATTTTTATGGGGTTTTTTCAAAATAAATCAAATTGGGAGTGCCACATGACAATTTTACGTTGGTCTGAAGCTGTATCAAAAGCCCTTCACGCGCCCATATTTTGTGACAATATGAGTGGTGTTAAAATTAATCGGTATATTTATTGAGGATTTAGATGGTTTTATGGGGTAATAGGACACTCGCAAAGTTAAGATGTCTTTTTGAAAATTCGGAACAACTTCAATGGTGATTTTATGTCTTTTCTCTTAGATATTATATGAATGTAGTTTTCAGTTAGGATGAGATATTCTCTGTGTACGGATACATATATTTTGCTACATTTTGAATTATAGCAAAATCTTGCTTTTTGTAAACTTTTTTTTGCAAAAATGGGCGTTGATAATATATTATTTACGAAATTTTATCTATTATTTTACTTCCTTAATTCCAAATTAAAAATAACTTTAGCTCAAAAATATATATCTCATTATAATTGTCACTTTAGGAATTCAAGATTAAAATTAGTAATTGTTTCCAATTATTATATCTCAATATTAAAGTAGTAGTTTTTTTATTTTAATATTGCTCTTTTTTTAAAAATAACTTAGTAAATTATATTATATATTTATAATGTGCCTGATTTTCTATATTCTCCTCTTATTCTGAAAATTTGTTGAACTTCCATATGTTCATATACGTCTCTGTCTCTCTATGAGATATCATTCTCCTTGTAACTATTTCACTATTATTGTTGCTATATGATGACTATTAATAAAAAATAATTTAAATTGTTTGTTTACGAAAATAATTGAAGTTGATTTCTTTTTCTCTATGTTTCAATTTTAAAAACTTAACAAACCTAAAGATTTCACCTTTTGCTTGTACACACATCCAACATGCCCTCTCTAAATAAATTAGGCCTTCATTATCCAAGCATCATTGGAATTTGGATCCGAAAAAGAAGAGTTGCAACTTCTGTCCAATTGCATGTCCCAAGGCCCAATGATAAGTTATATATAGGAAAAAATGAGACTCTACCATCACAACAAATTTCATTTTGATAACTACTATAAATTAATCTTAGCAAAACACAAAGAAAGCCTAAATCATTATTGAGATGATTTCAAATATATAAAATAAAGTAATTAGTTTACAATAACTATAATCATATTTTATTGATATATGTCGAGATGTGAGGTACAGATGATGATCACCCCGAGTATGCATCATTGCCCTTGACAGACACTCCAGAAAAGTAAAAAATTAAGAAGTCCATAATCAACAATCTCAAAAGATAGCCAAAAGTCATAGAAATTATACACTAACTAAACATTATGGACACTCAAAAAGCTAAATATAGCTTACATATATACATGAGTTATACACTGACTATACATAATGTTGTACTCAAAATACTGAATATAGATTAACTATATATGAGGAATACATTAACTATTCATTTCCGACCAATTCAAAATCTCCTCTAAATAGTCCCAAATTTTAGGTATGAAATCATCTCGATGTTTTGATATATAATTTGCTCAAAATTTGATGAAGGCGTAATTAACACATCACATTATATCTCATAGCAGTGACTAGTGACCCTTTGCCCCTAAAATAATATTACTCTCAATCAGCTAAATAATATTCTTCCAGTTAGGGATACTCTTGAATTGATTATCTACTAAAGTTAGCATGTTTGAATTAACTTATTTTAGGTGTTTTTAAGCCAAAACAACTTGAGCATGGTAAGGATCCATAGGAACCTATTAATAGTTTGTCTTTCTAGCTAAGCCATTTCAATAAAAGTTATTGAGCTAGAGAACTACATGTGTTAGGGAGAACAATATGAAGTTTTGATGATTAATAAATGAGTAAATAAACATGAAAAATTATGCAGAAAATAGGTCCATCACATGTCTCAACAAAGGACAGGTAGTTTTCATATGTACAAGAAATCAATCCCTATCTAGGTTTACAAAAAAAACTTGCTATCAAGAGTGCATCATAAGCAGTGAAGGAACCATGTCCTTTACGGTGACTAGAAGAGACTGTTGATCAAGCCAAAGGTAGATTGGAAGCACGAAGAAATCTCTAAGTTGTTCATATATAGCTAGTCTGTTCAACTCCTTTAAGATGAAGGGCGATATCCTATGAATTTTTCTAAGTAAAGTACCAGAAATCAAACCTTGTATTATTAATGCAACCAATCAAACAACCACTTACCTCTGTTCAGGAGCTTCTTCAAATCGAAGAATGCAAAACCCATAACTGTAAAGAGAATCGTGCTGCAATCCTCAATCGTAGATAAAAATCATAACTTTGATGTATGGAATAACTTACAAACACTTGATAGATTTCCATAAATATAATGATATTGTGTAAAGCATCATCTGCCTTATATTAGAACAATTCAATGGAACACAAAGGTAACATTTTCCATCAAAATCAATGAGTAATGAACCTCTTAAACACAATGGGAGGTGCCCGTTGCCACATATTCAATCAACAAACAATAAAGATGATCAATAATCAAATATATCGGGTTCATCAAATTAAGCTTTAGTATGTAATGGAGGTGACACCTACTCCATAACATTGATTATGGTAATTTACAACTTCCCCTTAAATCATCAAAAGTAATATAAACACGAATGTAATCACATCACATTTAAATGCATTTGATTAATATAATATGCATTCAAATGTATTTAAAGATAAAGAGAAGGATCAACTGTTTACACTGTTTCCCTCAAACCACATCCTTTGCCGGCTTCTTCAGATCATCATCCACAACCTTAGTAGGAAGAACCACATACCCCATCTTCTTGGGACTAGCATGATCATCACTGGAATCCTCAAAATCCAAGGTCGTGGGCCAGAACAGAGACCAAATCAGGTACATCATTGCAGCTGTTAAAGCGCCACATCCAGCGCCAAAAAGCATAGCTCCCATAACCCCCATGATATCCTTTGTCCGGTCACGAATTGAGCTCTTGACAGACGAGTAAAACTCTACCGGAATCATCGAAGACGATCGCTTCGAAACGTCTTCTTCTTCTCTTTCAACAAGCTGATCTTCTTCCCCAGAGAAAATTGAGTTACGCAGGAGGGAAATGGAGGGTTTGTTATATTGCAATTTGCTTTCATCGTCGGGGAAAGGGGCTATTGTGAAGAAGAAAGTTAAGAATCGGGGAGAAAAGGAAGGGTGTTGGAGATTGAAATTAGGATTAGGGTTTGAAGAGTGGGCTGCGGGGATGGGGTAATAGGAGGCGGAGGTGAAGAAGAAAAGGGTTTTGCATGGCCGAGCGGTAGCAGAGACGGCGAGGAGAGAGAGCCCAAGAAGGAGAAGAGGAAATTTCCAGGTTGCCATTGACTCATAAGAGAGAGAAACTTTTTGGGATGAGGAAATGGAGAATACCAGGTGAAGAATTTGGAAACAGAACTTTCAAAAATGACTATAGTATATTTTTAGAGCAACTTTCACATATAACAAATAAAAAAGGAAAAATCAGTTACGCGTATACTTTTTAAAAAATATTTACTATATTTGTCAATATTTTTTTTTTAACCATATATGACAATTTGGCTGAATTAAATTAAATTCACTTCATCCTTTTCATCTTTCGCTCCCAATTTTCTCTCGCCACTTCTTACTCACAATTTTCTTCACAAATACGGCTATACTACCTTCAGAGATGTGTATTCAGTGATCAGTTTTGAGACGAATCAAATCGAGCAGAGAGTTGAGTTTGAAGTTTTTTGAAGTTTGAAAGGTTAGAAGCTTTAATTTTGATTGCATGTCTTAATTACTTGTTTAATTCATGCTTAATTCTCTATCTCGGCTATACTAACCTTCAGCGATGTGTATTCAGTGATCAATTTCGAGATGAATCAAGTTTGGGTAGAGAGTTGTGTTTGAAGTTTTTTGAAGTTTGAAAGGTTAGAAGGTTTAAATTCGATTGCAAGTCATTAGTTATTTGCTTAATTCAAGTTTAATTCTCTTTATCGGCTATACTCACCTTCTGCGATGTGTATTCAGTGATCAATTTCGAGATGAATCAAGTTCGGGCAGAGAGTTGAGTTTGAAAGGTTAGAAGTTTTAAATTCGATTGCATGTCATTAGTTACTTGCTTAGTTCAAGCTTAATTCTCTTTTTCGGCTATACGTGATCAATTTCAAGACGAATGAATTTCGAGCAATGATGTGTATTGAATTACTTGCTTAATTCACAATAGATACAAGTTTAATTCACTTGTTAGCATTTGTGTAATACAACTTTAATTCACTTTTCTGATTCAATTTTAATATAGTGTAACACACTTTTAATACAAGTTAAATTCATTTTTGAGTGTGCTAGATCTTTTGTGGAGAGGTTGTGGGAGTGTTTGATAAGATATGTTGAATTTATGAACGAGGAGGTTTTGGAGAAGAGTTTTGAAGTTTATAGGTGTGTGAGGTCAAGTACTCTGCTGTTGTTGGTTGATTTGTTATGATTTGATGACTTGTTTAAATTCTTTCTTAATTCACTCTTTTGATTGATTTTCTTGCTTAATTCATAATAGATTCAAGTTTAATTCAATCGATAGAACACTCTCTTGTCATTTCCTTAGTTATTTGTTTAAATTTTTTCTTAATTCACTCTTCTAATTCAACTTCAATACAGTGTAATACACTTTTAATACAAGTTTAATTCATTTTTGCAGTTTGTTTGTTGATTTGTTATGATTTGATGACTTGTTTAAATTCTTTCTTAATTCACTCTTCTGATTGATTTACTTGCTTAATTCATAATAGATTCAAGTTTAATTCAATCTATACAACACTATCTCGTAATTTCCTTAGTTATTTGTTTAAATTGTTTCTTAATTCACTCTTCTAATTCAACTTTAATACAGTGTAATACACTTTTAATACAAGTTTAATTCATTTTTGCGGTTTGTTGGTTGATTTGTTATGATTTGATTACTTGTTTAAATTATTTCTTAATTCACTCTTCTGATTGATTTACTTGCTTAAATCATAATAGATTCAAGTTTAATTCAATCTATACAACACTCTCTCGTCGTTTCCTTAGTTATTTGTTTAAATTATTTCTTAATTGACTCTTCTAATTCAACTTTAATACAGTGTAATACACTTTTAATACAAGTTTAATTCATTTTTACAGTTTGTTGGTTGATTTGTTATGATTTGATTACTTGTTTAAATTATTTCTTAATTCACTCTTCTGATTGATTTTCTTGGTTAATTCATAATAGATTCACGTTTAATTCAATCTATACAACACTCTATCGTCGTTTCCTAGTTATTTGTTTAAATTCTTTCTTAATTCACTCTTCTAATTCAACTTCAATACAGTGTAATACACTTTTAATACAAGTTTAATTCATTTTTGCAGTTTGTTGGTTGATTTGTTATGATTTGATTACTTATTTAAATTCTTTCTTAATTCACTCTTTTGATTGATGTACTTGCCTAATTCATAATAGATTCAAGTTTAATTCAATCTATACAACACTCTTTCGTCATTTCCTTAGTTATTTGTTTAAATTCTTTCTTAATTGACTCTTCTAATTCAACTTTAATACAGTGTAATACACTTTTAATACAAGTTTAATTCATTTTTGCAGTTTGTTGGTTGATTTGTTATGATTTGATGACTTGTTTAAATTCTTTCTTAATTCACTCTTTTGATTGATTTACTTGCTTAATTCATAATAGATTCAAGTTTAATTCAATCTATATAACACTCTCTCGTCATTTCCTTAGTTATTTGTCTAAATTCTTTCTTAATTCACTCTTCTAATTCAACTTTAATACGTGTAATACACTTTTAATACAAGTTTAATTCATTTTTGCAGTTTGTTGGTTGATTTGTTATGATTTGATGACTTGTTTAAATTATTTCTTGATTCACTCTTCTGATTGATTTACTTGCTTAATTCATAATAGATTCAAGTTTAATTCAATCTATACAACACTCTCTCGTCCTTCCCTTGTGCACACTATTCCTTTGTCATTTTGGTGCTTGTGCTTGCACTGCAATTTGGATATCACCAGGCACTGGCAGGGGAGTTGTTGAGTCTGGCATCTCTAGTCATCTGTTCTATGTGGTATGGGTTTGGCTTCTGGCACTTTAACTGTTAACTTCTTTTTGTTCTTGTTGTTGTTGGGTCTTTCAAGATCAGTGAAGTCTCCCTTTCATGGAGTAGCCTTGTTTGTCGTAGTGTTGAAGTTTCTTAGTTCAGGCTTTGTATTAGTATCTAGCTCTTCGATTCAGTTTTCTTCCCTGGATAGAAAGAGTCCCTTACTTTGTTGTCCAAAGTGTTGTTACATGGATGTTTTCAACTACGATAACTCTTTCCACAAGTGTATTTTTAGCTTTTAGTCCAGATGCTTATGTTTTGCAATGATCAAACTGGTGAGGACTCTTATGGGTATGGATATCTGGTATGTACTCCCTCAGTTCTGGATCTTTTCACACCCCAATAAAAATGCTCATCTATCTTTTGTTTTCTTGCTGCTCATCTTTGTTGCTTCCATTTTCTTTTTGTTTATCACACCAGTTTGAGTTTTGTGTGTTGGAAGGATGTATATACACTAATCTTTTCAAGTAATTACTTGTTTAATTCATGCTTGATTCTCTTTTTACTAATTCAACTTTAGTGTTGTGTAATACACTTTTTAATAATGTGCAGAAAAAAAATATAACTAATCTGGTTGTGCTGCTTTACTTCAATGGACGATGGGATCCTAGCAACAAATATATTAATTACTTGGCAGATGGTGTGTTGATAAATACGGAATCAACGTTTGCCACCCTCGTTTCTATAATTGCTACTCAATTGTCAATAGACACATCAACAAGTAAAGTTGAAATCAGATATAAAATTGATGAAAGGTCTCCTCCAATTCAAATTCATAATGATATGGGGGTAAAAGTATATGTTGAAACCAAAAGGAACATCGAGATATGGCAAGATACCCTTTGTGTGTCACAACAACTGAACCAGTCAACTTGGAGACTAATTCTGCACTTATTTCACTATTATGTTCAGACACTTCAGAAGATATGAGGGTGATACACAATTCATACTTCTCTAATACATTTAATGGTATTGGTGAAGCAATAGGGTTAATTGGCTTTAGATCATGTGAGGAAGTTGATGAGCTAGAAGAATTAGCACCAGACATCATTGTTAATCCCAATCACTCTTTATTTGAGGAAGATCAAGTGTATAAGAATAAATATGTCCTCATCAGTGCACTAAAAAGACATTCCATTCTTGAGCATTTTCAATTCAAGACAACAAGATCAAGCTCAATCAGGTAAGACCTAAATTCAAGTCACTTCAAATTATTGATTGTATATTAATTTTTTTTCAACAACTATTCGATACAGTGCCTAGGAGAAAACTGTAGTTGGAGTTTACGAGCTTCAAGCTTGAAAAAATCTCAAATGTTCAAGATTAGAGAGTTTGAAAGCGAACACACATGTTTGTTGCTACATAATTCATTATCGGAAAGGCAAGCAACTAAGTGTGTTGTTGGGAGTATTATTGTGGGTAAATGTGCTGAACCAGATGTTATTTACACACCAAAAGATATACAACGTGACATGTTAGCTGAATATGGTGTGCGACTCACATATATGCAAGCTTGGAGAGCTAAAGAAGCAACTCTTGAATTAGTCTGGGGTGATCCAATTCAATCATATGCAAAGTTGCCAAGCTACTTTCACATACTAAAGGCAACTTACCCTGGTTCTTATATAAGATTGCACAAATCAGAGGATGACCGTTTTCTATATGCTAGCTTTCTTCACCTCGATAAAAAGATGGGAATATTGTAGACCAATTGTAGTTGTTGATGGAACTTTCTTAAAATGAGCATACAAAGGGACACTACTAACCGATAATACCTTAGATACAACAGGTGAGACTTTCGAATATGATACTAGTATTTTCTATATTGAATTTCTGAACTATAAATTAAAAATAAATTATAATTGCAGTAAAAATGTATTAAAATTGTATTAAACAAATTGTACATGGTGCAGGGAGTATACTGCCACTTGCTTATGCCATTGTCGATTCAGAGAATGATGCATCTTGGAGGTGGTTTTTTGAGCAATTCAGAGACGCATTCGGTCAAAGATTAGAGATGTGTATCATTTTTGATAGGCATGCAAGCATTATTAAGGCAGCTTCGAGAGTCTATGATGAAGTACCTCATTTTGCGTATATGTGGCACTTACTGCAAAACATAATGAAAAACTTCAAAAAAAGTCAGCAAAGGGTAACTGAGTTGTTCTACTCTATGGCAAAAACATACACCATGACAGAATTTAATCAATGTATGACAATAGTTGAGAAGATAGATAAGAGGATCAAAGATTACTTGCTGAACATTGGATACAACAAATGGTCGCGTGTGCATGCTGAAGTTAACAGAACTTGGATGATGACATCAAATATAGCAGAATTAGTCAATTCAAGAACAAGACATGCCAAAGTTTTACAGTCTTGCACTTCTTGGAATTCATGAGACAGCTTGTCCAGAAATGGAATAACAATAACAGATCAAAGGCGGCATTTTCAGGTTTTCACCTTGGGAAAAAGTATGAAAATATATTGCGGCGCAATAAAACTGCATCAGAGAAATTAAGGATATGCTTGATCTGTAAATTATTTTTGCTAATATTTTTTCTTCTGATTCATATCTAACATCTCTCTTGATTATATTTTTTTCTTTTCATAGGTTGTAGAGACAAATAAATATGTGTATACGGTACTTGATGGTATTACACAATTCACAGTATGTCTTCACCAACGTACATGCACATGTAGGAGATTTCAATTGGATGAGTTGCCATGTCCGCATGCTTTGGTTGTTTTAACAATAAAACACACTGGTTATGAGAAATATTGCTCTGATTACTATACAAGAAAAAATTTATTGCTGATATATCAGTTTCAAATGGATCCCCTGCTAGATGAAAACACATGAAACACACCAACACATGTTCTTGAAGAGGTTGTACTTCCACCTCATGGAAAGAGACCTCTGGGAAGGACAAAAAATAAAAGATCACAGAGAGAAGATGGATTTAAGATGGTGAAAATTACATGCAACAACTGTGGACAACAAGATCACAACAGGAAGACTTGCAAAAATGTTAGGCCTTATGATCAAGAATAAGAATAAGAAATAAATTTGTTTTAGAATTTTGTTTTAGAAGCTCATTGGTTTACTATACGAATTTGGAGTCTGTTTATATGGTTGATTCACTTAGTTCCACAATCTCGTGTTATTCAGTTTAGTCGAATGTTTCCATGTTTATAGTTATATGTGATATGATATAGTTGAAATGATATTCGATAAAATGCAACTTAGTAATTGTTTAAAATTCCCATTGAATGTTTAGTTGGAACTGCATCTCTTATTTTAACTATTGATTACCTCAATGCTTAGTTTTCTTATTGTTGTTGAAACACCCAAATACGAATGGGTACAATCTACACCTAATTACGAGATCTGCAAATACCCAAATATGAAAAAAAGAAACATCTTTCGTACAAGCAAGTACCATCGCATGCCTGCACACATTTGCTCAATGAAAGCTAAGCAATCAGAAAGTTAAGAATAGACCAATATAGTTTTTCATATCCATACTAACTACAAACTGTTTTTACACCATATAGTTTTCATAGTCATACTAACTAATATAACTATATTTCTTTATCTATCCGGTCTTTCGTCTTCACTTTGAAGGTCACTCGCTTGCTTCCTTCTTGCATATTCCCATAATATAGCTCCAAATCTTTTTCGGAGAATGTCTGCCTTTACTTGTTGATTTAGAATATGTTGGCCATTACTTACAAACTCCGCAAATGCAACAACGAAAACTCCACAGTCCCTAAAAAATTCAATATAAAATTATTATCAAAATATCTACTTAATACAAAAAAGAATACCTATTTGAAATACTTATAGCGAGTCATCTTGTTGTTTGGGAAAACCTTTAGTTATGAAATGAAACTCAATTTTCTCGAGCTGATCTATCCCACTGTATTTCGGTGTTGTCTTCAATTCAGGACGCTTATCATAGAACTTGACCACACTCAAGTAATATGGTAAAACAATTGAAAGCATCTCAACAATATTTTTAACCTCAAAATTCACCCCATCCCTTGCTGGAAATGAATTATATACCTCCAAAGACCTTTGCCCAATATCAAACACAACAAAAATCCAATGACAACCCCCTTTAATGTTTAGTGGAAAAATAATATAATCCACTTTATCCCACGAAGTACTTGCCAACAAACGACGTCCATATATATACCGGGCAATATCATCAGAATCTTTTACTTTATAGTTCTTCTTATTCTCATGAGTATCACAAAGTTGAAAGAAAGAAGTAGTAATCTTTGTCTTGAACACACAATCAGTAGTCGTAAACTGAACATTACTGTTGGCTTCATATTTTCCTTTCTTTCTTAGATAATAGAAAATGATATCAATATGCTGCAAAAAATTAGAATTGAAATGTAAAAAAGAAATAGTCTCAAGAAACAAACATTCAATTAACCTCAAGAAACTCAGTAGGTGATATTGCAACACATAAGATTCACAAAAGTCTCACTACCATTCAAGTATCTTGGAGTTACTTTAGTCTCCAAGAAGTTGTCAGTTAGTCGGTGTCAACCACTTATAGATAAAATGTTGGGAAAGATAAACACGTGGACAGTCAGACGTTATCTTACGCAAGGAGACTACAATTGGTGTAATGTGTTCTAACCTCTATCCAAGCATTCTGGTCACAAATATTTCTCTTAATTACCTAAAGAAGTGTTGGAAAACAAGGACAAGTCGGAACAATGGGGAATTCATAGTGATTCAATTTGCTCACTATGTAATACATAATCTGAAACACATCAGCACCTATTCAGTCTAATGTGATTTGGCATAAATTATTGAACTAGCTATCCATCAATAGGAGCAGCTATCACATGATGAACTGAAGAGCTGGAGTGGGCTACAATTCATGCTACAAGTAAAGCAATACAAACTTAAGTGTATAAAATGATACAAGCAGTAGCAATAATCTACTTCATATGGCAAGAGAGAAATTACAGAATTTTTCAACCTAAGGAAAGGAACACAAAGGTGCTCACTAGACAAATCATTCAGGAAATTCAACAACAGAGGTAGTATGACTCCTAGAATGGCAAGTGTTATGAATAACAAATACTGACGTCCAACTAAACTTTATACAACTAACCTCATCACATCATTCTTGTCCAGAATGTGCCAATTTGAACCAGTGTCTTTCTGCTACATTACAAATACCTAATTCAAATGTTGTATTGATAGCATTAAGAGCATCTGTATAAGGTTTCTTTCCCCTATCAAAACATAAAAAAATTAAAACATAAATACTCGAAAACGGGACAACAACAAATAAAAAAGAGGTAACTAAGGAAACTAAAGAAGAGTGAATTAAGAAACTTGTATCTATTATGAATTAGTGGTAACGAGAGTGTTCTGTAGATTGAATTAAACTTGTATCTATTAAGAATTATGTAAGTTATTCAATAGTAACAAATAACAAACTTCAAAATGAATTACCTCTTCTTTGTGCCCATATAAAGCCACTTAGTGAATGAAACGATCAAATTCGATTCATTATCTCCTCCAGTTGCATATGAAAAAGGATGTTTTGTCTTAAAAAAACTGACGTGTTACACATAAAGTTCCTCTAGATTCGAAATGTTGTGTGTAGGGAGATGTTATTAACTTTCCTGGATTTTTCTTTCTGCCACGTTTCTTCGGTGTCACTTTCTTTTTGTTTTGATCAACAGTGGCTCTTTTCTTTAGATAAGATTCTTCAGTCCTATTAATCTGAGAAAGATCTTCATCAAGAAAAATAAAATCATCAAGAGTATGCAAAGGTTTTTGACAATCCTCTGTTGCATCTGCATACAGTAGACATATTGATTAATTTACAATCAACATATGCAACACTTATTTATGTTGACTTTGTTGACAACATTACCATCAGGTTGCGCCTCAACTGTATTCACATCAGCAGCCTCTTGGACTGTCAGAAAAATAAATATTTTAATAATGTTATTAAAATAAAATGAAAGAAGTTTATTTGAAGTTAAGAAAATTAATACCATTTATATCAGCAACAACCTCTGACAAAATTTTTTCAATAGCAATTCCTGCAACATCTTCCTCTGTAAATAACAAAAACATTTAAAATAAGACAATTGAATTAAAATATATGAAATATGTAATATATTTGTATAAAACCCTTCATTACCTATTTTACTTGATACTCTTTCAAAATTTTCAACGTCAGCAAATCTAACTGAAGTTTTAAGCACTTGAGATTCTTCATTTTGATTTGATCTCATAACATGAGCATTGTGCCCTCTTGATTCATTTACAGATGCATTAACATAGGGAGAGAATGTTGTATATGTAATTAACACATATTATAAGAAAAACATATTAAAATTGTGACATGACATCAATTTTGTAATCTACCGAGAGATTAGAAAGATGAACTAGAAAATGAAATATCGAGTTCCTATCACTTCTTCATGAACTGGAAGAAGTTACTGGACAAGAAAACAAGAATATAATACACTATATATTAAAAGTATATTATGACTATAACAGAAATGTATTGAAAATATAAACAAACCTCCATTGAAATCTAATCCACCCGAAAACGTCTCGCCAGCCTGCTTCTTAGATGGTTCCCTGACTTCTCGGATAACAGAGCTGCTACCACCACTCTTAGCAAACAACAAAGAAATATCCTCCAATAATTGTTTGCTAGAATTCACCACAAATTCTTTGATTTGATTAAATCCTAAATCAATCTTCTCTTCAAGTGCTTTGTTATTTTCATTCACCTAGTAGATATTAAACCATAACACAAAAATTAAAATATAAAAGTTTTGAAAAAAAAAGCCTAAAGTCAAGTTTGTATATACCTTTACAAGTTCTTTTCTCAATTCTATAACTTCATTAGTCGACATGTCTAGACCATGACTTGATCCTTTAGGCTCCAATTTTAAAATTTCAGCATTGTAATCACGAGGTTCGGAAGCTTGAATTTAGATACTTCATCTTCACTAGCCACTATGTTCTCAAACTGAAAAATCAAATAAACAAAATAAAAATAGATATAGTAACTTGAGTTGAACTAAACAATGCCATAAAATGTATTAACTTTGTACAAATACCTTATTTTTTGTAGGCATGAAGAGACATTTCTCAATATATTTTTGCCATAGACTTTCGGCAATTGTCTTCCAATTCAAGATTCTTGAAATTGAGTCAGCAACCCGAATAGCTATATCTTCATCAACTTTTGAACAACACTCAAATGTCCAAATTTGAAGAGCAAGAGGCAAGCCACCCAATCTATAGTATTTATGGGTTGACTTAAGCTCATGTCTCACAGAATCAGACAACTTTTTGTAGACATCTAAACCCCACGAATATGAATTAAATTGTCCACTTTCCACAAGGTAAAAATCTCTATTACTAATTTGGTATTCGTTGTCCTCATATGAAAATAAAAAATCATTAATGAAGAAGAGAACAACCAATGAAACAGCTGAGTCATCATCTATGAATTTTTTAGCTAGAAACAACGCACGTAGATGACTCTTTGGTACAATGATTTTTTCCGGAAAATAACTACTCAACAAACTACATTTAGAATCGGGAACATTTATAGGAGTGCCATCACTAACACAATTTAAGCCGGTAACTATTCCAAATTCTCTAAGACCAAAAAACAACTTTTTGTTATTTATTTCAATAGCAAACACATCATCCGGTGTGTGTTTTAACTCTCTATTTATAAGACAATGAATAACTTGTAGTTGTGTGCTTGCTTTTGGAAGGTCAAGAAAGTAACCAAAACATGTATTCCTGAACAACTCAAGTTATTTATCAGATAAAGATAGTTTGATTTGGTCGATGACACTATGATTAGTGTAAGATGACCACCTACTCACAATATACACAACATCCGGATGTTTCCAGAATTTACGATCCTGCATATGTATTAAACATGAATTAAAAATGTGTTACTACATACTAAAGTTGAATTAAAGATGAATTTCACATACTATGTATCAAAGCAAGGTAGTAATCAGTTGAATTAAAGATGAATTACACCAATGACCACTTCTGGTTCCAAATCCAGACCCAGAACTTATCAACTTCAACACAAGCAGCCTAAACAATGGTCTAGTTGTCATACACTTAAAACTCTATTTTCTATCGAAAAACCAACTTCCAAAGTAATTTAAACCTACATTTCCACTTTATCCATTGGAACAAAACATTCGAGTGCGGGAGAAAAGATCAGATAGAACATGGAACAATGTTACTCCAAATATATGATGTGTCCTCTCATTTACACAACTTTTCCATCTGTTCTCCAAATTAACACAAACAAGTGTTACCAGCTATTTGACAAGCTCCCACTAATTCTAGACAAAACAATGTACAAAAAGGAGATATTTTGCAATTAAGTAAAACAAAAATGTCAAATTCAAAGTGACTACTACTTCTTGCTATAGCACCGCTCTTCATTGGAAGAGTATTGAAATAGTCATGTACATGATTCCTACACACCCCGCCCCCTTCAACTATATGATGAAACATTTGCTCATATTGCTTCCTGCCACTTTTTAAGAAGAACATAATGAGCCCGATATATAACCTCCTAATATATTCAAGACACTAGGACATTCAATCCCAAACTAGTTAGGGTCAGCACTCGAAATCCTATTTATCCCTCCCCTTTATTTGGGTGACGCTATTAATCAAACAAATGCAAAACCTGCTCTATGCACTTCCTGCCATTTCTTCAGAGGACAATCCCTTAAGCCTGAGATATAAAGCTACTAATAGATTCAAGACACCAGGACTCAATCTCAAACTAGCTAGCATTGCAACACTATGCATCCTAATTTGATATCTTGCATTCATATTTGAGTGTTTAAAAAAAATTGTATTACTACATACTAAAGTTGAATTAAAGATGAATTCCACATACTATGTCTCAAAAACAAGGCAGTAATCAGTAGACAATCATTCCTAAACAACAACTAACTAAGAAAAACACAGAGAAATAGATTCAAAATACTACCACATATCGGATATCTACTATCTGGTAGAATGACATTTTTGGGCAATCGATTTCGTGTTTTTGCATCCTTCACTGGCTTTTTCTTCTCCGGTCCATCTTTATTTTTCAATTGTTTTGACTGAAATTGAGGAGGTAAATCCTCAAAATCGTCATCACACTCCACAATTTTCTTCGACGTAGATGCCAAATCAACACATCTTTTTTTCGATTTCTTCATATTGTTCACCTCTTTAACTCATTTTTTACCTTTATTCTGCTTCTTGTTCTGCTCCTTCTTGTTCTGCTCACCCGATACTTGTGAGATTCCCAAACTAAAATTGGGACCGTCATTAACTTCATCCGTAGAAGTAGGAGATGAAACTTGACCCCTTATTCGACTTCTTCTATAAACTTTCTGATTCGAAGTACCAACATCACTAAGTATCCGCGGACTTCTTCTAGGCGATTTATGTTACCTTCTTCCATTATAATTTTGTGCTGAAAAATGGGGAAGAAAGAACAACAATACCCTAAAATTTTCGGACAGAAGAGTAGAAAGAAAAGAGAGAGAGAGGATATGAGCGAATGAGCAACACTTTTTTGCTTAGTTTAAAAATTACATGAAAAGGAACAAAGTTGTTTTAAAATTGTTTTTAGTAACTATTGCTAAAAGTTGACAAAAATGGTAATAAATTAAAAGTATACTTAAAAGTGGCAATTATTAAATAAAAGACCTTCACTTATGTAATTTTTCCAACAAAAAAATCATATTTGTATGCAATAGCAAAGTTTGCATAATTGCGCTGCATAACAAACATATATATGTATAGTTCGCTATACATATACAATTGAAAACTATGTCTATTTCGCTATACATATATACAAAAAGAAGCAATTGTATAATTCGTTAGCTCCTCTTCAGATTTGTATAATTTCGCTGGCAGACCATTTGTATAAATTGTTATTTACCTCTTGTTTGTATAAATCGTTGACAAAAATATTTGTATATCAAAAATTGCTCTCTCTTTCGCTTTATACAAACATAAATTATATATTATACAAACATAAATTATACATTATATTTGTATAATCTGTGTTTGTATAAAATGAGAAAAAGAGAAAGGTAAAAGAGAACTGGGCAGGGGAATATTTGTATTGTATAATTATAAGTGTATGAGACGAATATATATGTATTTGCATGTGTATATACAATTTTCTTTCGCTTTATACAAACATAAATTATACATTATACAAACATAAATTTTACATTATATTGTATAATATGTGTTTGTATAAAACGAGAAAGAGAGAAAGGCAAAAGAGAACTGGGCAGGAGACTATTTTTATTGTATAATTATAAGTGTATAGGACGAATATATATATGTATATACAATTTTCTCTCGCTTTATACAAATAGAAACGCAATTTATACAATTATGTTGTATAAAGCGAGAGAGGCGAACACAGAGGGAGCGAGCGAGAAAGGGAGAGTGGCGAGCGAGAAAGTTATAACCATACTATTGTAGATTTCAGATTGAATGTTACGATCTGCTTTGTAATTTTTTTTGTTTTGCATTCAGTTTTTCTGTAGCCTTTAATATTATAAATTTAACATATTGCACGTTGATTGAAAGTATTTCGTACTCATATGTATTTTACAAATCTTTTTGAAGATTCTTATTCATTTAAAGTTTTTAAGTTCTAGCCTATCACACACAAGTAAAAATATATTTAATCTTTTTTTAATCAATGTGTAATTATAAAAAAAAGAAAAAAAATCGAAAGAACCAACTAAAATCGAAATAAGAAACCCAACTCTATGTTGATTAAATTTGATTTATAAATTTAATAAGTCGATATAGTTAATTTAGTTATTTTCAATGATATGGTATGCCATCCCAATTAGGTGACAAGAACACTTTTGGATGTCAGAATTTGGATGAATATTTGGGTCTTTACAGAAGTAAAGACAAAAAGAAAAGAAGAATTACCTACTCTTCAGTGGTTCATTATTGATTTTACATATTTGTTAAGAAATTATAAATAAAAATATCATTTTGAATTTGATAAATATAATATCTTAAAAAATAGAGTAACTTTCACATATAGCAAACGCAAAAATCATATTTGTATGCTATAACTATAGTTTGCATAATTGCGCTCCATAACAAACATAAATATGTATATTTTTCTATACATATACAAAATAAAGGAGTTGTATAATTTCCTTATACATATACAAAAGAAAGCAATTGTATAATCTACTTTGGTATACATATACAAAAGATCAATTGTATAATCTGTGTTTGTATAAAGCGAGAAAGAGAGAAAGACAAAAGAAAATTGGGTAGGGAAATATCTTATTTGTATAATCATAAATGTATATGACGAAAATATATGCATTTATATTTATATATATAATTTTCTCTCGCTTTATACAAACACAAACACAATGTATACATTTGTGTTTGTATAAAGTGAGAGAGGCGAGTGAGCGAGTGAGATTTGGGAGAGTGGCGAGTGAGATCTGGGAGAGGGGAACGAAAATACATGTATATATACAATTTTCTCTCGCTTTATACAAACACAAACACATTTTATACATTTGCGTTTTTGTATAAAGTGAGAGAGGCGAGTGAGCGAACGAGATCTGGGAGAGGGGAACAAAAATATATGCATATATATAATTTTCTCTCGCTTTATACAAACACAAATGCATTTTATACATTTGCGTTTGTATAAAAAGCGAGAGAGGCGAGGGAGAGAACGAGAGTGGCGAGCGAAATTCACCAGGAGAGAGGCGAAATAATAACAGTTTGTTATGAGATACAATTAAATCAAACTATAATTATAGCATTTAATTTCAATTAATAGTTTGTTATTATATACCATTTTTACTAAAAAGTATAACAAAAAAAAAAACTATAATTAATCATAAGAATAAATTAAAAATTAAGTCTAAAATTATTCATTTTAATTTTATAATTTGGACAAGTATAGAGAAGATGAGGGGTGGGCCTATAAGAGTGGAGCTGTGAGACGGCAAATCTCTAAATTTGTCAACGCATTTTTCCAATTTTCCCAAATTAACAACAGCATAAACACAGTTCCTTGAGGATGAGATGATGAACAATGGCGGACATAATAGTTCAGCTGCATTTCGATGTTTGGTTAGGAGAAAGCGAGTTGATGCTGCAACCTCGACAAAGCAAACACTTGCAACTCAGCAATTGGCCAGAAAACTCTCCCTTTTTGACCTTGTAGCAATTGGTAATTCTGCTTACTCTTTATTGGCTAAGCTTTTATTCGTCATGCACCGAAACTTTCTTCATTCATGCCTTTTTTGCCATCTGAGTAAACTAAACATCATAGCACCCTGTGTATGACTGTTTCTTTAACTTTTTTTAGTTTATATAAATTGACAAAAAAAAAAACACAATAAAATAATATCATTTGAAGAGCTTTTTGTTACAATCCTTGCGCCTGAGTTAAATTGGGCAGCCAATTGTGGGAAAATCCCTCAACTTTCGAGGACCAATATAGAAGAAATAGAAATGTTGGATTGGGATTGGGATTGGGATTGGGATGGACAAAGATATTCCATGGATAAGCTAATCCCACCATTTTAATACATTCCATGAGATTGTTATCCTTATCCCACTAACCAAACGCGGGTAAAATAATCCTGCATTTATCCCATGTGATTGCTTTCTCATCCCACATACCAAACAAGAGAATTAATTGTGCAACTAAATTTTTTTTTTGAGAAAGGTAACATTTACTTCTATATATCCACAGGTATACTACATCAAAGAGTAGTTCCCCTCCAAAAATTTATACTTACAACAGCCCTAAGATCTTCTAATTACAGCCAGTCAATAACATTAGAAACATCTTCAGAATTTCCTATTACTACTTGCTTACACCAAAAATAATAAAGACCTAGGCAGTTTATCTTTGTCTTCTGAATATTGTTGTTCTTTCCTTCAAAACATCTTTGATTCCGTTCATTCCAAATTGTCCACCAAATGCATGCTGGGACAATCCTCCATCTCTCCTCCTTTTTTCCTGCATTTCCATCACTATTCCAACATTTTAGAACTTCTGTGATTCTCCCTGGTTTTGTCCACTTGATCTTCCTCTTGTGAATGAACATCTGCCATAATTGATCTGTCCATTTGCAGTGTAAAAAGAGATGGTTGACTGTCTCCACCTATTCTTCACATAAATAACATCTAGAGCAAAGGTTGTGTTTCCTCTTGTTCAAATTTTCGTGTGTCAAGACTTCCTCCTTTGCCAAAAGCCATGTGAAATAATTCACCTTGTATGGGATTTTTGTTCTCCAGATCATCCTCCAAGGCCATCCTGCTTGCTGCTCTTCAATAGGTCTCAATTCTCCATATGCAGATCTTACAGTGAACTCTCCCTTTCTCTCCCCTTTCTATATCAGTCTATCTTGCTCTTCTGTTAGGTTGGTAGCCCTAGCCATTGTGTCATGAAATCTTGCTATGAATGTTATTTCCCAGTCATTTAAGTTTCTTCTCAGATGTAAATTCCACCCTTGTCCTGTCCATAAGTCTGCCACTGATGCTTCATGTGCTTGACTTAGACTATGTAGCTCAGGGAATGCGTGTTTGAGTGTCTCCTGTCCGCACCAGATGTCATTCCAGAATGCCACTTTTTCTCCATTACCAACCTTACATTTTGTTCTATCTTTGACCAGTAGCCATAAGTTCCTGATTGATCTCCATACACTACAATCATAAAGGCTGGTCACCCCCTCTGTCATCCACTTGTCCTCCATGCCATATTTTGCTGTTATTACTTCCTTCCATAGAGACACTTCTGGTGAGGCAAATTTCCACAACCATTTCATAATCAAGCTCTTATTCTGCGGACTCAGATCTCTAATGTTGAGTCCACCCTCTCTCTTGCTAACTAGCAACTCCTCCCATTTGACCAAATGATACTTCTTCTTATCTTCACTGCCTTTCCATAGAAAGTTCCTCCTAATTGCATCTAACCTCTTGGTTACTTTGGCTGGTATAGGGAATATTGACATCATGTATGATGGCAAGGCATCCAGGACACTGTTAACTAGAGTTAATCTGCCACCTGAGGATAGATATTGACACTTCCAGTTCACGAGCTTCCTTTCACACTTTTCAATTACACCACTCCATATTCCACTTGATTTGCTCTTTGCCCCCAAAGGCATTCCCAAGTAGGTTGTTGGTAGTTCACCTACTTTCCCTCCAAGCTTGTAAGCTAAGTCCTCAATATTTGGTACTGTGTTTACTGGGTAAATGAAACTCTTGTTCCAGTTTATGTGCAAACCTGACACAGCCTCAAAAATATTTAGAATGACTCTCAAAAAATTGGCAACTGTTTAAAGCATTACTACTTCCCAGCTTCTTCTTTTTTCCAAATTTCGGTCATGATGTTTACCAAGAAAAATAAGTGAGAACTAGCATGAGGTAAAGGGATTAAAAAGCCCAAAAATTTCAGCTAAAACATGAAGGTAAAAGCTACTGCAGAAAATGTAGATGAAGCCACACTTTAGCAATAAAATTAAAAAAACCTTTACCAATTACTCTTCTCTTTTCCGGCGAGTGAACCCGTGGAGAAACTGTGTTTTTCCTCTATCATTTTGGTGATTGACCAAAACTTAATTTACGTTCATAAATATGGAAAAAAAAGTTTATTTTATGGTTCGAATGGGTGGAATGCTGATAAGAAGAATGTTGAGGAGCAGGAAAGGCTGAAAGCTTTGGTTTGGATTTGCAGCTTACTTCATGAAGCATTGAAACAAGGCATAGCATCTTTAATAGGTGGAAGACAAGGGACCAATTTTCACATTTTTTGCTCTCAAAATTTTTTTCTTCAGTAAATTACTTCATAATATGTTTCAGATGTACGTATGACACCATTGCATCATTTACAACCCAACTTGGGAAAATAGAATCCCAAGAGATCCTATATAAATTGGAAATAGAGAATTTAGCTGGATTATGAGCTAACACATTCCATGTTCGAGGAATATATACAATTTTTGATTTCTTCAAAAGAATTCATCCATTGCCATATATCCTCACAAACGCTATCTATTTCCCAAGGTACTATCATCTTCTCTTGTAACATTTCTTGCAAATTCTTTGCATCTGATAGTATTGAACCTTTGACCAATCATTTTGTCGCGCTCTTTCCAAAGCCTCTCGAATTGCTAGTGCTTTAGCATTATGACTTTCCCTACAAGTTGAATAGGGGTGCCAAAGGCATGAAACAAATAACCACACATATCTATAGTTACCATATCAATGCTTGACTTTTCCTTTTCCCTTTGTAAACCTGCATCAGTGAAAACAACAATCGCATCCTTTGCCATAGTAATTGTTGCATCTTAAATCCTATTAGGTATACAAGTCAAACCTGCCGAAGGTTGCAAAGCATCGTCATATTCATGTAAATCAAATAAAGCCTTTATTAACTATGTCAATAGGTTCATAATGATCACCGTTAAAACATAATGAATTTCTCGCTTTCCATATTTTCCATAAAAGAGAAGTGCTCAATGTTAGTGGCTCAATGGAATTTGGATACTAGCATGCATTTCAAAAAAATCATTTCACCATAAAGCAAAACTCCCAATATTTTCTAAATCAGGCCAGTTGATAGGAGAAAACTTCCTCCCTAACTGAGGTTTCAGACAACTAAAAAACATATGGTCAATTGTTTCTGTTGCTAATTACAGACCCTGCAAACATCACAACTAGTGTTTAATCTCTTAGAAATATTTGCATTAACCGGTAAGACTTTAAGAATGCATTTTCTAAGGAAATGTTTATACTTGTTTTTGAGTTTCAGTGACCACAAAAAGTTCCAGAAAGATTTTGGAGAAGACTGACAACTGGCTTGAGGCCTTTCAGTTTGAGTGTCAGTACTATTAGCTATATCTTGTGCTAGATGAAAACCAAAACTTACCACGTACTTAAGTTACCAGTTTTTTTTTTTTTTTTTTTTTAGAACCTTACCTCGTACTTACCCATTTGATTGCTAGAGCTACAGTTTTGATTGTTATTTTGTCACTTTCCAAAATACCCCCCTAGACGTGATAGGCATCCAACACACCCCACTGAGGCTAGGCGAACCCAATTTTCATACCTTAACCATGAATTTGTAGCATTTAATAAATTAAATAAGTACCCAAACAATATGATATTAATCACGAACAATTAGTATCTCTAAAATATAAATTTAAAGCTCTCGCCCAAATTCCACACTAGACCATGGAACATCTAAGAGAATTATAGAAGACCCAGGTGTGAAACCCCAAAAGAAATACGTCAACAAAATAATGATATAGACTCTTTTGGTAGCATCCACGAAAAATGCGACAGCTCACCTCAATAAATAGATCAACTCCAGCAAACTCATCAGCTATTAGCTTCGTCATCGCCAATAGTATCTGTGGGACATGCAGGTAAGAAGTGAGTTATACGTGAATATAACCTAGGTAGATCCCTTGACTTGCCCCTTTGATTACTCCTAGAACAAGTGTTAGAAAATACAAACACACAGCGAGCGCAAAAATAATATGCACATGAATTATATCATAATGTAATACTCAATAAGTCCAAAGAAATGTTGAACAGGTACATTACATACCCCCAACACAATCTACACTTGAGACTTGTCATAAACGACAGTGAAGGAAATTAACACAACACCCTGACAGTCCACGCCAACATATATAATGCCTCAAAAGTATACTATGACAACATGTATGGGGCCCTAACGTATTACGCCAGCATGTGTATGCCCCTAACATATTATGGCAGCATGTGTATTGCACCTAACATATTACGGCAACAAACGAACGATATCAACGCACCAACGCAACACGAGGCCGCACCACACCACACCACACCGCAATTTACTTATTAAATACTTAATAGTATTTTTCACAAAATAATACGTCTGTGGCTGGTCAAAGACCATCAATTCTATCAAGCACAGGCTTGTCCCAACACATGGACCAGGCAGACAAACCACATTTTAAAAATAGATTTTGAAAAGTCTGCAAGCCGTCTTTCACATTTTGCGGTATTTGAAGTCTGCTCCAGGGAAAGGTCTACTTTTCCAGATATGATCACCTCCAAAAGCCTTTGCAGACGTGGATAGGGGTGGATCTCTAGATGACAGAAGATCTATATCTGGTAATTGTACGCTCGTCAGAGGAAAACTGGTCACTTGGAGAAGCAAGAAGTAAAGTGTAGTTGCTAGATCAAGCGCAGAGGCAAAATATAGAGTTATGACCCAAGGTGTTTGTGAACTTGTGGTTACAAAAGCTACTAGAGGAATCAAGGTTATTTGAAATAGGGAACTTTTCCTTTTATTGTGACAATATGGCTGCAATCAGTATGACTCATAATCCAGTCCATCATGACCAAGCAAAACACGTTGAAATTGATTGACACTTCATCAAAGAAAAGTTACAAGTGGTGTCTTGAGTTTGTTTCATGTGCCATCAGAAAAGCAACTAGATGATAAGTTTACCAAAGGCCTTTTAACAGACTTTCAATACACTAGTTTGCAAGTCGACATGTGTAACATCTTTGCACCAACTTGAGGGGAGTGTGGATTGATTGATTTCCTAGCTTAACTATAGGAGTACTGGTTGTAATTGATTATGTAATATTTTCTTTTCTTCTTTAGTCACAGTACTTATTGTATAAGTATCTATTCTCATGTGATGTAAATTTATCAAGAAATACAAATAAACTTTCTCTTCTTCTGGATCTTCAGTTTCACTTTGTGGATCTTCTTCTGTCTGACACCTTGAACTTTAGCTGAAATAATCGAGTGGTCAAGTAAATTTCAAGTGTGTTTCTGACAACGTAAATGCTAATTGCTAGTTTTTCATTATTCAGGGGATAGAGGACTGCATTAACTTTTTCTTTGAAAGTAAAATTAGACAGCCAATACTTAGTTCTTATACCTTCCCTTATTTTTTCCTTGATATACTGTCATTTGGACAGTGAGCGTTGATTTTTAAACATCACTGATCTTTGATTTGTTAACCTTACTTCTGTCAGGCGTTGGAGCAACCATAGGTGCTGGAGTCTATATTCTTGTTGGAACAGTTGCCAGAGAGCACACTGGACCGTCTCTCACTGTTTCCTTCTTTATTGGTGGATTAGCGGCTGCTCTTTCTGCATTTTGTTACGCAGAGCTTGCGTGTCGTTGCCCATCTGCTGGAAGTGCATATCATTACTCGTATGTCTGCATTGGAGAAGGGTAAAGAGGAAATTCCTTATCATGTCAAATCTATGCATATTGTTACTCAACATCTTAATTGGTGGAAATGTTTTAAAATGAAAATCATCGCAAAGGCAATTTATTCGGAGTCTGTTGTATAGTCGATCCTGAAAATCAATTTTTATGGTTTCTCTCCATAATAGGATATTTTCAGTCTGTAACCACTAGAAAATGTTACTCTACTCAGGGTCGCATGGCTAATTGGTTGGGCTTTGATACTCGAATACACTCTTGGTGGTGCAGCTGTTGCTCGTGGCGTAGCGCCCAATTTGGTGGGGTAGAATGTCTTTATTAATTTTTTTTTGTATAAACTGGGTCTTTCTGCTTTCACTCTTATGATTAGAAATTACTTTTCTCTTCTCTTATTTATTTGATTAGTTAGTTATTTATCTGAACCGTTTTTATTATTCTTTAAGGGAAACATTTGGTTGGTGAACAAGTTATACTGGGATTATAATGCGATGATTAAATAATGACAGGATTATTTAGTGGATGCACTTTTATTGGTATATGTTTGGTTCATTGGATTAAAAATGGGATATTATTGGATATAGTGTTAAACATGTGTTTAGTAAAAAAATATAGTTCATTGGACTAAAAATAGGATAGAGGTTGCACAAGTCGCCTTCAAACAAAAGTAATTTTCCAATTTCACGATAATTTGAGACATAAATTAATATCCTTAGACGTAGAGATATCTCGATAGCATCGACAGTTAAGTAGTGTGCGATCATCTCATCTAAAAGTTTAAACTGTTAGAGAAAACATGTACTTAATATAGGCTTGATTCTTCTTTCATGGGTCGAACACGTGAGAATTCTTTCTAATAATGGTTGGCGGTGAAACTCGAATCTTGGACCTCTGTCTGCTCTACTACTATGTTGAGTTGTGTGATCATCTCTTCTAAACGTTTAAGCTGTTAGAAAAAGAGCACTTTTCCTAAGTTGATTATATCTTCACCCCCCCTCCCTCCAATACACACGTGTGCCAGCCGGATTTTTTCAGTGGGTCAAGCACGGGAGAATTTTATTTTGATAATGGATGGTGATGAAGACTCAAACTAGAACCACAGCCTGCATGTGTTCAAACATTTCTCCTCTCTTTATCATATAGGGTGAAATCCCAGAGTCTATCAAACTACACTTAGCTGTAAAAGGATGGGAACTTTAGCTTCTCAAGTGAAAGAAGCTGAGACATGGTCTTGGACAATGAAGAAGAAGTTACTTCTTCAATTTCTTTCACACATGTGACATCGATTATGTATATGCAAACCTCTTCTCTGCCGGTTATACTAGGTTAAAAACTTAAAATTGCTTCATGTGTAGCATCCAACTAAAGATTGTACCTTAATAAGAGCACTTTTTTTATAACATCTGCCAACGTCATACAATACCCAAAAACTGATATATTTGAGAATGTTCCACTGCTATGCAATTTCAAATTTTCAAAATGACAATCAGATTTATCAGGCTGAACCTGTAAGCTATCCAATAGTTGAAGAAGCTTAGCCATATTATTCATTTCTCAATCAATTATGATTCCTTCTAAATTTCACGTCCATGCCTTGATTATTTCTGCATTACTCACCGTGGCCTGCTATTTTCTGCAAAGCTGAGTAAATCTGTTCTCTCAGAAGAGTATCTCCCAGCCAATCATCATACCAGAAAATTATTCTTTTGCTACCCCCTAGCTTTAACTGGATTGGTTCCTTGTGCTCCTCCAATAATCTTTCTTATATTCTTCCACAAACCACAGCTACGAGGGAACTAAGCAGGATTAGTAGACCAGAAATTGCTGGTACCATTTGTAATCTGTACAATTTTCTTCCAGTAAGGAATTTCCTCTCGAGTATTACTCCACAATCACTTGAAAAAAGGCCTTTGTTCAGCAATTATAATTTTCAATACTCAATCCAACCCCACCCCCACCCCCCTCTCTTTTTTGCTTCGTGATACAGTTCCCCACTTCACTGGATGAAAGGACTTTCTTAACCATTAATAAGTACTATTTTCATTTGCAGGCTTCGTTCTTTGGTGGTGTAGATAAACTGCCCTCAATTTTGGCTCGTCAAACCCTTTTTGGTATAGTAGTAGACCCTGGTGCTGCAATCTTAGTTGTCATTATCACTGCCTTATTATGCACTGGGATCAAGGAGGTGCATCCTTTTCCCACTAAAAGAACTTCTGTTCAATTTCCTTTATCTACTGTCTAACTTGTCTTCAACTGCACTGTCATTGCACTCCTGCAACTGGAAAATATCATATGCAGAGTTCCCTTGCGCAAGCCATAATTACAACTGTCAATATTAGTGCGTTAGTATTTATCATCTTAGCTGGTGCATACCTGGGATGTAAGACTGGGTGGCCAGGTTATGAAGTCTCTAGTGGGTAAGTGTCTCTTTGTATATGGCTTTACTGTCTTACATACCACCAGCATTTGGACTGATGCATTTCTTGAGTTTCTAGGTACTTCTCTTTTGGAATAAATGGGTTGTTGGCTGGCTCTGCGACAGTCTTCTTTTCATACATTGGTTTTGATATAGTTGCTAGCACAGCTGAGGAGGTATTAGCTGCATATCATTAAAGGCCTACAGTTTCCTTCACTAGTTTTCATGGTTCCACATGAGAAAAGTTGATTTATTTATTTATTTTTATATTTGAGTGCATATGATGAAAATACAAAGTTGTTCTAATCATTCTTCAATGAAATTTCTGCACCCAATTCTTAATTTCTGTATTGCATAAATCTACGATTTCTCTCCAAACCTCATATTCTCTGTTACAAAGTTGATTTCTTCCTATCTGCTTATGCCTTGATGGCAGAATTACCAGGTATTTGAGTATGTAAACTATGTGGTGGATACACTAACAAATAAGTCTTCTACTTCACCCAATTCTTCTTCCTTGAGGTACTTCAATGAAGCAATATCTCTATGTGGGAGGTAGCAGGTACCTGATGGAATAGTGGTGTACACAAGCTAGCCTGAGACCACTGCCATGAAAAAAACATGGTCATATGGCTTATGCAGTTCAATTACTTGCCTATACACTCTCATCCTAGAGTCTACTAATTTATTTTTAATCAAAGCCACATTGTTCTTTCTTCTATGAATAATAAAGCATTCTGTGACGGCGACACCGTGATATTTGAGACCTTAGTCTCTATCCTACTTTTAGCCGTCTCGCATACTTTCTCATCCAAGAACTTCCTCCCCGATTTCTACCCCATCCCGTAAGATAATATTCTCTCTTAAGTTTTGACCTCCATTCCACATCTTCATTACAAGGTTATACATAAAATTCTTCATTTGTGTCCCTCTATTGTTCTTCTCACTAAAATCTTAATTTCTCCCATGCTCGAACTCCAAATCTCTTTTGCATCATACAATTCCTCTTCTTTTTGGGATATAGATTGACAAAATTCATCGTATCATCAATAGACATCCAATAAAAGAATTTTGTGCTGCAATACCTAGGATAATTGGACGATGCGCTGAGTTTGTAGATACATGTTTTCTTAAAGAATCACTAGTGTAGAATATTTAATTATTGTGATCTTCTCTTCATTTGTATGGCATGTTTAAATATTTTTCATCTTTTTTGTTGGCTTAAAAGTTGCTGTTTTTCTGGATTCTGCATGACTGAATCTCAAGGATAGGACAGAGTTGCATCAATATATTTTTATTGCAATTAAAACACGGACTTACTTACAATTGACGTAATAGGTAAAGAACCCTCAACGTGACATGCCTCTCGGTATAGGGATTGCAGTATCCATATGTGTCATCTTGTATATGCTGGTATCAGCTGTTATTGTTGGTTTAGTTCCATACTACGCATTGGACCCCGATACACCAATTTCCTCTGCTTTTGCAGGCTATGGCATGGAATGGGCTGTGTAAGTTTGTTACATAACCTACAGTTTAATATTCTCAATATGTACGTTTTAGGCGTTGTTTGAACTTGATTCTTTTGATGGCTTGCAGTTACATTATAACCGCTGGAGCTGTGACTGCTCTTTGTGCAAGTCTTATTGGGGCAATTATTCCACAGGTATTAACTATATGATTATATTTAGTTACATGCAACTTGAACCAAGATTACTTCAAGGGAACAAGACCAAGTAGGTTAGCAAATAACGAAGAGCAGCAAAGTCATTCTGACAACCTACAATTCTTTTACAATCTTGAGCAAGTATAGAGCTGGATTAAATTTTTATTAAACAGAGACTGATTTGTCAGAAGGAACTTTTTTTTATCAAACTGAGGAAAAAATGATGCATTTTGAAACAGAGAGAATCTTTTCTCTCTTAGGATTAAAATCCATCTCTCTTTCTCCCTAGATAACAATTCCCTCTTTCTCTTTGTGGCAAACAAATAGCCTCGAATACTGATGGCAATGGCTAGGGATGGATTGCTGCCATCATTTTTTTCAGACATCAGTAGGCACACTCAAGTTCCTGTCAAGGGCACCATAGCAACTGGTATCTTTATTGCAATCCTAGCCTTCTTTATGGATGTCTCTCAGCTAGCGGGAATGGTAAGCTACAAGTAGGAAGACTTCCATGAGTAAAAGAATGTTTGGAAGAATTCAAAGAGAAGTTAGAAAATTTTTGCATTTTTTTGCAGGTTAGTGTTGGCACATTGCTCTCATTCACCGTAGTTGCTCTTTCAATCTTGATACTTAGATATGTTCCACCAGATGAACTGCCTTTTCTGCCATCTGACCAGCAATCGAATGTGTAAGTATCATTTGCACAATGGTAATAAACTTAAGATTTGTTGAGAAGAAGCTGAAGCTCTTCATAATTCTTGCAACAGTAGTGGTCAACATTTAGATGCTTTTGAAACAGATGTGGCTGGTAGGCCTCTTCTTCAGAGTGATGTAGCTCAAGGTATCCTTCTGATGTTATTGATTGTTCAGTGAATTTATTTCGAGTTTGATGGTTTGTGACATACAGTGAGCATATAAAGACATGCCAGATAATATATTGGTTTGCATGCAATTACTTATGTCTTTTTTGTTGAAAGCTTTCTCAAAATTGTCTGACAATTACCTTCCTGTTAAGAATATAATATGCTTCATTGGAATTCATTTTATTATAAAGTTATCTGTAGGAGAGAACTTGTCTTGCCTTATTAGATAATTCTAGCTTGAAAGCTTGTCCTTTTTATCTCAGTTTGTCTGCCACCTAGCCTTTCAAGGTTCTCTGAGAAGTTCATTATTCCTCCCCAAAAGATCTCTGTATTTTTCTGAAAATATTTTCTGTTAGTTATATGACATCTAACCCTTTGAAAACTGAAAATGTGCTTTGCGTATCCAAGTGCAGGCACTTCTATATTGTCTCTCTATTTTCTATTTTTTCTTTCCTTTTTTTTCTAAAGATGTAGCAACAAGAATGTAATTAAATGATTGTTATTTGTAAAAAAGAGAGGGGAGGGAAAGAGAGAGATGAGCAGCAAAGCATCATTTTAAAAGCATCTTTATTCATCAAGTTTCCTGTTGTCCTTGTGATTACTTGAGGGATGGTTTCCTATGTTTCTCATAAGGCTGGGCATTGTTGGTGCTTATCCAAATTATGATTGAGAAACAAATGCTATTTCAGATGAATTTTCTGCGAGTTACATTTTCTAAATGAATTTCTTATCACAATTGAAGCTACTATAAAATCATCATTTCTTAGAATCTGTTGATTCAGCAATATCTTTTAGTGGTGTGTAATTTTGTATATTTTCAAGATAAACTCAGGAGAAGAAAACTTGCTGCTTGGAGTATTACCATGGTATGCTTTGGAATTCTTGTAGTGGTAGCTGCTATTTCAACTGAAGGTCTATCCAGGTAAGGAAATTCAGTTCTCAAGTCTTCGATAAAATAATTGTCAGACTAATGTACAATGTTCTGTTCTTATATTATTAGTTTTTTGCTTCTGAGATTAAAGCATATAATGGTGGTTATAAAAAAAATTGAAGTATATGATGGCTTCCTGACTGAAACATCTTGAATCTCAAATTTATGGATCACAAAAAAATTAATGTATCATCCAAAGGTTCCTATTTTTAGAAATTCTGGAATGCTGTCTGATATAGACCATTTGCGGGCGTTACACCTTGCCCATGCTGCTTGGATGACTTCCCAGGTTAGGAGCATCTTTGGAGCCTGGAAAGCTCGTCCCACATTATGAACCCATGGTAAAGCAAACAGTAGAGAATAATCCAGCAACTTTTGTTTCCTTATGATGATGGTTTAAAAGGCTTCGGTCAGGGACGTTCTTGGCAAAGATTGGACGTCTTTGTATTAAACCTCACTCACTTTATTCAAGTTGGAGACCAAAAGCCAGAAGGATATGGTCTTCCTTGGCCTGTGGGCATATCAGGTTCTGTGGGTGATGACAATGGTGGTTGATGATTTAGCTTTTTCTGTTCCAATATGGGTAGAATCAATCCCAAGGGTAGAAAGAAATCGTTAGATTATTAGTCGAGTGGTAACACATGTGCAGTGGTGGAGCCAGAAATTTCACAAAGGGTGTTCAAGAATAGCATAAGTAATTTTTTTATTGATGAATGGGTGTACTGAAAATTTTAAAATCAAACTACGTAATATTAATCATTAAATTTCTTTTATGAATAAATGTACCAAAATTTTTAAAGTCAAACTGCATAATATCTAGCTTTAATGTACATATTTACTTTAATATAAAGTGATTGCATAGAGCAAAAAAAGAGAAAAAAAGGAGAAATATATTGGCTTCAATAAAAACATTACTCAGTTACTCCTTGATATTAGAGTATATATATACTCTGATGGCATCAAGGAGGAACAAGCAGTGTTGCAGTGAAAGGACTGCTCAATTACTGCTTGATACCATTAGAGTATATATACTTCGATGGTATCAAGGATGAAAAGAAGCAGTGGTTCAATGAATTGAACAAGCGGGCAGTCGGGACTCGGGTAAATAGTTTGGCAATCAGGATAAATATAGTGGGTTGAGTCCAATTCAGGTAAATACTTTGCCTAATGGGTCCAATTTCTGTAGTTTTCCCATCTTTATAACCTTATGAGCCTCAATAGAATTGATATACCTAATGAGGTTTCTCTTTACCCGGTGGACATTGAAATAAAAGCCTCAAGAGAATTACTTTATCTTCTCTCAAGGTGAATGGATCGGAAGTTTCAATAGGCTTGTTATGAAATTCATGTTAATCATCTCCCTCTTTTGCCTTACCACCAGGACGTTGATGTTCAACCTTCATTTGCTGACAGTTTTGACACTTTGCTACAAAATCAACAATGTCTTTTTTCATACCATTCCACCAGAAAACTTTTCTCAAATCACGGTATATCTTGGTGGAACCTGGATGAACAAAGTATCTGAGACTGTGAGCCTCGGTCAAAATCTGATCTCTCAAGCTGTCCACATCTGGAACACACAACCTACCTCGATACCGAAGAATATTTTACCCAAGAGAGAAAACTTCAACTTTCTACTTTTCAACGAAAGCAATATGAGATCACTATCTTGCTTCTCCCTTCACTTCAATCACTAGTGACGACTCAAAACCATTCTACACTATCAAATAACCATCATTGGAATTCGTGAGACGAACTCCCAAACGTGCAAGTCTATGCACCTCCTTCGCAAGCTATTTCTTACTTTCTTCTTTATGAGCAATACTCCCAAGTACAACCTACTAAGAGCATCAACAACACCATTTTGCTTTACCCGGATGGTAAAACACACTCATGTCATAATCATTGGGAAGCTCAACTCATCTTCTCTGCCGAAGATTCAACTCTTTCTAATTGAAGACATACTGTAGGCTCTTATGATCTGTGAAAACATAGACATGCACACTATAAAGGTAATGACGCCAAATTTTCAAGGCAAACACCATGACTGCTAATTCAAGGTCATGAGTGGGGTAGTTCTCATGAACCTTAAGTTGTGTAGAATCATAAGCAATGACCCTTCTATTCTGCATCAAAACACAATCAAGACCAACTCTAGAAGCATCACTATAAAACACAAAACCGTTTGTACCCACTTGCAAAGTAAAAACTAGAGCACAAGTCAATCAAGCCTTCAACTCCTGAAAGCTCTTCTCACAAACCTCAGGCCATTGGAATCTGGCCTTCTTTTGTGTCAATTTGGACAACGGAGCAGCAATAGATAAGAACCCCTCAACAAACTTTTTGTAGTAACTAGCTAAACCCAAAAAATTCCTAATGTCTATTGGGGTTAATGGGCCTAGGCCAATTCTTCATTGCCTCAATCTTTTGAGAATCAACCTGATTACCCTCACTAGAAACAAGCACAAGAAATGCAATTGATCTCAATCAAATTTTGCACTTAGAGAACTTAATGAACACCTATCTATCCCTGAGAGTTTGAAGAACAATCAGAGGTGATCAACATGAATTTCCTCACTACGGGAGTAAATCAAAATATCATCTATGAAGATAATAACGAACATGTTGAGGTACTGTTTGAACACTCTGTTCATGAGGTCCATAAAAGTTGCAGGAGCATTGGTTAGTCCAAATGACATAAAAAAAACTCATAGTGACCATACCGAGTTTGGAAAGTTGCCTTTGTAATGTCACACTCTTTAACCTACAATGATGGTATCCAGATCTTAGATCAATTTTAGATAAACAAGTGACACCCTGAAACTGGTTGAACATGTCGTCAATTATGGGGAGAGGATACTTATTCTTAATTTGTGTCTTATTTAGCTGGCAGTATTCGATAAACATTCTGAGTGAACCATCTTTCTTATGCACGAAAAGGACTGGGACGGAAAGAACTGGGGCACCCCACGTGGAAACACTAGGTCTGATGAATCCCTTATCTAAGAGGTCTTTCAACTCTTTTAACTCAATTGGAGTCATTCTATATGGTGGAACAAAGATAGGATGTGTATAGGAAGAAATGGGGTGTTGGAGTTAGAATCCTTAACCCGGACTACATGGTAGATATAACCCTTAGAGACCATCTTCCTAGCCTTAAGACAGTGTGTTGGACGGCGAAAGGCGACAAGGGCCTGCCTCGCCTTTTTGAAATGAGGCGCCAGTTAATACCAAAAATTAAAATATTTAATTGCATATATAAATATCCATAATCTCAATAGCAATAACATATATTAGCAAATAATTCAATTCAAAAACTAATAGTAGATACTACTTACTAGATACTAAAAGTCTAGAACTTTAAAGACCCAATAATTCAAAAGACAATTGACAAGCAATACTAGAACTCTAAAAGTCTATTCTTAGAAGATGGTAGAGATCCTAAATACCCCTCCTTATTCTAAATACAAATTTTTATTTAAAAATAAATAAATTAAATAGAGACAGCAGTCAGCAGTGACAGTGAACAAAACAGAGCAGTGAGCAGCAGTCTCAGCCCGATTCACAATCCTGGGTTCAGCAACAAGAAACTGAAGAAAAGAAGAAAAGAAGAGAACTGAAAGAGAAGAAAAGAAGAAAAGAAGGAACTGAAAGAGAAGAAAAGAAGAAAAGAAGAGAAGAAAAAGAAGTCAAGAAGAGAATTGAAGAAGAATAAGAGGTCGAGATTTGAGAAAAACTTAAAAGAAGAAGAAAAAAGAGAGGTCATACATTGCAGCAGACTCGCGCGAAGGAGAAGAAAACGATCGACTGGAGAAGAGGAGAAGAAGTCGCGACTGGAGACTGATGAAAGTTTGAAAAAAAACCTAATTTTGACTAATATTATTAAGTCAGACCTTAATTAATTTTTTTTTAAAAAAAGGCGCCGCTTCGCCTCGCCTCACCATTGCCATCGCCATATTGGCGCCTTACGTCGCCTTTCTCACTTCGCCTCGCCACACTGTGAAAAGGAGTGAGGGCATCGTCTCGCCTCGCCGGCGAAAGGCGAGCGCCTTTCACAACACTGCGGCTTAAGATATGAAATGAAAAAACCCTTAGCCACAGTAAAACTATCTTTCCACTCTAAGATTGGCTCATCACAAAAATGAAACTTTACAACTTTGATTCCATATTCAACTAAGGCATAGCAAGAATACAACCCACCCATACCTAGGATAACATCGAAGTCTACCATATCTAACTCTACTAGATCTGTTGTGGTATCTTTATAAAGGACTGAAACAATGCAACTTTTATAAATTTGTTTAGCAAAAACTGACTCTCCAAATGGAGTAGAAATGCGGAAGGGTTCTTAGATTTTTTCGAGACTGAATCCGAATTTATAGCAATATAAGGAGTTACAAAGGACAAAGTAGCTCTGGAGTCTAATAAAGCATAAACATCAAGGGAGAAAACTTTTAACATACCAGTGTCAACATCTGGGGAGCTCTCCTAATCCCGACGAGGAAAAAAGCCATAGAAGTGATTCCGACTATCATTTTCACCAGAAGTGGTGCCCTTTTGAACGCTTTGGCTTGGTGGAGTTGATGGTGTAGTGGACACAGTTTTGTTACCCCCATCTTCTTGCCTCGGTGAGGGGCAATCCTTAAGCATATGACCTAGTTTGACCACATCTGTAGCAACCCTCTCTTCCATAAAGACACTCATTGGGATGATTTTTACCACACTTATTGCAAATAGGGTAAGGTTGTACCCTCTATCAACATTGCCTTGAGATCGAGAGCCAAACTCTCTTCCTCTCTGATCATTCTTAGGTCTGGGTACTGGTGTGCTGGTTGAAGATGGAACTGGTCCAAATGACCTTTTGCTGAAAGGATGTGTTAGGGATGCGTAGGAAGTCATTAATTTAAGTATTTAATTATATTTTTAGTTGCTTTATTTATTATTCTAGAATAAGGTTTAGTTTCAGAGTTTCATAAGGATTAGGTTAAGTTATAGTTATTAGTTTGGAATAGGATTTAGATCTCCTACTTTCATAAGAATTAGACTTCCTATTGATGTAATAAGACTCCTATCTAAAGGGGCTTTTGATGAATAAATCAATAAGTCATAATTAAGCAAAAAGCAAGAGATCGGAGTTCTCTCTTCCATTGAACTCTAAGGTTTCTATCTCCCTTTGAAGAGCTGAAGAGATCGGAGTTCTCTTTTAATGAATTCTAAGGTTTCAGCCTCCCTTTAACGAGCTGATTTATATATCGCCTTGTGAATCGATCATTCCCTAAAGATTCATAACAATTTGGTATCAGAGCCTAACACAATGGGCGATGAGATCAATTCTAGATTTAGAGAAGAACATGTCATTATCGAAACCCTAATAGACTCTAAAATTGCAGCAATGGAACAACGCCTCAGCAAAAAAATTATCCAAGTCATCCAAGAACAATTGTCTAGATTGGGAGTAGTCTCCACAAAACCAGCAACCCATAGACCTGAGTCATATAGCGCCCAGACAACTGGTAGATCAACAATTCCTACTACTAAAGGCAATATACCACATATTCAACTAGCCGATAAGAATCATCCAACAAGTGGTAATTCACCTTTGATAAGTTATGCAAAGATGATTTTTTCTACTTCGAACAACATCAACAATCCATTAATTTGGGCACATTATTGTGAGCAATATTTTGAGCGATTTGGACCTCATGAAAGTAGCAACCTGATGGGCAAATTAGTCATGCTTCAGCAAACTAATAGAGTCAAAATTTATCAATGTCAACTTCAAGCTAGGGCTGGAATTGGATAAGTTGATATTGATCCAGATTTTCTGGATGATTGCCCCGAAACTTGGGCTTGAGGACAAGCTCTTTCAACGTGAGGGGAGTAATGTTAGGGATGCGTAGGAAGTCATTAATTTAAGTATTTAATTATATTTTTAGTTGCTTTATTTATTATTCTAGAATAAGGTTTAGTTTCAGAGTTTCATAAGGATTAGGTTAAGTTATAGTTATTAGTTTGGAATAGGATTTAGATCTCCTACTTTCATAAGAATTAGACTTCCTATTGATGTAATAAGACTCCTATCTAAAGGGGCTTTTGATGAATAAATCAATAAGTCATAATTAAGCAAAAAGCAAGAGATCGGAGTTCTCTCTTCCATTGAACTCTAAGGTTTCTATCTCCCTTTGAAGAGCTGAAGAGATCGGAGTTCTCTTTTAATGAATTCTAAGGTTTCAGCCTCCCTTTAACGAGCTGATTTATATATCGCCTTGTGAATCGATCATTCCCTAAAGATTCATAACAGGATGATTGATTTCTATTTGTGGTCCTCTATTGATTGAACTCGTGATTTGATGTTCTGGCCCTCTTGTTTTGAAACTCATCCCTTTTCTTCAGCTTATCTTCCTTAACCTGTTGCACATTGATCATTAGTCTAGCTATTATGTCCATATCCCCAATCAACATCGCTTCACTACCCTCATTGTTCAAAAGATGGGAGAGTACGTACATAAACAAGCTCATCTTATTCCTCATACCAGCCACCATATTTGGAGCATAGCGAGACAATTGAGTGAACTTAAGGTTGTACTTATGTATGTTTGTTGGCTGATAGAGGATTTCCAGAAGATATTCTTGATATCAAGATATGATCCTCTAAGATGGGAAGATATTCTTCATATCAAGATATGATCCTCTAAGATCTTAGGATAATTGTGGTAATCTAGAATATCATATCTCTGATTCTTTCTCTTAATGTAAAATATATGATTATGTATAATCCCAGATTTCATGGGATTTAGGTTATTCTATTTCACAATCTCTTATTTATATATAAAGCCATGTATATGACATAGAAAAATATAATGAAATTAGTCAACAATCTTATTCCACAACGTTCATAGAACCCTGCTCCATATTGAGGAACTCTTGGGTCTTGGCCTCCCTCAACTCTCGAGGAAAGAAATGTCCCAAGAAGGCATCTTCAAAAACAACCCAACCTGGAGGTGTATCATTTTTGCCTCTACTTTTCTTATGCTGATCTAACCATATTCTTGCAACATCCTTAAGCTAGTAAAAGGCAAGCTCAACACTTGTGTCACCAACATGCATCACCTGAATAGATCTTCTGAACCTCATTAATAAAGTTTTTTGTATCCTCATTAAGCTTTGACCCTGCGAACTCAGGTGAATTCATCTTGAAAAAATTTCACAGATGTTGGAAGTGTCTAGACCACCTGCTGCTCTCTGACGGTCAACCTGGGTTGTCATCGCTTGAGAAAGCATCTGAATGGCGTTGTGAAACTCAGCATTAGTAACATCAACACAATCAACAGGTGCATTGGGACCTTTGGTCTGGCTGGCACTAGTGGCACTTGAGGATTCTTACTATTTAGTAGGACATGCTCTGTTTTTGGTTTGCATTGTATGACCGACGACTCTTCTTGGAGGCATGATCTGAAACACGTGTAAGCACGAATTAGATGAGGTAAATAGAGTTGGAACTCAATCGCATGACTGAGAGCATGAAAGAAGGGTAATATTTCCTAAACATCTTGTAGCCTCCCCCGTATAAGTGTGTCGTGCTTCACACCCATAAAAAGGACTTTACTGAATGTGGCTTTTGAGACATCCTAGGACACTTTAACCTAATGCTCTGTTACTAAGTTTGTTACTGTAATTGAATGGAAGATGTTGTCTTATTCCAGTAGGTGAACAATGAATAAATACAATACAT
Organism: Solanum verrucosum; assembly: GCF_900185275.1. NCBI lineage: Eukaryota > Viridiplantae > Streptophyta > Magnoliopsida > Solanales > Solanaceae > Solanum > Solanum verrucosum. The sequence continues at coordinate 2,344,456 of NW_026020292.1, read as the reverse complement.
AAGGTGCTAACTAAGGAAAGAAATAAAGAGTGATTCCTACAGATCTGCAGTGATCCCTATAAATCTGCTGCCTATATATAGCTATGTATATTACTAAGATTAAGTCTATATACATTCTATAACACTCCCCCTCAAGCTGGAGCATATATGTTGATCATGCCCAGCTTGTTACAAAGATAATCAACTCGAGTTCCATTCAATGCCTTTGTGAGCAAATCAACTACTTGCTCTCCTGTCTTCACGTAGCCGGTGGAAATCAAATTTTCCTAAATCTTCTCACGAATAAAATGACAGTCAACCTCAATGTGTTTAGTTCTTTCATGATACACCGGATTTGAGGCAATATGCAGGGCAGCTTGATTATCACACCAAAATTTTGCTGGTGTATGATATTCCAACCCAATTTCAGTTAGAGGATTATATATCCACATAATCTCACATGTAGACTGTGACATAGCTCTGTACTCAGATTCTGCACTGGATCGAGATACAACACTTTGCTTCTTACTCCTCCATGAAACTGGGTTCCCTCCAACAAAGACACAATCGCCTGTATCTCCTGTCAATTTTGGATCCAGCATAGTCAGCATCTGCAAAACACTCAACACGAGTATGGCCGTGATTGCTATATAATATCCCAAAGACCAGGGGCTCCTTTCAAGTAACAGAAAATCTGTTGCAAAGCTGTCCAGTGTTTGACTGTAGGCGAGGACATGAACTGGCTAACAACACTTGCTGCAAAAGCAATGACTGGACGAGTCAATAACAAGGTAGTTTAACTTCCCAACTAACCTCCTGTATCTCTCAGGATCATCAAAGGGGTCGCCGTCATCTTTCATAAGTTGCACGTTGGGAACCATTGGAGTACTGCAAGGTTTAGCTACCAACTTTCCAGTGTCTGCAAGAAGATCAAGAATATACTTTCTCTGAGACAAAAGAATTCCCTTCTTGTTTCTATTTACCTCTATACCCAAAAAGTATTTCAACTGACCCAAGTCTTTCGTATGAAACCTAGTATGCATGAAGGATTGAGGGAAGAGATCCCCGCATAATCACTTCCTGTGATGACAATGTCATCAACATACACAACCAGCAGGATAGTGCATCTTGCTATTTGTTGAAGACTGAGTGATCACATTTGCTTATTTTCATCCCAAACTCCAGGACTACCTCACCGAACTTCCCAAACCAAGCTCGGGGACTCTGTTTCAAGCCATACAAGGACTTCTTCAAATAACAGACTCTCCCATACTCCCCTTGAGCAACAAAACCAGGTGGTTACTCCATATATACTTCCTCTTGAAGATCACCATGAAGGAATGCATTTTTGATATCCAACTGATGTAAAGGCCAATTCTCAGAAGGACAATTCTTAGAAGCAGCTAGAGAAATGAACAAGCGGACGAAAGTAAGTTTCGCAACTGGAGAGAAAGTGTCTGAATAATCCACTCCATAAGTTTGAGCATACCCTTTAGCCACAAGCCTAGCCTTATGTCTTGCCACAGAACCCCATCTGGATTTACTTTAACTGTGAACACCCACTTACATCCCACTAGTTTCTTCGTGCTAGGTAAATCCACCAAATCCCACGTGTGATTTTCCTGTAAGGCATGTATTTCCTCAAGCATCGCATCATACCATCTAGTATGGTTCAAAGCTTCCTTCACTGTTTTGGGTATATAGATGGAGTCTAAAGAAGCAACCAAGGACCTCGACATAGAGGATAAGTGGTCATAGGAAACAAAATTAACAATGGGATATGTGGATTGACAAGTCCTTTTACCTTTGCGAAGAGCAATAGGGAGATCCAAATTCTCTCAATGATCGGGTGAAGAAAGATTTGATAACAGAGGAACCGGTGCAAAACATGTATCATCGATCTCTCGTCTCCTCGAATAAACTTGAACAATTGGTGGTCTTGCTGGAGCAGTTGTAGGTCCAATAGTCAATTGGTGTTCAATAGGGGAGCTAGGAGATTGAAGAACATTATTTGATTGTTCTGTCACAACACGAGTAACCTGATAGACTAACCACTCATCTTCCTCCTCTTGAGTTGTAGAAATGGGAGGTGCATAGAAGAATGGTGTAGTCTCTGAAAATACCACATCATTTGACACCAAGTATTTACCAAGCTCAGTAGAATAACATCGATACCCCTTCTGAAGGCGTGAATAACCCAAGAAAACACACTTTAATGCCTTGGGGTCCAACTTGGTAACAGATGGCCAAACATCTCGAACATAACACATGCTTCCAAATACCTTAGGCTCCACCGGAAATAGTGACTTGTTTGAAAAAAGAACATTGTAAGGCACATTACCAACAAGAACAGTCAATGGCATGCGATTAATAAAAAAACAAGTTGTAGAGACTGCATCAACCCAAAATTGTTTAGGAACCTTCATTTGGAACAGAAGTGCTCGAGCTGTCTCAAGTAGGTGCCTATTCTTTCTCTCAGCAACTCCATTTTGAGAGGGTGTATCAACACATGAAGTTTGATGGAGAATACCATGTTGTCTCATCTCTCATGTAGGACTGAAACAATTCTGACATAGATTCTTTAGCATTATCACTCAGAATATGCACTGAAGTATTGAACTGAGTTTTGACTTCAGCACAAAAAGCACAAACGTGAGTAAACACTTCAGAACGACTCTTCATAAAATACTTACGTCCGGTTTTGGAAACAACAGGTGATGGTCCCCAAACATTTGAATGAACTAACTCAAAAATTGACTCCACCCGCTTATTAACCCTTGGATTTGTTGAGCTACGATGGTGTTTGGCATATTGACACGACTCACAATCTAGTGAAGGAATATTCTGAAACTGAGGATAGAGCTTCTTCAACATAGGCAAAGAAGGATGTCCTAATCGACAATGCACCTCGAATGGAGACATACACAAGAGTAGGCAGCAAATCGAGGCTCCCAATATTCATCAAGAATGTAGAGACTATCAGATACATGTCCTTTACCAATAACTTTATTTGTCTTCAGATCACGAAACAAACAATGATCGGGAAAGAATGAGATATAACAGTTTAGGTCTCTGGTAAGCTTACTAACCATCATCAAATTAAAGGCTAACTTTGGTAGACCTAATAAAGATGACAAGGTAATGGGAGAAGTTGGTTTTACAGTCCCAGATCCTATAATATTACAGATTGAACCATCAGCAACAGTCACAAGAGAGAGTTCTCCGTGTGATCGAAAGCTAGAATATATATTAGGATTACCTGTCATGTGATCTGTGGCACCTGGATCGATCACCCATTTATTCGAAGAGGATATAAGACATGTTGTCTTATATCTTTTCCTGACTCAACAAGGGTAGTAACTGAAATAGATTCTTTTTTGTAATTTCTGATATTGTGAGAATTTTGCAAACTCTTCCGCCGAAACCAAAGTTCTTTTATCCGAAGACATAGGAGCCACAATTTCAGTCATTCTCTCCAAATATTTTAGCAGCACAAGAACTCATCAACAGAAAATATAACCAGAAGCATGTACGTGACCCCACAAACACTGATGAACAAATTCTAAAAATGATTTTATCAACTAAGAAACCAATTGTCCACCCAAAATAAAGAATTTGAGTACTTTACCAGTAGACAAGAGCAAGTAATGAACAATCAAATATCCAAGCAAGTAGTTGAGAGAAAGAAATCCTGAACCGCAGCTTATGACCAAACAACACCAATTATCTGAACTGAAGTAGAAGCTAGCAGCCACAGAACCACAAATCACAAACCAGATTCAGTGTAGCCGAATAGAAACGAACCTGGAAGTGACGAACAAACTTTCCAGATCGTATTTTAACACCAGAACAGCCTGAGAAGTGACAAACAGACTTTCCAGACCGTATTTTAACACCAGAACAGACCTGCGATTCGCCAGAAATACGTGTCGATGCCGTAAATTAAAACCCAATCAATTCAGCCAGGCACGCACCTTCATGTGCCGGCGCGTGATGAACAGAAGACTGTATGACCGATGCGTGATAGCCACTTGCTTCACAACCAGATGCCGGTGAAGACTGGTTTGGCCGAAAAATATACTCCGCCTCCTTCTGTGGTGGTGATAACACAGACTGACCACTTTAAATCAGTGGAATAGAAATCCAACCTTCTTTCATAACACAACCAAAACGACACAAGCCTATTGGCTCTGATACCATGTAATTGAATGGAAGATGTTGTCTTATTCCAGTAGGTGAACAGTGAATAAATACAATACATAAGGTGCTAACTAAGGAAAGAAATAAAGAGTGATTCCTACAGATCTGCAGTGATCCCTATAAATCTGCTGCCTATATATAGCTATGTATATTACTAAGATTAAGTCTATATACATTCTATAACAGTTACGACCAAAGTCTTCTCCCTAGGTGTGATGGGCACTTAGGATTACAAGTGACCTCAAGCAAACCCCTGGTATTGGCATGCTGCTAACGAATAACTGATCCTTTTATATAATGCAAGAGGAAGTTGAAACATGACTAACTAAAAGATGCTTAAATTTAAGACATTGAAATAACATCGTATCCATGGAAAATTACTGAACAACTAATGTCTGATTGTAAGCCTCTATTGTTTGGAATGAAATAAATATTGCCGGGACATGCCCCCCATCTACCTTCAAAGCAAGTACTGTCTAAGGTAAAAACCTAACTACTGACTACTCTATGAAGTTCTTGAATGAGGACTCACCAATTGCAGATTGAAAGTGCTGTAACCTGTCTAGCCACGAGTCTAGAGCGAACGTTTGAATCTACATCATAATAGGATGCAACACAGAGAAAAATATGTGGTCAGTACGTGGAATGTAATCAATGTATTGAATATATAGGGTGACACTAAGCATATATCATTTCTGGTAACAACATGCTTTCAAAGACTGATGAGTTGCAATAATCATGAATACATGAAATAGATTAAGGAACATCTTAAAACCGGTGTATAAAGATAATATAGGAATTCTCTTTAAAAGTATGTAAAAGTAAATCTATTTCTATTGCTCTGAACTTAAAATACATCTAAACTACTAATCTGAGAAATCATGCTGAAAATTAAAGTGTAATAAAATAATGATACTATAAGTGGGGAGCGTCTTACAATCGACATATACCTTGTAAGCTCATGTTGTTCAACATATAATTTCAGTTGAGAGAGTTGCCCTATACCTTACTAGGGTACAGAACCTATCTATCTAATGTGGATTCGCTATTGAGCTTCTTGGGCATAAAGAAGTTGACCGACTCATGGTGTGCTCAGATCCTACAGTGGCACGTAGTTAGGGGCTTGGTTTTCTGAATGCGTGTCCTCTCGGTGCTAAATAATCCTCCCAAAATAATTTGTATATACTAATATGCTCATAAATAGATAAACTATTTGTCTGTCTCAAGTATGAGATTTTGCTCAAAATCATCTTTCAAATAATCTATACTGAAATTGAAATCTGCATGATGCTGATTTTCATGCTTGGTTAGAGAATAGGAATAAGTTTATACAATCCTATTAGAATAGGATAAGGTTTATACAATCCTATTAGAATAAGAATAGGTTTATACAATCCTATTTAGAATAGGAATAGGAATAGGAATAGGAATAATAAATAGTATCCTACTTGGTAAAGGATTGTATTCTAGTGTCTATAAATAGAGTCTCAATGTAATAATGTAGACAACAACAATTCAATAATATTTTTCTCCTATATTTCTCACAGAAAGAAACTGTAGAAATCGTGCTAAGCTGGCTCAATTTGGTTTTAAAATCGAGTACATAAATCAAGAAGAAAAGCTTATGATGGAATTGCATAATTTGAGTAAAACCCTACCTTGGATTCTAAGAATTTTGTAGTAATCTTTGAAAGAAATTACAACTTTGGCATGAGAGTGAAAGGATACTCTAAGGTGTCATTTGGTAGGGTGTATAAAAATAGTGCTAAATAGAGTATATTGATAATGCTTGCATTAATCATACATAGATTATTTCTCATGCGTTATTCGGTTTGGTGTATTAAAAATAGCTTGTACTGCATAAGAATATTTATTTACAAAGATGCCTTCCACAATCATGGTGGAAAAGATGTAAAAAGGTTTCGAGGGATAATTTTTTTTTTTGAAAATGGTTTTTGAGGGATAATTGAGTCTTTAATCATGCTAATTGATGCATTAACTCCCCTTGTATTACTCATACCTAGAAATCCATGGCATTAGTAATACACACCTTAATACACAATACAGTGTATAACCGTGCAAGCATTAGTTATACATAGCATAAAAAAGTGTACCAAACAAGATATTACTAATACACAGAGGCCAGAGCTAATGCATACATTATTTTGATTAATACACTCTACCAAAGTACCCCTAATTGGAATCTTTCATACCTGAGAGAACAAGAGTTCTTAAGAGGAATTTGATCAGAAAGCTTGAAACCCTAGACTTAGCCTTTCTTGAGATGTATTTTGAGTTTGGGGAGTTGAGTGCGTAGAATAACAGAGATATTGAGTGCTTAATCTTATACTTCCCTGGTGCTAAAATGTCGTGGTTTAGGTTTAGGAAGGTAAGGAAAATACCCTAAAGTACGAGTCGTACTGTCAAACTATGACTTGTACTGATGACTCGTAGTATCCTGGGACTGAAATTTTTGTTGGAGCGTCTCCGGTAAAACGATCATAACTTTTTCCTCCGGACTTGAATTTACGAACGGTGGGTGGCACTGGAAAGAAGACTCAACGACTTTTAATTTGGTATGGAATGGGACACATAACTATTCATATTCTAGGAGATATACTCTTTTAAAGTTTTACCCAAGTAAAAACTTGTACCAAAACTCAATCGTAAAGAAGCTTTCAATTCAACTTTGTGCTAGAGGATTTTTCTAATCTTAATTTACCTCCAAAGCTATTCCCATACTAAAGAATTGACCTTAAAACTTATGCACAAGTAGAAATCATGGGGTTCCGGCCTATACGCATATGGAGAATGATTTGGGCCTTAGCTTAGAATTTGCGGGGTGTTACAATAGGCTATAGCAGGTTCCATGAAGTTAAGCAGACAAGCAATCACCAATGAGTTTTCTGACTTCCCGGCATTCATCCTTAGGTCTGCTGGTTCCGTTTTTCTTATCTTTCCAGTTAGGTGCTCAAGTTTCCCTCGACCATCAATTACCAAATGGACAGATTGCACCGATTCCAAATAATTCTTGCCGATCAGCCTATGAGAAAGTACAAATGAGGAATCATCGCCTTGGTTCATCGTTGTCTCAGCTGGAATTTCGTTAGCATAACTCTAGACTTATTGATGTTGCTGAGTGGCGTTGCCCAACAAATGCAGTTTTAACAGCACAAAGACAAAGTTGCTCTCATATCATGTCAGTTTTGATACCAAAAATGCTCTATTCTATTCATCTGTAGAGGTAAAAACTTGTAGAAAAGAGAAAAAAAGATTAGAAAGCTAGTCTCTTAATTCTAGGAGATTTGAGTTTCATGGGATGATTTCTGCCTGATTTTTTTTCCTAGAATACTTCACAACCTAGCAAATCTGATAAATCCATGTAGATCCAACAAATCCAATTTTATCACAGTTGATCATAATCGGCTATTCACAAATCAACAGAAGTTTATAAGATGCTTTAATCATATCTAATAAGACATGATCGTAGATTATGGGGTGTTAGAATACTATTACCTATATAGGTGAACCAAGCTGTACTTAAGCTTAAGAGTTGATTTCTGATGGCTGCATAATATTTTCCTTAGAGTTTATTCATCTTGCCGGATTAAGTGTTTTTGTTACATAACGTTCTCTCTTTTACAGCTCTTCAGTTTTTGCCCACATCTGGTATCTTTAACCCTATAAATTGCTCACTGTGTCAGCATTCTGTGCTTTATATTGACTGGAATCGGTGGTATGCTTGTAATCTGCTGTTTGACTATGCTCAATTCTATCGATCAAGCTGGCACTAAAGAGAGTTTCACGAAATCAGGAGGTATTGCTAAAGTTCTGTAATATTTGCAGTCATTATTACATGTCACTCACTGTATGAACATGCATAACTCCTTTACTTGGAAATATCTGTAGTCTACTGGAGAAACAGGCTTCAGTTATACTAGATAAAATATGTTTTTATGATATGGAACTTAATTGTGTTAAATAATACTCGCTCCGTCCCATTTTATGTGGCACCCTTTGACTTGGCACGGTGTTTAAGAAAAAAAAGACTTTTGAAACTTGTGGTCCAAACAACCCAGTACAGTGCTTGTTAAGAAAAAAATATGAAGTATGATTGTTTGCAGTGCATCCTGTTGGAAAGAAGTTTTTAACTTGGTTCTATTTCTAAAATATCTCACACCTTTAAATGTATTTCAAGCTCCCCTTGCTTCATAACAAACAAGCATTATGAGTAGAGAGAGCATACTGAAGAATTTGGACATGAATTCTCTTATTATTTTGCTCTCTACTCCACTGATTAACTAATTGACTGGTTTTTGTCCTAAAAGTGCATCACAATGTCATTGAAGTATTTCCAATCTGTTGTCTTTTTCAGGTTTCATGTGTCCATTTGTGCCTTTCCTACCTGTAGCCAGTGTTCTTATAAATACATACTTGTTATTAAATATTGGGTAAGTCCTCATATTCCTTTTCTTATCTTAAGAACTAGTGAACTTGTCAAATATGCATGCGAATTACTAAAAATGCTAACTGCAGAGCTCAAACGTGGATACGTGTTTTGATATGGCTTGGTGCGGGAGTTATCATATACATATTTTATGGCAGAGGACATAGCTTATTGTTTGATGATGTTAGAAGGCCTATTACACATACTAATGATGATCATGCTGATGCAACATTATCTTAGGCTAACCTCATGTATCAATTCTGTACAATATCAACTCAAACCAGGCATGAACCTTGGTTGTAGAACACCAAAAAGTACTATATACTTGTGAATTATTAATGTAAGATAGAAAAATTGCAGAAGACATGATGCTGATAGCCATATAATGTGGTGTATATAATCATTCAAATTGCCTCTAGTTAATTGAGGCCTGCTGATAGCATTATCTTGTATTTTTCTGATAAAGATGGAGTTGGTTCATAAGTTTAGGGTGAATAAAGTTAGGTGTCTAATATTTATTCTATATAGACTATAATGCTAATGATAAAAGTTAATTAGTACTTGGTTAGCATGCTCTTTTCTTAAGTAGAACTCGAAAAGAAAATGATAATACATTTGTTCATATATTTCAATAAAATATAATAAGAACATTTTTAGTTTTTTATTGCATTGTAACTTCTATTAGTGCTTGTAAATAACTATATCCATATATATTTAAAAGAAATAAAGTTTACCCTTGGATTAAGCCTAATGACAACGCAGGAGAAGTTTTAGGACAAAGTTAGTTATTATTTGTTTTAAATTTTTATATTTTTTTTATAAAAATTAATCAGTTTTTTTTTAACAATTTTTTATAGTTATTTTAATTATTTACAGTTTCTTATCATTATTTTAATTATTTACATTTTGTTTCTAAAATTTAAATTTTGACAATTTTTAAATGAGAATGATGGTTATCTATTTAATCTAATTTTTAAATGTGTTTTTATTCTGTAAAAAAAAGATTTTCTCAAAACACCGTATCTCAACTCTTAGGATAAAGCAGCAAAATATTAGGATAATATTAAAAGAAAAAAATATATTTAAAGTTTCATATTTCGTAAAACTTAACTATGGTATTGAATCAGTAGTCTATATAATAATTAAATTAAACATAAAGTATATATTTAGATTAATTAAATTTAAATTAAGAATTAAGAATATATTTATATTAGTATTTTTATTTTTTTTTATAAAAAAAAAAGAGGAAAAAAAAAAACTAAATAATTACTACCTTAGTGCACATCTCTTCCCCATTTCCCCACCTACTCACAAACACATATAAATATATTGTATTTATAGAAAATTATTATACCGTGTATATAAATAAAAAATATATTTCTACTACTTAATTATAAGTGTGGATAACCACACAGGTGGCGGTCAACATGCCTACTTCACTTGTGTGGTTCACACTTTTACTATCTTTTCCCTTTATTTTAATTTATTTGTCTTATTTTTTTAAAAAATTATATATTTAAAATTGTGTAAAAAAATATTATAAATCATGATAATTGACAATTTAAAATATTTTTGAAAAACATATAAAAAAATTCAATTTCTTATGAATTTTTTTTGATTAATTTATAAATTTAATCTATTTGTGTCATCTACTACTTAATTATAAGTGTGGATAACCACACAGGTGGCGGTCACCTGTGTGGTTCCACACTTCTACTGTTTTTAATTTTTTCCTTCGTTTTAATTTGTTTGTCTTATTTTTTTTTAAAATTATATATTTAAAATTGTGTAAAAAATACTATAAATCATGATAATTGACAACTTAAAATATTTTTGAAAAACATACAAAAATTCAATTTCTTATAAAAAAATTGATTAATTCATAAAATTAATCTATTTGTATCACATAAAATGGGACAAAAGAAGTAACATGTATTATTTAATTTGGAAACTACATAGAAAGTATTGTAAATCTTAATAATTAACAACATTTGATTGACTCTTGAAATTCTATTTGTGCTACATACATTGGGATAAGAGAAGTAACATATATTATTAAAAATTTATGTAAAAAGTACTATAAATTACAATATCAAAAGAAGTAACATGTCATATTTAATTTGGAAACTACGTAGAAAGTATTGTAAATCTCAATAATTAACAATATTTTATTGACTCTTGATATTTTATTTGTGCTACATACATTGGAACAAGAGAAGTAATATTTATTATTCAAAAAATTACGTAAAAATACTATAAATTACAATAATTAACAACTTAAAATATTTAAAAATCATATTAAAATTTAATTGACTATCTAAATTCTATTTATGTCACATAAAGTGAGACAAAAATAACAAATATTAGGCCCGTACTAGCACAGGCACCGGTGCCTAGTATACATATATTAGTGGGGAAAAGGCCGTGCTCAATATTTATTCACAAAGTTATTTTTTAAAATAGTGTTGACTAAATAATTTTAATTCTTTTTTATCTAAAATGCTTGAATTACAAATATGGTGTTTGGACAAGTTAGCTTTGTTGGTCTGATTGAGGATGAATTGGTTCCAAGTTGATTTGTCTATTTTACTTCTCCTTTTGTGTTTGCTCAGTTTCATCTTCACATCCTAATTGGTAAACTGTCTTCCCAAAGTTAGAGAGAATTGTAGACCTTTGCACATTCATGGATATTCCTTCTAAATAAGGCAGGCAGCTAATAACATACCATAACCTTGTTGTCCCTCCATTTTTGAAATTTTTATTGCAATGTAATTTCATTTCCTTGTATTGGAAAATTCATTCCTTTTTGGCGATTACATTCAGTTCCTATTTATATGTTTTTCTTACTGAAAATAAATGTTACTTAAAGTTCTTGTCCTTTCACAAAACTAATGCATAAATGATACTTTCATTATTCCTAATTATTTGTTCAATTTTTCTTTTTTAGTTGTCCATTTTGACAAATCAAGAAAGGACAATTTTTTTTAACCTATTATATCCTCAATTAATTAATTTTGAAAAAGGTAAAACTTGTGTGAATATCTAAAATTTTTAATTCATCAATTTCATAATTAATATGAGTAAAATGGTAAACTCAACATGTCAATTATTGTTTTTTTAAAAGGTGTGTTGTGTGTGTCAATTCAAAAGGGGACAAGTAATTAGGGACAAATGGAATAGAGTATTATTTTTCCTATTTTACTCATGAGAGTTATTAGTCTTGAAAGTATGTATTTGACCAACATAGAAAAACTAAGTAATTAATTCATGTTTATTGGTCAAATTAATTAATCAAAAATAAATTAATTCATGTTTATTGATTGAAAATTTGACTTTAAGTGAACACTAAATAATTATAAACTCACTTAATTTTTTAATAGAGTAAAGTCTAAAATAGTGATAACTAAGGGTGTGTTTGGTATGAAGGAAAATGTTTTCCTGGAAAACAAGTTGATTTTTGACTTATCATGTTTGGTTGGTGAGTAGAAAATATTTTCTGGAAAAGATTTTTAGTGTTTGATTTTATGAGTGAATTTCTTTTTTATTGAGAATCGGGATGAAAAAATAAAAAATTGAAGTTGAAAATATTTTTTAAAAACAATAAAAATTGATTGGGGGGGGGGGGGCGAGGGTAGTGGGTCGGGGTAAAAAATAAAAAATTGAAATTTGAAATATCTTTTAAAAATAATTTTTAATATTTTTTTGGGAGGGGGTGGGGGTAGGGGTAGGGGTGAGGGTGAGTAAAAAAATTGAATTTACAAACAAGTTTTAAATTATTATTTTTTGGGGGTGTTGGTTGGGGGGCTGGTTTGAGGGTAGAGACAAAATAAATTGATTTTTTCAACAAAAAAATAATTGTAGTTTGAAGTTGGAAGAGAGTTTTGGAAAATGTTTTCCTTAAATTTTGAAGGGAAATCATTTTCCTTAAATTTGAGGAAAATGAGTTGATTTGGAAAACATTTTCCAAAACATTTAACCTAACCAAACATGAGAAAATTGGAAAACATTTCCAAAAAATGTTTTCCTTCATACCGAACACACCCTAAATAGAGACGAAGGGAATATTAAATGACATTATTGGAATACATACACAAGGCAAACATAAATAATTGGAAAAATTACAGAAATCTCACATTTTAGTTTACTTATTACCATTATCCCCTATAAGTTTTACAAATTTCCAAAATTTCTCATTTTCGCGCATCAAATTAGTGTATCTCGCGCATCAGATTAATGTATCAACGCTTATAGTATTGTATCTCACGCATCAAATTAGTGTATCATGTATAAAATGTAATGTATCTTACTTAATGATTAATGTATCTCGCGCATCAGATTAATGCATCAGCGGTTATATTATTGTATCCGTTTGAGGGATTTCTATAATTATAAATTTTTAAGGGATAACTTGTAATTTTGTCTTAAAAGTATGTGATTTCTATCATTTACCCATAATAATATCTGCTTAGAAATATATGACTATGATTTATTATTATAAAAAAAAAAAAAACTAGACAGAAAGTTAATTGTGAGTATATAGATAAATGTCAAATCCAAAAGGTTGTAGAGAGTATAAATTTAAAGTTTAAACCATCACATCATAGAAACTAACAATTTAACAACCATATGCATGTGTCACATTCATATTCTTGTGTTTTTACTTGGTTTGTCCAGACACAACCAAAAGAGGTTAGTCATAACATGGCTTTAGCCTTTAAAAATGATAATTATGGTGAAGATTACGAAGAATATAGTAGATACTTCCTCCGTCTAACAATGTTCGTCCACTATTAACTTTGCACACTTCTTAAAAATTATAAATACAAGGATAATTATACTATATTATCTTTTGAATATAATAAATATAATGTCTTAAAAAATATAATAGGAAAATGACTATAACTAATGATAAGGGTAAATTAGGAATTTAATATAAATTTATTCATAAATTTCATAAAGTAAACCAAAATTGTTAGACATTTTAAAATAGTATAATGGACAACAGGAAGAAAATAGAGCAACTTTCACATATAGCAAACAAAAAAATCATATTTGTATGCTATAACAAAGTTTGCATAATTGTGCTCCATATATATGTATAATTCGCTATACATATACAATTGAAAGCTATGTCTATTTCGCTATACATATATACAAAAAGAAGCAATTGTATAATTCGTTGGCTCCTCTTCAGATTTGTATAATTTCGCTGGCAGGCCATTTGTATAAATTGTTGTTAGCCTCTCGTTTGTATAAATCGTTGACAAAATATTTGTATATCAAAAATCGCTCTCTCTTTCGCTTTATACAAACATAAATTATACATTATATTTGTATAATCTGTGTTTGTATAAAACGAGAAAGAGAGAAAGACAAAAGAGAACTGGACAGAGGAATATTTGTATTGTATAATTATAAGTGTATAAGACGAATATATATGTATTTGCATGTGTATATACAATTTTCTTTCGCTTTATACAAACATAAATTATACATTATACAAACATAAATTTTACATTATATTGTATAATCTGTGTTGTATAAAACGAGAAAGAGAGAAAGGCAAAAGAGAACTGCGCAGGGGAATATTTTTATTGTATAATAATTATAAGTGTATAGGACGAATATACATGTATTTGCATGTGTATATACAATTTTCTCTCGCTTTATACAAACAGAAACACAATTTATATAATTCTGTGGTATAAAGCGAGAGAGGCGAGCACAGAGGAAGCGAGCAAGAAAGGGAGAGTAGCAAGCGAGAATTTGGAGGGAGAGAGGCGACTGACAAACGTTTGTTACGGGACGCAATTAAATTAAATAATAGCTACTCCATTTATTTTAGATTATAAATTTGTCATTCTGTACAATTATCCCAAGAAAATATAATACTACAAGGATTTGAGATCATAAAGGAGGTGGAATATAATAGTTAAAAGTTGGTTAGGAGATGAAGAGATTACATTTAGTGGATATCACATAAATAAAATATTCATAACAATTAACTTACTTTTTAATAAGTGTCATAATTCATTCCTTTTGAAGCATATGGATTGTGGGGCATTTAGAAAAGAGTAACTTTCGCGTATAACAAACATAAAAATCATATTGATATGTTAGTGCTATAGTTTGCATAATTGTATTCCATAGTAAATTTTATATTTGTTATAGAGCTTTTGATTTGTATAATTCGCTAGATACATCCAATTTTATACAAATTGTTCAGTTTTGTATAAATTCATTTATACATTGTAATTTGTATAATAAGATTTGTTTTGTATAATTATAAGTGTATATGACGAAATATATATTTGTATTTGTATATACACTTTTCTCTCGCTTTATATAAACACATTTTATACATTTGTATACCGAATGGGTAATTGTATATCGAAAATGGTTGATTGTGTACTGAACCAGAAGAAAAAAAATATGGGATGTTTGCTGCGAATTACAAATAAAATAAACTATGGCTATATCATTTAATTTGAATTAATAGTTTGCTATTTCATACAATTTTTCCCTTTAGAAGAGTGGGAAAATTGTATGAAATAACAAACTATTAATTCAAATTAAATGTTATAGCCATAATTTCTTTTATTTGTAATTCGCAGCAAACATTCCATGTTTTTTGCCATCCCATTTGTATACTGAAATATACAAATAGACCGAAATATACAAATGCAGGACCCATTTGTATATCAAAATATACAAATAGACACAAATACATGAATGTAGGACCCATTTGTATACTGAAATATACAAATACAGGACCCATTTGTATACCGAAATATACAAATCAGGACCCATTTGTATACCAAAATATACAAATCAGGACCCATTTGTATACCAAAATATACAAATAGACCCAAATACATATTTTTTTATGTATATGTATACCGAAATATACAGATTAATAGCCATAACAAACATAAAGTTTGCTATGAAGCGCAATTATACAAACTATAGTTATAGTATACAAATATGATTTTTATGTTTGCTATACAAATAGACTGAAATATACAAATGCAGGATCCATTTGTATACCAAAATATACAAATAGACACAAATACACAAATGCAGGACCCATTTGTATATCGAGATATACAAATACAAGACCCATTTGTATACCGAAATATACAAATAGACCGAAATATACAAATCAGGACCCATTTAATTCCGAAATATACAAATAGACCCAAATACATATTTTTTATGTATATGTATACCGAAATATACAGATTAATAGCCATAGCAAACATAAAATTTGCTATGGAGAGCAATTATACAAACTATAGTTATAGTATACAAATATAATTTTTATGTTTGCTAAACCTAAAATTTACTCTAAAGCTATTTTTTTTTATGGTTCAAATTGAATGATTTTTTTAAGGTTTGTCACCGGTACACCTTAAAAGGAAATACGTAATACAATTGTTGTTAGATTGTATAAAACGTTAAATTTTAACAGCTCATCAAGACTTGAATAATTTTTAAATTAGAGTCAATTGATCAATCTCTATCTCTAGGTGGTTGATCAATTGGAGACGTAAGCTAACTTTTCCATAGAAAATATTTTATTATTTCAACTTCAACCAAAATATTATTTGAAAAGATTTTCATAATATAATTAGTTATTTGAAGTGAAACTATGACTTTTGCTTGCAAAATCACGATCCCAAATACTAATTTTTTTTATTTTTTTACAATTCAATGTCTAATAATTGTAAGTTCTTTTTTCTGACTTCAACCGAATATTATCATGTTTGTCGTTGTCCTCCGCCAAAGTACTTTTTTTGGAAATATATAAAGCTTTATCAAAACAACTTGGACCTACAGTTCCATACTAGTTTAATTTTTATTTTTATTTGATCTTTTTCTTGCAAAGAAGAGAAAAAAAAAATTCTACAAAAACTTGCATAAATGAAAAAGAAGAGAGTCAAGAATATCCTTAATCAATCGAAAAAGGCTTTAAAATATTTTCTTTTTATCATTTAGTCTAAAAATATTCTCCTTCCATCTTTTGGTCTAAAATACCTTCAACCTAAATTTAATTAAATTGAGTTCTTTTATTAATTAGTTTTTTTTTGTTCTAAAAGTATTTTTTTATTTATTCAAATTCTTAATATTAGATTATCCCAAAATATTGAAAATATTTAAATCTAACTATATTTGAAATAAAAAATAGAATTTTTATGTTGTCAAAATTTTTAATAATAGAGAGTGAAAAAGGGACAAAATTTAGTTAGTTAATTATAGTATATATATATATATATATATATACCAAACTATTGTGGATTTTGCGGGAATTGAGTTAATGAATATAATTATCATTAAAAAAATTTAAAAACATAATTATCATAATGATGCTGAAATAGGGGAGGATAAAACATTTTCTAAAAAGTTTGTTAACGTAAAGAATTTATTTTTATTTTAAATATTGTTAGACTTAAATTATAAATATTTTGGAATGAACTTGCCTTTTAGAGTAAATAAAAGAATTAATTCATTAGTAAGAAAAATCAATTCATTTAAATATGGGTTGAGGGTATTTTTAGTCCAAAATACAGAAGGAAGGGTATCTTTGAACAAAAAATTAAATAAAAATTAACTTTAGACCAAAAAATGAAAGGAGGATATTTTTATTTTTTTTTCAATAGGTTAGAAACATTTTTGGCCCTTATCTGCATATAATATATGCAGAATTGTTGAGTCCTTTTACTAGACTAATGTTTTGACTAGACACCAAAAGAAAAAGATCCATTCTGCAAAAAGGGCTACTTGATGTAGTAATTGGAGTATGTATTGATGAGTTTTTTTTATCTCTGCCAAAGTAGTGGTAGGACATAGTCACTAACCTTGATTTGTGAACAATATGTGAATGATGAATCTATACATTATTAGTAATGTCACTATGATATACACTTTTAATGAAAATAGATAATTTTGGCACTAGAGAAACAAGACTTTGATTGCTATTTAATGGTTTATTCCTTTTCTCAATCCTCACATGTGTTGTAAAATCAATCTAAAAAGGTAATATGATTTATTAAAAGATTGAAACAAGAATAACAAAGAGAGATAAGAAATAAAAGATGTACAATATGATTCTCAATATCTTTATTTAAAGAATTATTACTATGCTAAAAATATTTTTTATGTTGATTTTATTGTCGCTAGAAGTTGATTTTGTTGTAATATATATTGAGGATTATCAAATGATATTATTATCACGATCTAAAATTCAAATCATGATGACACTTATGGTAAGCCAACTTTTCAAGAAACAAAAATCATAAAGATATTTGCGAAAGTAATATTAATGATAACACAATAATCAACATCTCAAACATCTTTCATAAATAATGTTGCAGTTCAATCAAAAGTCAAAATCAACTCCAGACTTAATGTCATGTGTACGAAAATTTTCTTATTATCTAAATCATTTTTCAAAATTTAATATTAAATATTAATTAATAAATGATTTTTTTAATGAATATGTTAAGTCTAAATATGACAAGTAAAAATGAATCGAACGAATATATTAATTAAAGATCATAGTGTAGCTTTCCCATAGCGTTTGACCAATATTTTGGAATCTTTTTTTTTAAAAAAAAATATTGTGGATGAAATTTTTTGACCAAAAAAATGGTATAATTGGATAAAGAGGTTTCTCGGAAAGATACTGTAAATTTACTCTTCTTATTTTTTATAAAATATATCCATCACAAACAGAGGGGAATCAAAACCTAGGAAATCGGTTCGATTTAATTTTAGTCATCGTGGTTTCACATCCACGTGTAGGCTTGCGTATACCGGATATCGAATAATAATTTATTTTAAAAAAAAAATTCTAACCCAACTAGTAAAATATCAAAGGAGAGGAAGTATCAAAATTGAGATGTGGGTCCTGGACTCTTGATTATAGAGTTTTAAACGCAGATTACTAGTATTTTTTTAGTAGTGTATATACAATTCAATTTTTGAAGATGGATTCGTTTTATAAGTATACCTAATCATCTTTAAATATAAAAACATATTATTTTTATAACTGAATTTATTAATTAAATTAGAATTATATTATTCAAATATTTGGATTCGGATTGAATAATACAATTTGAATAAGTATGGGTGTACAAATCTCATAATTTAATTAATTCAGATTTGCATACCTATTAGGACTCACTTAGAGGAGAAAAAGTTCCGTATCAAATTTTTCCAATTAAGAATAAGAGATTTTATTTCTTCTGGAAACTTTTCTTCATACTGGTATTAATAATTTTTATATTGTTAATATCATAATTTATTATATATTAATTGTACACCATATATATAATAAAGAGAGTATAATCAATAGGAACAAATACATCAAATATATTTTCATCAAAATATTTGACATGAAGTTGGTCAAAGAATTTCTATGACATTTATTAGTCAAAATATATTTTTAAAATTACTTTTCTCTCTTTTTTCTTTTAACGTGAAATGCACCCGTTAGATACTTATTTTTAAAAATATTTTTGATACTCCCAATTTCGAGGACGAGTTTCATTTGGAAATATTGTTAATCACAATGAGATCATCTTAAGAAAAAATAATACTCATCCGTTACATAGTAGTTGATCATCATATTAATATAGTTGTCCTATATTAATTGATCAACTTACTAAATCAAAAAATCAGTAATTAATTATTTTTTCTATATTACCCTTGAAATTTTTTTTTTTTTGAAAGTATTCACATTTGTTTTTAAGGGATGAGTTAGTAAAATTATCTTTTTATTTATTATTTACTATTAAGTATTGTGCAAAATGAAAAATGATCAACTAATATGGAACGGATGGATGGAGTAATAATAAGAGAACGTGAGGAATATGCTTCTAAATTGTGAGAATTGAAATAATCAAGTGGAGTACTTTTTTTTTATTATTTAATGACAATAAATGGGATACGTTTTCTTTACAACTGTAATTTACAAAAATATTTGATTATTTGATGTCACACAATTTATTGTCATTAAATATTAATCTAATCCATACATTAAATACAATCTTATTTAGTCAAATCTTCATATAGAGTCTAGAGACGGCCGAAAGAGGAAGCAACGCACGATTTTAGAGATTAATTATAGAAACTTGTAATATATTACTCCTTAATATGTGTCTAAAATATCTTTAAATCTTATCATTTAAAGATAATCACATAAATATATAAAATCCAATAAAAAATTAAAAATGAGTAGGAGTACTTTTTTGTTTCATTGGATCTATATAATAGCATTAACAGAGACCTTAAACAGAGCAGAAAAATATGGATGAGCTAAAGCCAACGCCACCAAATTCAAGTCCTCTTACTCCTATTACCTTCTTGGAAAGAGCTGCTACTATCTATGGCGATTGCCCTTCCATCGTCTACAACAACACAACTCACAATTGGTCCCAAACCCATTCTCGTTGCCTAAAAGTTGCTTCATCCATTGCATCTTTTGGTATTCAAAGAAATCATGTTGTCTCCGTTGTTGCCCCTAATATCCCTGCCATGTATGAGCTTCATTTTGCTGTTCCCATGGCTGGTGCTGTACTCAACACCATTAATCTCCGTCTTGATGCACGTACTATCTCTGTACTCCTCCGTCACAGCGAATCTAAACTCCTCTTCGTTGATTGTCAATCCAAATCCCTAATTCTCGAAGCTCTGTCCTTATTTCCGCCTGAATTCCACCGTCCGGTTCTCGTTCTTATCGAGGACGAAGAATTCCCAATTCCAAAAACTGATGAATTTATCACTACTTATGAGGAATTGGTTGAAAGAGGGGATTCGGGTTTCAATTGGATTCGCCCGAAAAGTGAATTTGATCCGATTGCTATGAATTACACTTCTGGAACTACATCTGCTCCGAAAGGTGTGGTTCATAGCCATAGGGGTATTTTCGTTGTTTCGTTGGATTCGTTGATTGAATGGTCCGTTCCGAAACAGCCGGTTTATTTATGGACGCTACCTATGTTTCATGCAAACGGATGGAGTTATCCATGGGGTATGGCTGCTGTTGG
This sequence comes from Solanum verrucosum, assembly GCF_900185275.1. Classification (NCBI taxonomy): domain Eukaryota; kingdom Viridiplantae; phylum Streptophyta; class Magnoliopsida; order Solanales; family Solanaceae; genus Solanum; species Solanum verrucosum. Next base: position 2,323,780 of record NW_026020292.1, on the reverse strand, counting down.
TGGAACGAATATCTGTTTGAGAAAATTCGATGCTGGAATCATTTATGACTCGATCAACAAACACGGTGTTACTCATATCTGCGCTGCTCCAGTGGTACTCAACATGTTGTCGAATTCCCCTGACAGTAAGCCATTAAAACACCCTGTTTATATAATGACAGCAGGATCCCCACCCCCTGCTGCTGTCCTGTTTCGAACAGAGTCCCTTGGATTTGTAGTCCATCATGGTTATGGACTTACAGAAACTGGTGGATTAGTTATTTCTTGTACATGGAAAAATCACTGGAATAAATTTCCAGCAAATGAAAGAGCAAGGCTGAAATCAAGACAAGGGGTTAGGACATTAGGGATGGCGGACGTTGACGTGGTGGATCCAGAATCAGGAGTCAGTGTTAAACGGGACGGATCAACATTAGGAGAAATTGTTCTAAAGGGTGCTTGTGTCATGTTGGGTTACTTTAAAGACCCGGAAGGAACGTCAAAATGCATGAAAGATGATGGTTGGTTTTACACAGGGGATGTGGCAGTTATGCATCCTGATGGATACTTAGAAATTAAAGATAGATCAAAGGATGTGATCATAAGTGGTGGAGAGAATTTGAGCAGTGTAGAAGTGGAATCAGTGTTGTATACCCATCCAGCGATTAACGAAGCAGCAGTAGTGGCAAGGCCAGATGAATTCTGGGGCGAAACTCCTTGTGCATTTGCTAGTCTGAATGGAAAACATAAGGCCAGTGAAAAAGACATTATTGAGTTTTGTAGAGCCAAATTGCCACATTATATGGTACCAAAGACTGTCATAATTAAACAAGAGCTTCCAAAGACATCAACAGGGAAAATTCAGAAGTTCGTGCTTAGAGACATTGCTAAAAGTATGGGGAAAAGCAATAGCAGCAAGAAGATGAGCAGAATGTAGAGATGAGTTAACTCAGCCTGGATGGGGTTCAAACAAATCTGTGCTTGTTTTTACTAGTAGTGTGTGGACAAACACAATAATATGAATGTGACAAATTGCGTATGGTTGTTAAATTGTTAGTCCTATGACGTGGTTGATGGTTTAAATAATTTATAGCTTCTCCAACTTTTTGGATTTGGCATTTTCTATGAGTTGGTTTTAGCGTGCAGTTTTGGGCTTAACTAATAAAATGTGGAGGCTGTAATTTTCATTTACTTGTTTCAGTTTGTCTTTGGAATTTTGCATCTTCAAATTTACCCCCAGCAATCAGCATGTATGTTATGGGGCTGTCGAAAACTACCCTACTTTTAATTTATTTGGTCCAAAATAAATAATCCCCTTTTTACTTGTCATATTTATATTTAATATACCTATTATTATTAAGAAAATAATACTCCCTCTGTACACTTGTCAAATTGTGACAAATAAAAGTGAACGGAGATATTCCTCTGTCTCAATTTATGTGACACTCGAATCAAACAATTTAAGTTTGATTGGAAATTTGCATATGTAATTTTCAATTTTTTTGAAATGAAATTTATATATTTGTAAACTAAGTAAAAAGTATTATAAATCACAATAATTAAAAAATATTTGAAAAATTTACAATTAAAGATAAATTTATTTGAATCTTGAAATCCGAAAATCTATATTCTATATATAATAAGCTACAATGCAAAGATTTTTATAATATTTAGTTACATTGTAACTATCTTGTTAGCTTTCAACCAAAAGGAGTACTTCTTTTAAATAACGGAAAAGGGTCAAAATTGTCCCTGAACTATGCGAAATAGATCACTTATACCCTCCATTACATTTTGGGATCAAAAATACCTCCGCAGTTATCCCAGGAGACCACAAATACCCTCAAGAGTTAACACCCCAATTTTTTAGTGACGTGGCAAGCCACATGGGACTAATCCCTCCACCTAAGCATTGTCAACTAAGATTCACTACAAAAGAACTTGACTTTTAGTGGCGACAAAGTCGCCACAAAATCCCAAAATATTGCCACTAAAGGTTATGAGTGATTTTTAGTGGCGACTAAGGCTCCAACAACCATTCGCTAGTAAAACCTATTTTTTCAACAAAAAAATATGATAATTAATTTTCGATTGCGACCTAATTTTCTAAAATAAATAACTTGCAATATCCATATTAAAAACATCCAATATTATTACGAAAAATAATCAAAATTACTTCTCGATTCAAATCTCCTACTATATATATATATAATGCATCATTGTACATTTTATACATTTACATATGACATAAAAATAAAACATATAGTGTCTTCAAACTTCTACTTAATCGATATCATTTTTGGTTTTTTAAAAACAATGAAGAAAAAAACACAAAATTAGAATTTAATGTTAAAAACTTTTAGTGACGATTTTTTGGGCTTTTGTGGCGACTGTTGTTGCCGCTAAAGGTCTAGTTCTTTTGTAGTGAATCCTAGTTGGCAACGCTTGGGTGGAAGGATTAGTCCCAGGTGGCTTGCCACATCAAAAAAAAATTGGGGTGTTAAACTCTTGAGGGTATTTGTAGTCTCTTAGGATAACAGCAGGGGCATTTTTGATCCCAAAATGTAACGAAGGGTATAGATGGTCTATTTCATATAGTTCGGGGGCAATTTTGACTCTTTTCCATTTAAATAATAAATATGTCATTGTATGAGCTATTTATTACTCACTCCTTTTGAATTTGTTAATCTGATTTTGATCTGACACATAGTTTACGAAAGTAAATTAGATTTTAAGAAAAAACATTAAGTGATACTTGAAGTTGTCCCAGATTTTCAAAAAGACACTTTAACTTTGCGTGCGTCCTATTAACTCACAAAACATTCAAAATCACAATAAATACACATTTTTTACACAATATTTCCACTTTGGCCAAAAATATCCTTCGAATGTGCAATTTCTTAAAAACAAAAAGTGAGACCCATTATTGATGTATTGAAGGATGCTTTAGTAATTTCCTATGATGAATTCGTCTTGTTTGTTTCTTTTAAATTTATTTTACTATACTAAATAATTGTATAAAATATTATAAATCACGATAATTAAATACTTAAATATTTAAAAGATATAAAAATATATAAAAGATCTGATTGATTCTTCAAATTTTACCGGTGACACATAAATTGGGACAAATGAAATAATATATATTATTTGAAAATTTCTTAGAAAGTACTATAAATTACAGTAATTAACAGATAGAAATATTTCAAAGACAAAAAAAATTGATTGAATCTCAAAATTTTTTTAGTACTACATAAATTGAGAAAGAAGAAATGACCTCTATTATTTGAAAATGGCGTAAAAGTATTATAAATCATACAATAAGAATTAACAATTTAAAACTTTAAAAGACTTTAATGCTTTATACTTATTCTATTTCCACTTTGGACAAAAATATCTTCCCAATATGCATATTTTTTAAAACAAAAAGTGGGACCCATTATTGATGTATTGAAGGATGCTTTGGTAATTTTCCTATGATGAATTCGTTTTGTTTGTTGTTTAATTTATTTAAAATAATTGTATAAAATATTATAAATCATAATAATTATTTACTTAAATATTCAAAAGATATAAAAATATGTAAAAGATCTGATTAACTCTTCAAATTTTATCGGTGACACATAAATTGGATAAATGAAATAATATCTATTACGGAAAAGGGTCAAAATTGCCCCTGAACTATGCGAAATAGACCACTTATACCCTCCATTACATTTTGGGATCAAAAATACCTCCGCAGTTATCCCAGGAGACCACAAATACCCTCAAGAGTTAACACCCCAATTTTTTAGTGATGTGGCATGCCACATGGGACTAATCCCTCCACCTAAGCATTGTCAACTAAGATTCACAACAAAAGAACTTGACTTTTAAAATTCCAAAATATTGCCACTAAAGGTTATGAGTGATTTTTAGTGGCGACTAAGGCTCCAACAACCATTCGCTAGTAAAACCTATTTTTTCAACAAAAAAATATGATAATTAATTTTCGATTGCGACCTAATTTTCTAAAATAAATAACTTGCAATATCCATATTAAAAACATCCAATATTATTACGAAAAATAATCAAAATTACTTCTCGATTCAAATCTCCTACTATATATATATAATGCATCAATGTACATTTTATACATTTACATATGACATAAAATAAAACATATAGTGTCTTCAAACTTCTACTTAATCGATATCATTTTTGGTTTTTTAAAAACAATGAAGAGAAAAACACAAAATTAGAATTTAATGTTAAAAACTTTTAGTGACGATTTTTTGGGCTTTTGTGGCGACTGTTGTTGCCGCTAAAGGTCTAGTTCTTTTGTAGTGAATCCTAGTTGGCAGCGCTTAGGTGGAAGGATTAGTCCCACGTGGCTTGCCATGTCAACAAAAAATTGGGGTGTTAACTCTTGAGGGTATTTGTGGTCTCTTAGGATAACAACATGGGCATTTTTGATCCCAAAATGTAATGAAGGGTATAAATGGTCTATTTCATATAGTTTGGGGGCAATTTTGACCCTTTTCCCTATATATTATTTGAAAATTACTTAGAAAGTACAATAATTTACAGTAATTAACAATAGAATATTTTAAAGACAAAAAAAATTGCTTGAATCTCAAAATTTTATTAGTACCACATAAATTGAGAAAGAAGAAATAACTTTTATTATTTGAAAATTCCGTAAAAGATATTACAAATCATACAAGAATAATTAGCAATTTAGAATGTTAAAAGACAATTTTATTTTTTTTACCATAGTTAACAATAGTTAAAAATTTAAACTATTTAAAATTAATATTAAAGTTTCATTAACTCTTTAATTTTGTCTTTGTCACATAAATTGAAACAAAACATGATACATATTGGGCCCGTGCGATGTCTAGTATCTATATAAAGGAGAATCAAGATAGGGTGATGTGACACCTCTCTATGACCTCCATTTCTATTTTATTTTTTTCTCCTTTTTTGACATTTTTTTTCATTAAATAATTTGTTTATTAATTAAAAAATTCAATCACATTTATTATTGTAATTATATATAATGAGTTACAAAAAAACCTCTATCTTTTTGCATTCTCTACTTAAATAAAACATTTGTTTTCAACTCCCTTCTAACTATTTCTTTGGATTACCCAATCTATAAATATCAATCATCTATGAAGATGTTGAATGCTCATTTTGATTTTTTCGTTCTTTCTTTTTATTAGTATAGATTTTTTCTCCTTTTTAATTTTCTTTTCCTCATCTTTTTATTCATCAATCATGTACTTAATAATAAAAAAAAGAATACATAGAAAAGATAATATCATGATATGACCTTTACTTTGATGAAGATCATAGATATATTATTCAAATATTCATCACAGAGGCAAATGGATGTTCACATTATTTCATACAAATTCAACAAAATGAAGAAGAAAGCTTAATTGTCTTGGAAGATTCATGAAGAGAGATTGTCATAGTAGTATAAAAGTTTGAATAATTTCCAAACATTTTGAAGATTCATTGTTGTATTATCTTGATTTCAATTAATATTATTTTATCGTCTTTTACTTAGTATAAAAGTTTGAATAATTTCCTAAGATTCATTGTTGCATTATTTTGATTTCAATTAATATTGTTTTGTCTTCTTTTATTTATTTCTTCGTTTTGAACGAAAAAAATTAATAAAAGACATGATTTTCTTTTGGCATAATCAGGCCCAATTTACTTTTATTGTAATTTGTTGTTTATCATATGTTAAATGTTTTCATTTAGCTAAAACTTTTACCTTTTCATTTTATCCTATGAAATAAATAAAGGGAAAAACTTATCTTGCAAACTTAATTAAAATTTTAAACTTGTCATTTCCTAAAATTAATTTCATACATTTTCCTTTCTTAAACTAAGAAATATCTCTTTTTTCATTATATATATATATATACTCTCGTAATTTATATTTTTTTTATCTTCATAACTTATATTTCTATAATCTCTATAACTCCTCATAACCCCCAAATTTAAATGTATAAACTTATACTAACTTATTGTGTTTCTTAATGAATCTATTTCTTTATACATAATAAGGGAGAAACATAGACAAGGTTGATATATGATCTCCATTTGTATTTATCCTTTTTCTCCCTTTTTTTGGCCTTTTCCTCAAATTTAAATTAATTATTTTATTATAAAAATAAACTACTTAATTTATTACAAATAAATATTACATTTATGAAAAACATATTTATAACAAAGACTCTTCACATACCAATTAAGTAATAAATATTAAAAATTAAAAATTATTTGATCCATTTAATTAGAGATTTGCCACGTAGATATAGATATGTATTAATATCATTTGAAGTCCTATATTTATGTCTTTTTTATTTGTCCTTTTCCACCATAATTGTTTTAATATTTTTACCTTCATAACTCATTTATTTAGTTGTTACACATAATAATATTTATAACTCTCATATTCTTTACCTTTTCATATTCATAACCCTTAAATATTAAATGTAAAAGTGAAGACAACTTATGACATTCCTTTATTTTTATCGATATAAATTTATTTTTTTTGTTTCATGAAATTCTATCTAAAGCTTTCCTTCATTTTCACTTAAATATCATATTCATGCCTGTGTTTGACTCGAATAAAAAAAGAAGAAAACTCTCAAATAGTGATAGGCTTGTGAAGTTGATATCGACAAAAGCTTAACATTATGTATTGCTTTTGGTTTTTCTTCTACCTTTTTAATGATTAAAATCGTAATGATATGTGTATTGTATTTTTTTTTCTTATGTATCGCTATGGTACGTACCTCTTAAGTTTAATTTTTATATGAATTTCTAATTGTTGTAACTCTATAATTTCCACTGTTGTTTATTTTTTACTTTAAAAAATAGTTTATTTATGTTATTTATTTTTAAATCATTATAAATTGCAACAATAAATATTGCGTTCTTTTGCTTCTTGTCACATGTAATTTTCTTATGTTTTTTCGTTATGGATTCAAATTGTACCTGTGCACATTTATAAAAATGTGTAATTATTTTATTTTATATATTTTTTATGTAAGGAGAAACTCTTAAAAAATATTAGAAATTTTGACTTAGATTCATATATATTAAATATATATTAGATACAAACATTGTTATATATAAAATATCTCTTTTATTTATATTATATTTAATGAATTATTCGTATTTTTATGATCGCGCAAAGCGCGGATGAGTTCTCTAGTGTCATATAAATTGGAGCGAGGAAGTCATTAATAGTAAGGGTAAATTACGAAGATCTTGACATGTTTGCAGTGAAATTTTTTTTTTTAAAAAAAATTACTATAAAAGTGTACAATAAAATATTATAGGTCATTACACATCTGTTATGAAAGTTATTACTCCTTCCGTTTTAGAAAGAGTGACCTAGTTTGACTTGACACAGAGTTTTAGAAAATAAAGAAGACTTTTTAATCTTGTGGTCTTAAATTAAAGTTATGTCAAATATACTACATTGTCCTTTAATCTTGTAGCCTTAAACATGCCACGTGAAAAACTAAAATTAAAATGTTACCAAAAAGAAAGAAAAAGACTATTCTTTTTGAAATAGACCAAAAATGAAAGGAGGTCCTTCTTTTTGAAACAAAAGGAGTAGTAACTAATGAGAGGCTCAATTGTGAATATTATTCTTTTGCTACTTCTCAATTTTTGATTTAGTTAAAAATAGCATTAATGAGAAAAGTAATTCTGAAAAAAATTTAATATACTTCATTAAAAATGATCGCAAGTATATGCTGTATAATTATATATTAGAAATATATATAAATATATATATATATATATATATATTTATGTAATATTTATACATTATAGCCGTTCTATCTTTTTTAAATGAGTTGATTTTTTTTTCAATCTAGATGAATTCAAATTTACTCTTAACAATGTTAAATTTTAGATATTAACTATTTTCGATGTTATAAAAATTGGGAACATGTACCCATTGATGTATAAATAAAATAAAATAAGAAAACTTGTAAATTTATTGAATAAAAGAAGAAAGAAAACAAAGAAAGAAAGGTACAAGTTCCATCTATTTATTTATTTATTTTTGGCAAGACTGCCATCAAATCACCCCCCCCCCCCCCCCCCTTTTTTTTTTTATGTGATTTTTCCCTCTTGCTTAATAGTCTTACATAACAAGTTAATTTTCTCAAACTCAAATTAGTTAATTGTTTATGTAATTCATAATGAGTATTGCACTTAGACTGCAAACAAATTTAAGTACTTTTAAATTATTTGCCTAAGTTAAAAAAGTATCTGTAAGCACTTAATTTTAAGTTAAAATGTTCAAATAAGTTAGAAATTAAAAGTCAGTCCAAATCAATCACATGGCTATTTTAGATATTTTAATTACTAATTAAATTATTTTGAATAAGAAAATTTGACTCATATAATTTCCCTTCCTTTGTTTATTTCAAAATCTAGTAGCATTTGGGATTTTCTTCCTTACTTTGCATTTATTTATTTAATTGATGATACCTTCAAAATTTTGAGTTTTCTTAGAACTAATTAGTTTTGTTATCAGTAACTCAATAAAGTTTAGAAAATAATATGTTTTTTTATTTTAAAAAAAATGTCATTGAAAGGATGAAATTTGATTGAAGAAGAAGAAAAAAAATTTAAAAATGGGGAGGGACACAACTTAACATGAGCGGAAAAGGATGAGAGTGAGGTAGGAAGAATAAAGAAAGAAAGAAAATGAAAGGAGGAGGTCAGCTTGAAAGTGAGAGTGGGTGGGTGAGATGGAAGATGAAGTGAAATTTAAGATGTAATTAAAATAAAAGTAATAAAAATAAAATATGATAAAAAGTAAGAGAGAGGAAAAAAAGATAAAGAAAAACTTAAAATGAAAAATAAGTATTTTTTAAATTAAATTAACACATGTCACATAATAATTGATATGTGATAACATTTGCTTTTTAAAATTTAAGATTGATCGAAAAATGATGTAATAATATTACTTCAAAATTGTTTAGGAGGGTAATAGGACGCCCGCATAGATAAGGTGTCTATTTGAAAATTCGAGATAATTTCAGGTGTCACTTTATGTCTTTCCTCTTATTTACTTACCTCATCATACATTTTGAAAGTCCCTTTTGGATTATTATTTTACAAGAAAAGAATCAACTTAGCAAGTGGTTGTAAATATTTTTAAACTTGACATAAATTATTAGTTTCATTCTCAAATTATAAAGGACCTTAAAAATAGGCCTCTACTTGACTAATTAAACTTAGATACATTCCGGTCTTCCATTTAACACATGACATAGCAAGTGGTCTCAAACTCTTGAATATCATACGGTTTTTAATAAAAAATCAAGAAAAATATTGAAAACATCTCTAAACTTAACTAGACTGTAGGAGTGTATTTCACTCCTACTACAAAAACGGATGTGTATTTAAGTTCAATTAGTCAAGTAAATGAGTATTTTTAAGATTGTTAATAATTTAAAGATGAAACTAATAATTTACGTCTAGTTTTAAAATGTTTTCAATACTTTTCTCTAAAATTTATCTAGCATCGAGAGATTTTGAAAATCAATTTCAAATATCAAAATCTCTTTCGAGCCTATTTTTGGGCTAAGATAAAATCATTGATTTCTTTTTAAGTAATGAAACTTATTTCAAATTTTTATATCTCATAGGAAGATTATATTCTGTCTGTTTATTTCTATTTCTCTATTTATTTGAAAAATATATTTTTATTACTGCAATTTTTAACAGAAAAGGCAAAAAAATAAATCATGTTTTATTTAATGTATTGATTACTTATTTCTCAAATCATTAATTTTCAAAACTTATTACTCGTATTAAACATTAACTATACAGATATTATGATAAATACATATATCAATCATTATTTCTTAAGGAGCATGCAATGTCCAAAGTAGAATGAAGGAAATTAAAGAATAATTTCTCTTTTTTTTAATTGTCATAATTTTCTCTTTGAGAGTAAAACGATACGAACTTTGACTGATATTTTAATATGTATTTTTTCATCAAATTGATATGGCTTTTCTTTTCTTTTTTTTTACAATTTCACACTACACTATGAATCTTCCTAGCTAATTATAATCTGACAAACTGTAGTAGCTAGTAATTGTGTTATTAACAATTTTTATTAAAATATCGTGTTATGATTTTAGGATAATGTATTATCTATTTCATTATAAAAATGATAATTTTATGTCAAACTTATCTATAATATAAGATTATGACTTGTGATAATAATAATAATGATATCATCAGTGAAGGTTCTACACAATTTGGAATTAGTAAGTACTTCATTCGTTCATTTTTACTTGTTAGGTTTGCACTTGACACACCAATTAATTGACATGATAATTTTGCCACATTGCCCTTATTAATTGATGTTTAATATTAAATCTTAAAAAATGATTTGGGAATAAATAACTAATTCTAATGGTTAAACATGATTTTTTTTTCTTTTCTTTATATGTTAAAATTGACAAGTAAAAGTGAAAATCTATTTTTGTGAGGTGAACATAAGAAGTATGTTTGTTTGGTACGATTGATGGATTGCGTACTATAATTTTTAAAACTTAGGAATATAAACATGTTTCCGTTTTTTTTTTTAATTTTAAAAGGTGAAATATATTTTGATAAACTTTGGTCAAATATTTTAACTTCAATCTAAACTTCACATAAATCTGATTTTCAAAAAAATATTGAAAATTTATAATTAAATACAGACTTGACCAAATGTTAGAGTTCAAATTCTGAAAAATGAAATTATTTTTAACAGAGAGTGAATTATTTTCTACAATGAAACTCTTCTACATGAATCCGAATTAATGAGGCCAAAAACGAATAATGACCACCCCTACCCCTACCCCTACCCCACCCCCACAAAAAGGAAAGAAAGAAACTAAGACTTACTTTTCAAATTAATATTTAAATAGTAAAAATAATAATATTGAAAGTAGTATAGGTTTTATTTTAGCTATATCGTAAAATGATGAAAATGTATAATTAACTTTTAAAAATAAAACACATTTTTCCCCTTTTGACTATACAGAAATGAAATATGATAGCCATTACTAACCATGGTTCTTTTAGTTCTTTTATTTTTGACATAATACATAAACACGATCTTTAATTTGGCTTCAACAGATAACTATGCCCTCCAACTTTGAGTGTGCACAAGTAGACTCTTAAATTTGTATAAAATTGAATAAGTAGACACACGTGTCCTATATGACATAAGACACATAAGATGTCATGTAGGTTACAAAATTGTCATGTTGAGTGCCATGTAGGACGATTGTATCCATTTATTAAATTTTATACAAGTTTAAGTGCGTATTTGTACACACCCAAACTTAAAGATCATAATTATCAATTGACGCCAAATTAAGGGTCATGTTTATATATTATGCCATTATTTTTCCTTGCCATTATTTTTCCTTGCCATTCTTTCACGTTATTGGAAGAGTTGAACATTAATATATACTTTTAAAAAATTCGTTGGATGAGCTCTGACGTGTCCAACATAAAATATAATAAATCATACATATAAATTATAATTAACCATCCTCTGCTTGCTTCTTAGATCAAGATAACCGATGATAATCTAAAGAGTAAATCTATCTTAATAAATTACATTGACAGATAAATTTATATTAAAAATTAAAACTTTGGCCAAAACAGAAGGAGATTAATATAATATATAATTTTTTCACACCTATAAAAGGGATAAATTTTGCGCTATTATTCTTTTGATATTTTTCTACTTTCTTCTATATTCTTTTCGAAATAGTAGATTGTTCATCCTACCTGCTATAATTTGTTAACGTAGGTTAATAGGCCGAACTATATTAATTTGTCTTTTCCGTAATATTTTTTTCCCGATCCTTAGTGATGTGATTTATCATCAATTAAAGTTTATTTTGTTAATTTTGTGTGATACTTGATTATTTCAATCCTAACGTTATTATTCATCGTGTGTGGCACATAATATAGTGACTGATATCGAAAGAGTACTATATACCTCCCACGCTAATTATTCGATAAAAAATTGAGTTAGGTATGCTGTATATAGGTTATATATTAGGGGAAAAGGGTCAAAAATACCCCTGATCTTTGGTTTATAGTTTGACTTTACTCTCGCCGTTAAAATGAAATTAATTTTACCCTTTCCGTTACTAATTTCACCAAAATTAATTTTACCCTTTTCGTTATTAATTTTGCCCCGATCCCTCTAGAGGATATAACCCATTCCCCTTTTACCCATTCTCTCAAATTTTACATATAACTTCTCCTCCATTGTTCTTCATTTCTCTTCCCTCTAATTCGGAATCAAACTCTGCGTTCATCTCCACAAGTAATATTTATCCACATTTTTTCGTAATTCGTTTATCACATTAAAATTCGATTAATTCAATAATCATATTTTTTTTTAATTCTCTTAAGTTACACAAGTTTGTTTACCGATAAATTTCATTCTTTCTATGTTTCCTTTTGCCACCCAACTTCCATTTCTGAATTTCTCCATCAAACCTAACTCTAAAAGCTAAAACCCAGTTCTCCAATTTCACTCAATTTTGTAGATTTTTCAGTTTTTTATCCCCAAATCTATCTGGGTTTATAGAAAAGTAAATAAAAATCGAATCTGTGTGTTCTTCTTCCAGCAGTACCCAGAAGGATGTCTTCTTGTTCCAGCAGTAGCCAGCGAGAAATCGAACAAAATTGCGAGCTCAGTCCCTCTCTCCGTATGAGGAGATTCTCAAATCGGGAGAGATGGAGCAATCTTGCTCGCATCTCGTTTGTACGAGAAGATTTTCCGAAAAACGAGAAAGGAAGGAACTTGTAGAGATGAACATAGAGTTTGATTCCAAATTAGAGGGAAGAGAAATTAAAAACAATGGAGGAGAAGTTATATGAAAAAATTGAGAGAATGGGTAAAAGGAGAATGGATTATCCTCTAGAGGAGTCGGGGCATTGAGTTAAAAATAAGGAATAGAGTTTTTAATTTTTTTTTTTTGGTAATTTAGGTCAATTTTGGGGATTTCGTCAAATGAGGAGCAATTTTGGTGAAATTAGTAATGAGAGAAGTAACGACGAGAATAAAGTCAAACTATAAATCAAAATTGCACTTTCACATATTATTGAATTATAGTTTTACATTTTCTAAGTATACTTACTTTCTATCTAATCAAGTTTCAATTTCACTTTTAACCCGTAGGAAACTTATGGCGATGCAATTGAAAATGGTGGTCGAAAGTTGAGTTGATTCGGTTGACCAATTTTATCTATTTATGATCTAATATTATTCATGATACTACATGAATAGTTTGGATGTTTTAAATTTTATTAAAAGTACTATAGCACACTTTGAAGTAGTTTGCATTACTAACTGTTGATGTTGAATATTAGAATATTTCAAAGTTTTTGTATTGTGAAGATATTTTTGGTTCTCTATTATTTAATGTGATGCTTTGTATTTCTTATTTAAAAAGTGGTTTCAAGATACATATTATAATAATAATTTTTTTAAAAAAATACTGTTATTATATTTTAATTTTTAATTAGAAAGTTGTGGCTTAGCTTGTATAAATGTGGCCACATAGATATAGGCATAACTACCTTCACCAACATTTTTATAGTGTGGCTGAATGTTGAAGAACAAGCAACAAGTTTAAAGTGTTGCCTATAAAGAATGAAATGTGACACTTCAAAAGTGTTGTTTTAAAGCACAAAAGTGTGCCCGTAGATGGTATACAGAAGTGTTGTCATAGGTGAATGCAAAGGCAACACTTTTTGTAATTCGTAGCCTTTTCCTCTTAAAAGTGTTGCCTTAGGGAAAAGGTTACGCTTGTTTAGGCCACCCCTTAAAAGGGTTGCCATAGGTAAAAAAGTGTTGCCTTTGATCAAAGGCAACATTTATTTATAGTTTAGGCCACATTTTTCAACTGTGATTGGAGGGCAAATTTGTTGTAGTGTTATCTCCACGTTTTTGGTCAAACTGAATGCTTTTGACAAATCGTAGTAAATAGTATGTACAATTTTCTTGGCTTGTTCATGAAATTTTCTTCATGGTTGGTGATATGAATTATACCTAATACGAAAAGACAGTTCTAGTCTAAACTTCCTCAATTTATTTGGATCAAGAAAAAACAACGAACATGGAATATAGGTGCTACAACTATTTTTTGGTTTCCCACTCAGTGTCCGGAGACCACATTGGAGCTCCGATTAAATTTGGATCGTGCACTGCAGAGCCTATTCGAGGGTGGCGCTCCCAACAAGATTTTCTCCATGTCCAGGGTTCGAACCCGAGACCTCTGATTAAAGATGAAACACTCCTACCAGTGTACCACAATTCATTTTGATAGGTGCTGCAACTATAATATACTATAACACTAGTATGGAAAAACACAATTTAAGTTTCTTTGGAGAAAAAGACTCAGAGTGTTTTCTTAGGAAGGAAAATGTTTTTCAAGATTTTTTTTTATTTAAAAAAAAGTAAGTTTCTTATTATTTTTCAGTGTTTGTTAATAACAAGAAAATATTGTCTCAAAAATATTTAAATATTATCTAAACAAATATTATGACACCAAATACGAACCAACACTTTAACATGGACCCGTACCCCATTGTAGTCGGAGTTAGTGGTGGACCCAGAATTTTCGTTCAGTGGGTTCGAAAAATAAAAGTATAAATGTGAAATAAGCCTTTGGAAATGGAAACCTTGAATTCTTATGGGTTTAAAACCAAACTTTTAGAACATTTTTTAAAGTAAAAAAAAAAAACTAAAAAAACAGAACTGAATTTTTTAAAAAAAAACTGAAACTGAATAAGAAAAAAATAAAACACTTTCACTGGGATTCAAACCAGTGACGTACATCATAAATTTGGGAGTACTTGCCACTGCGCCATCAGTTTCTCTTTGCTATTGAGGGGGTTCAAAATATATATATCTACAGAAATACAGAAAATTTACCTTATATATACCGTGTAATTTTTTACCGAGGGGGTTCGGGTGAACCCCTGGATACAACGTGGGTCCGCCCCTGATCGGAGTTAGGTCAAATTTTTTAATTTTCTTTCCAGAAGCAAAAGGGTGTTAATATAACTGTGCTTTCATTGATTTTTTTAAAAATTATTATTGGTATTTAGGATTTTGGAGAGTGTGGGAGAGGGAATGACGGAGCTTAGGAGATCATGTTCTTCCAGAATTTTTATGTTGTCAAACTTTTTAATAATAGAGAGTGAAAAAGGGACAAAAATTTAGTTAGTTAGTTAATTATAATATATATATACACCCCAAACTATTGAGGATTTTTCAGGAATTGAGTTAATGAATATAATTATCATTAAAAAAAATTAAAAAAACATAATTATCATAATGATGCTGAAATAGGGGAGGATAAAACATTTTCTAAAAAGTTTGTTAACGTAAAGAATTTATTTTTATTTTAAATATTGTTAGACTTAAATGATAAATATTTTGGAATGAACTTGCCTTTTAGAGTAAATAAAAGAATTAGGGGTCGTTTGGTACAAAGATTAATAATGCCGGGATTAGTAATGCTGATATTAGTAATGCAGAGATTAATAGTGCATGAATTAGTAATGCAGAGTTTATTTTTATCAAGTGTTTGATTCATTATCTTCCACCTCATCTTGTGTTTAGATTAAAACTTTATAAAAAAGTTCTTTCCAATTATACCCTTGAATTATTATGTGATTGGGTTAAGATAAATAATTGCCGGACAAATATTATTTTTTATGGCCTTCTAACTAACTATGAGAAGAACAATTTTGTTGTCACGTTTACCTTTTTTTCACTTCAATTATTTGAGGATAAATAATTGTATCTTAGTAAATTGATCACTTACAAAATGTCAATTTTCAATTTATAAAATATAAACTATCAACTTTTAAAATTGAAAAGACGGTAGACATAAACCATCTACATTTACACATAAAAATTGCAAGTTGTAGTTTTAATATGTATGCAATTTTATGAATTGTTCAAAACACAAATAATTAGAACAAACAATTAGTTAATATTAAACTACTCACATCTCAAATATTGTATTAATTTGTGTTGGGTTTATTTAGTAACAAACAACTCTCTCTAAATAATTTGTAAGCTAATTTATTTAAATAAATTTACTAGTACAAATATAAAACATAAAATCAAGAAAATAATTAAAATAATTTGAGGGATATTTTTGTCTTTACATAGACTTATCCCATGGTATTTTATCCAATGTATATAACTAATACCTCCAAATGGAAGGTATTAGTAATACATCCTATAATACCATGTAGGAGGTATAACTAATCCATGAATTAGTTATATATAGGTCTAAATTTCTACCAAACATAGTACTAAATAATACCATGCATAATACATGGACTATTTATTTTAATGCGGCCTACCAAACGACCCCTTAATTCATTAGTAAGAAAAATCAATTCATTTAAATATGGGTTGAGGGTATTTTTAGTCCAAAATACAGAAGAAAGGGTATCTTTGAATAACAAATAAAATAAAAATTAACTTTAGACCAAACAATGGAAGGAAGATACTTTATTTCAGTAGGTTAGAAACATTTTTGGCCTTATCTGCATATAATATATGCAGAATTGTTGAGTCCTTTTTCTAGACTAATGTTTTGACAAGACACCAAAAGAAAAAGACCCATTCTGCAAAAAGGGCTAATTGATGTAGTAATTGGAGTATGCATTGATGAGTTTTTTTTATCTTTGCCAAAGTAGTGGTAGGACATAGTCACTTGCCTTGATTTGTGAACAATATGTGAATGATGAATCTATACATTATTAGTAATGTCACTATGATATACACTTTTAATGAAAATAGAGAAAAGTAATTTTTAATTTTTAATCTATACATTATTATTTAAAAATCGCATTAATGAGAAACGTAATTTTGATTTTTTTAAATATACTTCATTAAAAATGATCGCAAGTATGTATAATTTACTATATAGAAGCATGATGACGACCGGACGATCAATGGCAATTCTGAAAATCTAATATGATTGAAGGGCAGAATAGTAATTATTCCTTAGCTATTAGAATGGATTTCTAGAAGGACATGGACCTTTCTTTTCCATTCCTAATCAGCAAGAGTGTCTTTTTTTCCTTGACCAAAAAATAAATTAAAAAGATCTTTTCAATTTTCATTTTTTTCAGAAGTAATACAAGGTATGACTTTTCTTTCGTCAATTTTCATTTTCAATAGTAATACAAGATATGTTTTTTCTTTCAAATTTCTCAAATGCTTTCTTGTTCTTTCATATTAAGGTTGTTGTTCAAGACCATATGAACATGTCCCTCAATTCGAATATCACACTGTAGTTATAATCAATATCCATAAAAATGTCTACATCAATTCACCAAATTTATATTTTGTAGGAAATAATAAATGGACAAACATTTTCATAATTTTGGAGGAAAAAATATAGTTAGAGATCGAGGGATAGAAATATAAGAGAAAGAAGGAATTGTTTGGAGTTGCAGGGAAAGTGAGTGGGCTTGTTTCATTAAAAAAAATCTCATCTGCACTAATCCACATAATTTTTCTTACCTTGTTAACCATTTGTTTCAAAAATCTAACCTTACATTCATGTTTCATCAAGAAAGTAAAATTAGATGAAGAAACAACAACAATAGGAGGGTGCATGTTTGGAAAAAAAGAAGATGAAGAAGCAGAATAGATGGATATCTAAGGGGACTAGATCTTTAAGGGTATATTTGTTATTTACAAAATATTTTTTAATTTAATTTTTGTTATAATTATACTTGTCCCCAAATTATTTCGACGTGGCAAAAATATCAAATATAAATGCCAAACTATCTTTCTCTAGAAATTTCCATTCATGCTTTAAATAATTTTTTAACGCTTCATATCCTTACCAACATTTTTTTTTCCTACTACATAGAAAAGCCATCACATGGACGACCACTGCAGTAAAAATTGTACAAGAAGCTATTTCAGTTGCACTTTAAAGTGTTGTACACGTGTCAATTGAAATCTGATTGGTAACTCCAAGTGGGTACCACAGACCAGCATAGGTAATTCTAGAATTATCTTTCCACTATCTTTATTCTAGAAATTGCCTAAAATTATCTCTCTCACACTATATTCATTCTAGAAATTACTCTCTCACTTATCTTCGTCTCTACAGGTATGCTCCCTCTATTTATTGCCCATATCTTTTTGTTTATTTTTTTCTTTGTCTTCTCTACAATTCTTGTAATGAGAACTTTTAAGTGAATTATTACAAATTTCAAAAAGAAAACTCGAGAATGAAAATCAAAGAGAGAAAAGGAAATTCACACAAATTTTTTCTTAGGGCCCGTTTGGCCATGCGATATGGTATCATGATATGGAATTATGCTATGGTATTATGATATGGAATCATGAGATGAAATTGAAGGTTTGTTTGGACATGTGATATGAAATTTTTGTGTTGTATATTTTCTTATAAACAAAAAAATCCTATAAGTTGTAAAACTATTAAATAGCCCCAATTTTTGGGAAAATGCATAAGTACCCCCCAGCCTATACCCGAAATCCCAGAGACACACCTAACCTTTACTAAGGTCCTATTACCCCCCTGAACTTAATTTATCTATAATATTCTACCCCTTTTCGGCCTACGTGGCACTATCCTTGAAAATTTTGTCAACATGCGCTGGGCCCACAAGATAGTGCCACGTAGGCCAAAAAGGGGTAGAATATTACATATAAAATAAGTTTGGGGGGGTAATAGGACATTAGTAAAGGTTAGGTGTGTCTCTGGGATTTCGGGCATAGGCTGGGGGGGTACTTATGCATTTTTCCATATGATTTACGTGGGCTGACTTCGAGTTTGTATAATTAGCCACATTTGTATATGTATAATTCGCAACTAACAATTCTTTGTTTGATTTGTATTTGTATTTGTATACGATTGTTTGTATTTGTATATGACAATGATTTACTTTGGTTTTTCAGTTTTGTCATCATATGCATTCAATCTTTTTGTGCATAACTTTTTAAAGTTTGAATAAACGTGTACTTTTTGGATTTTGTGTAATATAATTTACATAATGTAATTTGCATAATATATTTTGTATAATTGTTTAAAGTTCATACGTTTATGTTTGTATCAATTCGTTATTTCGAGTTTTTATTATATTTGTATAATTTTGGACTTTATATTACTCAATTATACAAAAATACGTGAATTATACAAACGTACCTGCAAATTATACAAACGAGATGTGAATTATACAAATTATTGTCCTCTCTCGATCACCTCTCTCCTCTCTCTCCCAATATCGTTCGCCTCTCTGTTCCCTCTCCCAATCTCACTCGCCTCTCTCCTCCCTTTCCCAAATACATATGTATAATATACAATTATCTAATCGATATACATATACAATTCACCTCTCTCCCACTTTCTGCCCTCTCTGGCTCGCCTCTCCCAATCTAGCTCGCCACTCTCCTCCCTATAACATGTAGCTACGAATCGTAATTAACAAACTATAGCTATGGAGTGTAATCAAGCTATTTTTGAGTGACTATATGCGAAAGTTCTTCTTAATTTTATCAACTCAAATTAGTTAATTGTTTATGTAATTCATAATGAGTATTGCACTTCGACCGCAAGCAAACTCCTGGATTGACTTATTTTAAATGTTTTTAAATTAAAATAATTTTAAATACTTTTAAATTATTTGCCTAAGTTAAAAAAGTATCTCTAAGCACTTAATTTTAAGTTAAAATGTTAAAATAAGTCAAAAATTAAAAGTCAATCCAAACCGATCACATGGCTATTTTAGATTTTATAATTACTAATTGAATTATATTGAATAAGAAAATTTGACTCACATTTTGTATAATTTCCCTTCCTTTGTTTATTTGAAAATGTAGTAGCATTTGGGATTTTCTTCCTTACTTTGCATTTATTTATTGGGGAAAATGCATAAGTATCCCCAACCTATGCTCGAAATCTCAGAGACACACTTATACTATACTAATGTCCTTATTACTTCTCCCCCTTTCCGAACTTATTAAATAATTTTCTACCTCTTTTCGGCTTACGTGGCACTATCTTCTAGGCCTAGCGCGTGTTGACAATTTTTCAAGCTATCTGGTTGATAGTGCCGCGTAAGCAAAAAGGGGTAGAAAATTATTTATAAAATAAGTTCAGAAGGTAATAGGACCTTAGTATAGTATAAGTGTGTCTCTGAGATTTCGGACATAGGTTGGGGATACTTATGCATAAAGAATAATTCCTTGTACCATTTTTCTTAGCTGGGTGAGGTATAGGATTTAGGTTAAAATAGTCATAATTCAATTCGTCTAATTTTTAGTTTAATTTTTGTTTTATATGTTTTAAACTATTTGATAATATTTTATTTTATATAGTATATTAAATAAAAAAAATATTTTTTAAATCAATATTTTAACAAAATTTCTTATGGGTAAAGAGACTGTTTGACACTATTGGTGGAAGACTAAAAACACTTATTTTGAGTAAAATAAACTTATTTTGAAAAATGTTTGGCTAATCAAGTTAACTACTTTTAAAAAGACAACGCACACTTATTAAGAAAAATATTTAAAGATATAATTTAAATTATACTTTTCACTATTGTGCTTTTGTGAATCATAAATATAATTTTATGAGTAGTACAATTTATTTCATACAAAATATAAAATTTCATTAAAGAAAAAGAAAAATATAAAAAAATTTCAAATATTTATATTGAACTTTAGACAACCCAATTATTTTAAACAATAAAAAAAAAATCTAATTTTTTTTAAGAGATTGTGATGGTGACAAAGCAAGGAAAACGTGAAGACAGAGAACTTGGGAACTTGGTTGCTTTTTTAATACCTCCTCCGTCTAATAATAGTGGTCCACTATATTTCTTCTATCCCTGATTACTTGTCCACTTTTCTTTTTCTAGTTGTCCCTAATTACTTGTCCATTTTGACAAATCAAGAAAGGACAAAATATTTTTACCTATTATATCCTCAATTAATTACTTTGAAAAAGGTAGAACTTTTTGAAAATCTTAAGTTTTTAATTCATCCACTTCATAATTAATAGGGTTAAATTGGTAAATTCATTATGTCAATAATTGCTTTTTTAATAGGTGTGTCAATTCAAAAGTGGACAAGTAATTAGGGACAGAGGGAGTATTATTTTTGGAAATTTTTTTTTGGCCAAAATGATATTTTATCTATGTTATTTTATCTTTTAAAACATTTTTACCCTTTTAACTTTAATACCTTTTAATTAAAAAATGAAAAAAACATCAGTTTATTTTAAAATAAAAAAATATTATAGTAGTTTTTTTAAATTTTCTGGCCAAATTCTGGCCGTTTAGCACTTCCCATTATTTTTTAACAATATTTATTAATTTTATGAAATCAATAGATAATTTTTTACTTAGTTTCTAATTTACTCTTAGCATTAAGTATAGTCATTTCTCTATTACATTTTTCAATACATTATATTATTATATTCAAAGGGTGATATAGTAAAATTACCCTCTATTTATAATTTTTTAAGAAATGTGTAAAATTAATAGTTGACAAGTATTGTTGGACAGATGAAGTACTTGTTTAATTTAATTAAAAAGTTAAAAATTAATTATATTTTTATTTTAAGTATTTAATAATTATATAAAATAATACTAGTTTAATTTAAAATTTTAAAATATTATTATTAAAAGTAATTTAATAAAATACATCTCAAATAAAAGGCTTTCTTATTATACCAAGTCAACACGAATGAAGTACTAAAAAATGAAGTACTCACTCAGTTTCATTTTAGTTTTTTTTAGCTTATCCCAAAAAGAATGTCACTTTATTATAATTAGAAATAATTTAACTTTAAAAATTATTTTTTACTCTCTTTGTTTATTTTTACTTGTCACTGTTTGATTTGACACATTCATTAAAAATAATTATTGATATATGTATTTTACTAAACTATCCCTATTAACTTGATATCAGAGTTTTAGGTTCGATGATCTCATCACACAAGGACATGTCTAGTAGAGTCTTGCAGAACGATATAGAGACGCCTTTACTTTTCTTCGAGAGACTATAGGACTTTAGGAAAACTACATTCTTTCCTTCTTTCGTGTGATTACTTGAATTCAAGTTTGTCATGAGTAGCTTTATAAGATGAATATAGTGGAGAGGTTCAGTGTTGAATTTGTGACATCAGTTTCAGGAAGACGCCAAAATATGGTGGCGGTCTCATGTTGAGTGCGGACCAGTAAATGCACTATCTATGACATGGGCAACATTTTCTAACTTCTTCAAGTAGAAGTATATACCCCAGACTTTGAGGGATAAAATGATATATGAGTTCCTGAATATAGAGCAATGAAAGATATATGTTGCAGCTTATGAGGCCAAATATCGTGCTTTATCTAGGTATATGACTCAACTTTGCTTCAGTCCGAAAGAACGGATTCACTGCTTTGTGAAGGGATTGAGGTCAGATTCGCATATTCAAGATTTATATGTGCTTCCTTTAGAAAAATCTTTTCAATAAATGGTTGATTTTGTGATGGAGGTAGAAGGGGGTGAAGCCAGATTACTTTGCCAAGGTGATAACATTCAAGAAGTTTCGTAAGAGATGACTAGATAATGAACACCATTTCTTTGGAAAACTCAATTAGTAAAGTTGTCATAACATTTATGGTGCTCAGCGAATGATGAAATTATGTTGCGCCAATTGAGGTCAGAATCTCTACTACAATTTCGTAGATTGAGTGTGTATCAAAGAGGGTCATGATACGACTACTACAACAAATATCGATGCATACTTAGTTAGAGTTATCAAGTTACTTTTGTTATTGACATGATCTAAGAAAGAATGCAAATTTCTTGGGCTAGAGACAAAACAAATTTGATAATGTTTTGCAGCTATTCAATGGGTAGAAATGTCGGGCTATTTGGGTACGATCTTCTCGATAGGTTTGATGTGTTCTAGTGATGATCTAACTAACTTTCATGGTGTGGTACTAGTGTTATATGGATACGAATACGTCAATTTTCAAGTGTGAATACTAACTACTTAAGAAGTTATATGTTATATGACATGTTCAAATAATGAGATTCGGTGTTGCATTCACATTTGAGAGACTAACTTGTTTGTTACTATGGACGCTTGGGTTAAGCGTTGTTTTTAAAGAAGATTTTAGTGATGGATCTTTGGTACAATATTAATGTATCTTATGAAGTGTATCTTAAGGATTCTAAATGAAGACTGCTGATTTTATCTTAAGCTCCAAAGGAGTGGATCGATACCAGAATGACAAATTTATGGATAAAGAAAATTCCAGTGAATATACTTAGGTGAATGCAATTGAAGATTTTAGTAAGAAAGTGCATATAAAATTAGGTTAGTCCTTTAAATTTGATTAGTATAATTGAGTTTGAGCTGTCATATTGATGAAAAGGTTGACTTCGTGGTGATTGCAAGGGCTAACTGAGCATGATGGTAATAAGAGTTCGTGATGGATTGTGATTGGGATGCAACTATATAATAAAGATTGTTGGTTAAACGAATTTTGTATGTAATAACGACTTGCGAGTATTTAAGGTTGTGATTTTCTACTATTTGGTGAGAAATGTGATTGTATGGAAAGTTTTAGGAGATACCGGGACACCGCTCAAATAGAATTAAAGGAGCTAAAGTCATAATGAGAATTTTTTTTAGTGGGATGTAGTGTAGCCTTCGGAAAGAGGTGAGAGTAAGAATATTTTCTTTTATTAGAAGGGCTAAAGAAGTATCTTTAGAAGATATTTGAAAATTGAGATTTGAACTTCAACATTGTAGTTGTATTTCATAAGTTGAACAATTACTATACGTTGATGTCGAATTCATTGGTTCTCCTACCTAGGAGGTTAAGTGTGGGCGCCTCTAATGACTCGTTTTGAGTTGTGACATATAATTAGAATAGTTTAACTTTAAATTGTTATTTTTTACTCTTCGTTTATATTTACTTGTCACTGTTTGATTTGACACATCCATTAAAAAATAATTATTGATATATTTATTTTACTAAACTATCCCTATTAAATGAATTTACTTTTTAGTATCAAGTTTTGAAAAATAAGTATTTAATGATGAGGTAAAATATGTAAAAATAATTGTCTATTCTTAATATGTCATAAGTAAAAAATAAAAATAATTTTTTTTAAAAAAAATAAGTGACAAGTAAAAAATGAACAAATGGAGTATTTTTTTTTCTTTAATTAAAAAATTTACAATCATATAAATATCTAAGTGTTTTTTAGACCATAAATATTTTTAATATTTTTTTAATTAAATATGGTATCAAATGAAAACCTACCGCATCAATTTTTGGGAAAATTGTATGAAATAACTGTAACGACCTGTTTCCGTTGTTATAGGGCCGAAAAATATTTTCGTAGTATTTGGATTTTCCCAACCTAGTTCAGATTTGGATGAAATCAGAGTCTTTAAGGTGGAGGGAAATCTGGTAACAACGGGGTGAGTTAATTATGATTTTGATTAAATGAGTAGTTAGATAACTTATTAAAGAACCTGTATGACTTTACATAATTGAATTCGAGTGAGTAGAACTCCCAGAATCGATCTTAGCGTAAAGGGTATTTTCTGATCGTCGTTGGTTAGAGGTGTTTTGTGAAATGAGGGGTCTTGGAATTCTTTAAATAGCTCACTGGTTCCATGCAAGCCGCTTTAGCGGGATTGGTGTCGCTCTGGCGGGGCCACTGCAGCGGGGTGAGGGCCGCTATGGTGGGTTCGACACGACTTAAAGTCGTAAATAAACCGTTAAACGACCTTATTTTGCACTTTTCTATTATTAGAGCTAAGGAACGAACCCCAGGCGACTCCTACTCATTTTTCACCATTCTTGAGGCTAAAGGTAAGATTTTCACTCCTCGAATCCATTTTTCGATCCGTAGAACGTAATAGAATGGGTGAATGTTGATGGGGGAGGGTTTTGTTATAGATTCTATGGTGGAAACAACCCTAATTTGGATAATTGGGATCATGGGTTTGATCTAGGGTTCATAGAATTGTTAGTAATTCGGGTAATTAGTGATTGTTTATTGATTCCCGTATTATATTGATTGTTTGTAGACCAAGAACAAGCGGAACAAATCTGAAAAGGGAAGGATCAAGTTTCTTAGGGTTTCAAGCTTGTTTCGAGGTAGGTGATGGTTGTGATTCTATGATTGTGTGATGTTTGTTCTTGCTTCATTATGATACTTGCATGTATATGAATGTTACATTATTGATCACACTTATTGTAAATGAGATAGATGTGTAACATCTCTCAATTTGAAATAACTAGGAAGAGGCTTATAATTGGAAATAGTCATTTTTGGAAAGAATTAAAATCTGGAAATTTGTTCAAGTTAGGAAAAGTTGAGTTTTGGTCAACTTCAAACAGAAATAATTCCTAGCTCAGGATGAGTTAGGTGTACTTCCAGATATGGTTGCAAAGCTCTTGGAAGGATCTTTCCAATGCCGTCGAGTTTGCACAAATTCGAGTTCGTATGAGTGAGTTATGCCCTTTGGAAGTTGGGCTGTTGGAATAAGGAAAGTCCAATCCGAAATTTTAAAGGGTAGTTTGGTCTTTTCCTTACCCTTTTATTTTAATTCGTTTTTTTTTGTGTAATTAATTAGGGGCCTAAGCTGAACTAGATCAGTTTACGCTTTTGGAAAAAAGGTTAGGGTTTTGAAAGATGAGAAAGATGAAGAACGTTCAAGATTCGTCGATTTCTTGGAGCTTTGCTTGTGGATTTCGTCGGAGGGGGATCCCTACAAGGTATGTGAGATCACATAGCGTTGGGTTAGTTCACCCACACGCCAAACATGTTTAATTCAGCGTATTTTCGTCCTAAAAAAATTGAGAATTTGATGTTTTTGATAGTTGTTCTTGAATCGATTTCGTTCTTGAACATGAGTTGGGATTAAGGAGTTTCTCGATGATTAAGTGTTGTTTCTTTAAGTTGTTGGGTTAGATTTTGTGTATATGATTTGGGTACACGAATCTAAAGTGAATTTGAGAAAAAGAATCGAATTAAAACGATTTAGGATCAGAAAACGAGATCAATAGCTCGTCAGAATTTTGCATGAAGGGAGGCTGGCGCGATGCGCCCTCATAGCGCCAGGCAGGCTGAGGCAGCGCGCCAACAGTGCGCCATATTTGAGCCCCAGTAAGTTGGGGCTAGCGCGGCACCCTCGGAATGCGTCCAAATCATCGTTTTTCATCAGTTTTCATCGTTTAGCCTATTTAAGTCCTTCTAAAATGTATTAACACTTCCTATTGATTCTAACTACTCTAAATGACTTCTAAACATCTAGAAATCATCCAAAAACATGAATTATAACCTTGAATCCATAAATTCAAATTCAAGGAAAGTTAAGAGCCAAGTTTAGGAAATTCTTCGAGTCTTTTCAAGAAGTCTTTTGCAAATGGTTTTAACTTTGTTTTAAGACTTACAGTTCAAGTTGAGTAAAGAGTAAAAAGTAAAGAGTAAAGAGTAAAGAGTAAAGATTGAAGTTAATTTCTTCAAAAGCATATGGGGACTAAGTATTCCCAAAAAGTTTTAAAATGTTTTCACATTTAAATAAGAACGGAAACTGAGATTTTCAAAGAGCCTTCAGGCTAATTTTCAGAAAAGAAAAATAGCTTTCTAAATGACGCAAGCAGGGAAACTGAGATTTCTGAGATGGCCTTTGAGCTAAGTTTTTGAGTACTAATCTCAAATCACAGAAGAAATATGTTTTTAAACATAAAGAACTAAGTATTTTTGGGAGTAGTATTGAGCACCGATATGGGAATGCGAGTTCATAGTAACTCAAGTCTCAATAAACCATGTAGCCATGATGGGTAGAAAAGGGTCATACTTTTTAGATGAATCATTTTCGCATAGACTAGTGGATCCACTTAATGAGTTAGGTTCCTATATCACGACAAGGTATAGGATGGGCCTCAACAGCGTAAGGTAAATCGTTGTATCATCACTAATGTTCTTAAGTGATGGTTGTCGGTTGGAGAAACTCCCACAACAGTAGTAGCATGGTTCTTCAAGGAGTTCTGCTTAGTGTGAATGTGGGTATGAGATTTCATTCATGCATTGCACAAGTAGACTTTGAGAGGGAGCATGGTTTGTCTTTTTATGATATTATGATTATGAATGGACAACATGTTTTCAACAGTTTTTCTTTATATTGCACTTGTTTTAAACTGCTTTATAATGAAATGAGTTTATTTAAGTATTCTAGAGTTGAGAAGAGCCAAGGTAAGTGTTTCTTTCATAATCTCTTTTGAGCTTATATTCTTTTAGCATTCCAACTCGCATACTCGTACATTTAATGTACTGATGCCAGTTGGCCTGCATCGTCTTATGATGCAGACACAGGTAACTAGGATCGGCATCCGGCGCATTCGTTGATCCAGTGAGTAGTTCAGAGTCTGTTGGTGAGCCTCTTTGCATTCCAGAGGACTCCTTCACATTGCTTTCAGTTTTAGTATTAGTTCATTAGGGTGTCGCGGGCTTGTCCCGACATCCATCTTAGTTGTTTAGAGGCTTCATAGATAGTCAGACAGTCAGTTAGTGAATTCAATTGTCTTTACTTTTCATTTCATATGTTAAGACTTGAGTTGCTATTTTGGCCAAGTTGAATGTTGACTATTACACATTCTAAGTTATTTCATTAGTTAAGTTGAGTAGTGTGCTATTGATCTTTATAAATATGCATATAGTCTTCCGCTGAGTTAGTTAGCCAGGCCAAGGGTACACTTGAGGCCAACAATGGTTTTTGAGTGCCGGTCACGTCCAGGGTGTAGGCTCGGGACGTGACAAGATGAATGATGGTTTCCATGAAATGATGACTTAATTATATGATCTTGAAGATATACTTATGATTGTGGTGTGTTGAATGGATAGGTTGCCACGTTCCAACATAACTAACTTGGATCGGTTGCCACGTTTTGGCAAACTAACTTAGATCGGTTGCCACGTTCCAGCATAATTATGAGATCGGTTGCCACGTTCCGGCATAATCATTGGATCGGGTACCACGTTCCGATATGCTAACTGTTTGGGTTTGGGTTTCATGAGAGGACCAATGACTTGTCATAATTGTGTATCTTGCGAAAATGTGAAGTTGTTCATTGGTCGTATATGTTGATGATATTGTATATGTTCGATATGTGTATGTGATTGTATTGTTGTATTGATTAATGTATGTTACACTTAGTGGGATAGCCGCGTGATCCTACCAGTACACTGTGGTTGTGTACTGATACTGCACTTGCTCTTATTTTTGTTGAGTACAGGGCATCTTCAAGCGGCTACTGACAGACCTCGCTTAGGAGATCAGTGATCGTTCGAACTTAAGGGTGAGTCAATTCTTCCAAGCTTCCATGGGTTTTCTTTTGTCTTGTCCACCATTTTCGTACTTAGACTATGTTCTAGTTATTTGATTAGTTCATTAGATTGGGGTTGCATCCCTTCTTGTTTAGACTTGTTGAACTTTAGATGTTTTGGTACATTGACTTTCAGGTTCTGGGAATTACTTTCGCATTGTTAAATTATTATTGTTAGACTTTTGTTAGAGTTTATGGGAACTCTATTTATTTCCTTAGTATTTAACTTGCTTATGTAACTTAAATGTCTTAGTTTTGATTTAGTTGCTTGGTTTGAGTTGTAGTAGTGGTTCTCCCACCGAAGAGTTAATGTGGGTACCAATCACGACGGTCTGGGTCGTGACAATAACAAACTATTAATTCAAATTAAATGTTATAGTCATAGTTTATTTTATTTGTAATTCACAGCAAACATTTTTTTTTGTCATCTGGTTCGGTATACAATTAGCCATTTTTGGTATACAATTACCCTTTCGGTATACAAATGTATAAAATATATAAAATGCGTTTGTGTTTGTATAAAGCGAGAGAAAAGTGTATATACAAATACAAATACATATTTTTTCGTCATATAAACTTATAATTATAGAAATACAGATCTTATTATACAAATTACAATGTATAAATGAATTTATACAAAACTGGACAATTTGTATAAAATTTGATGTATCTAGCGAATTATACAAATCAAAATCTCCATAGCAAACATAAAATTTATTATGGAACGCAATTATACAAACTATAGTTATAACATACACATATGATTTTTATATTTGCTATAGGTGAAAGTTATTCTTAATTTCCCCCCCTTAAATATCATATCAAATTAAAGAGTGCCATATAAAATACCTTTGGAGTTCTAGTTAGTGGATCACTTATGATTTTTCCCAATAAACCACCTAAGAGTTAGGACCTACAATGAAAAGTTGTGGTGGGTCATAAATACCTCTAGATTTGACAACACCTTTTAAAAGTAATTTTTGAATTATTATTTTTAGATAAATAACATAAAGTAATACTTGAAGTTATCTTAATATTTTAAAAAAATATCTTAATTATGTGGACGTCCTATTACCCATCTTGATAACATGGGCAACATGGATGACACTAACATGAGTGGCATATACCCCTCAAGACCATTCACACGGAGTCAAGCAAAGGATCTCCAAGGCCTACAAGCAATGTTCATGAAAAGGGAAGCATTAGAGGAGCTTGAAGGTCACCAAAGAAAAACATACAATGTGTGTAAGGTACATCAAAATGAGAAGGAAGAAGGAAAGAGGCCATGTGTGGAAATGACCATTTCATGAATTCAAGAATTCACAAAAGAAGGCAACCAAACAAGGCCCTTATCTCATTAAGGGTAAAATTGTCAAAAAGTGTCTTGTTTATATTTTTAGTATAAATAGTAGTCTCTTTTATTTTGAGAAGACTTAGACTATATTGAATATTGACTCTCAAATTATAATATCTTCTTAGTGAGTAATTAGTGAGTAATTAGGGTGAACTCTTGGGATTGCTTGTTAACTTCTTGTGTTTGATTAATCAAAGTGTTACCCCTTTGTGATTCTTGGTTTCATTTGATTATTCTTCCTTGGGTTGAATTTAGGTTGTTGAAGTCAATTGGGAGGTGAGGGTTTTAGTCCCTTGTTGCCCATAATTTCAATAACTTGAGTATTAATCCACATATCCTTTCTTTCTTTATTCCTTTCCTTCCTTGATCGTTATCATATGGTATCAAGAGCCTAGGTTTAGATTTGTTCTTACAAATCTAGTCTTGGTTTTTAAAAAAAGTCCAAAAAAATTGTCAAAAAAAAAAAAAAATCTGATTTTTTTTTAAATTTTGATTTATTGTTTTTGACACTAGATCCTTGTTCCCTAGTGTTTTTTGAGTCTAGGTTTCAAATTTTGTTCAATTTAGAGTTGTAGAAGTGAAGTTACCATTGAAGGGTTTCAAGCTTTTCAAACTCTTCAAATTTTGAAAATGAGTCTTTTGATTGAGGAGAAATTGGAGGTTAATAATTAGTGGGCTTTGTTCTCTTAGTTGAAGGAAAGAAAATCCTAAATTTTGAGCCAATTTCGAGTTGATTTGAGTGTATTGGGGTTTAGTGTGTGTTCTTGGTGTTCTATGTGTATTTGGTGTCTTCAACTTGCTCTTGAAGAAGAAGAAAGAAGAAAGTACATTTGATCCAACTTTTCAAGTCAAAGTTGGTCAAAGGTGTTTTTTTTTTGGGGTCCATTAGTGGAATTTAAAAAAAAAAAAAAATGAAAGAGAGAAAAAAAAAAAGTGCCACGTGGACCGACACATCAGCAGACAACCTGCCAGCGACGCCCAGTCGCACTTGACGCGCGTGTGCGTCAGTTTTAGAGACCAAAACCTGCAGGTTTTTTTTAAGACCCCAAAAATATTCTAAGTATGAAAGTTTTTTGGACCTAGAAAATTTTCTAAGTGTCCAAACTTCGTGATTCTTTTTCTAACATTTTTCCCTTCAATTCCTCAACTATTTAACAATTAATTATCATGTTTTATTACTTGTTAACTAGTTTTAATCATCAAATGATCCAATCAAAGTCTTACAAGTGATGGACTTCTTTGAGACATAATTTTTTTTCTAAGTGTCCAAATTCACTTCTTCTTCTTCTAAACTCATTTTTCTTCTAATTTTCAGCTATTTAACAATCAATTAACATCTTTAATTACTTTTAACTAGTTTTTAATCATCAAATCTTTTCTTTGATCCTTCAAAGTAAGTAACAAGAAGTAATTCTTCTACTTTTGTTACTTGGTTTATTTTGAGTCCGAATTTTTTTTGGTACTTCTTTCTTCTACTTTTATCATCTTAATTCGTTGATAACCTTCTTGATTCAAGTCCGTTAGTTTTTTTTTCTTTTTTTGGGTCGTCCTTCTTTCAAGAGTCGCAAGAATCCACTCCATCACAAAGGATAGGTGATCTTGAGTTGATTGAACGGAGCTAGTTCACTATCAATTTTGAGACGACACCATAGAAGGTGGGTTGAGAGCTACATACGAGTGACGTGAGGCTTTTCTACTAATCTCGTTTGTTGAGTTTTGTAGGTATCATGTCTAATACAAGTCCAATTGGGGAGAGCTCGGAGAACATCATGGAGGTTCTCGCCAACATCTCTAAGCAAGTAGCGGAAATGAATGGAAGGATGGGAGGTATGGAGGAAAGGTTGGTACGGGTGGAAAATGAGAATAGAAGGAAAGCAATTCAACCCGAATATGAGGAGATAAGGAGGGCATCGGTGCATTCCACCACCCTTGCTCGGGGACAAGCTCATAATCTATGTTCTCCTCCACAAAGCCGAACCCGAAACTACCAACGCACCACTTTCCAAACTCCCAACCCTCCAAACCACCTAAGACAGCCTACGCCACATCCAAATCCACAACCTTATCACCCGCCACAGGAGAATCTTCCTTTTGTGGCTAACTAAGTCCAATACCAAATACCATTTCGAAATGATTCAAATGCATATTTTCATGAACCTACATCACATCCACAAAATGCACCACAAATGCCCTACCAAGACTACCAATACCAAAATCCTCTCTATGATGAAATTCATGAGGAGTTCAATAATGATGAGTTTTGGGAGCTTAGGGGTAGGGATGGAAATGGAGTACGAAGGGAAGGAGTACGACCTTGGGACTTGGGGTGGGACCAAGGCATAGGAGATCAAGAATATGGTAATAGAGGAGATAGAATGGGATATAGAGGCGATAGGATGGGAAATAGAGGAAATAGGTTTAGGGAGAGGGATAGGATGGGAAATAGAGGAAATAGGTTTAGAGAGATGAATGATCATCAAGATAGGGGCTTGAACACTATCAAGGTCACACTTCCAAGGTTCAAAGGAAGTAGTGACCCCGATGAGTTCTTGGAATGGAAAATTCAAAATGAGCGGATCTTTCTCACAAATGATATCTCAGAAACTTTGAAGGCGAAGTATGCTCTCACGCAATTTGAGGGGTACGCATCAACCTGGTGGGAGTCCAAGAGGAGGGAAAGGGAGAGCCATCATAACTATGAGTTACCTACTTGGCAAGAGTTGATTGGACTTATGGAGTTGAGATACTTGACTCCAAACTACTACAAAGAGGTGCTCAATAAGGTGTACATGTTGAGGCAAGGTACCAAAACTGTGGAAGAATATTATGATGAGTTTGAGAACTTACGGATGAAGTCTAAAATTGAAGAGAATATGGAATGTACGGTGATACGATTCGTGGCAAACTTGAGGTATGATATCTTGAAGCCCTTGAGGCTTAAGCACTATGAGACTCTTGAAGCGGCTTTCCATGATGCCTCAAAGGTAGAAGCAGATTTGAAAGAAGAAAAGTCATACAAGGCCAAAAGTTCTTTAACTTCCACATGGAGCAAAGGTAGAGATAATTGGAATACGACATCCTCTAGGGAGCAACCTAAAGGTGGAGGTCAAGTTGCCCAAGTCAAGCTTGATTACAAATCCAAGGCAAGTGAGCAACCACAAGGAGGTAACTATGTTAAACCTACCTTTCCTCGACCCTCTACAATGCAATGCTTTAGATGCCAAAGGAGGGGACATGTTGCTAGTGAGTGTCCAAATAGGAGAATAGTTATTGCTCTTCGTGATGGATATAAGACTGAAGATGAAGATGAGGGTGAAGAAAAAAATGAGGGAGAAGGAGATAGGGGTGAAGGAGAGGAATGTGCTTCAGGGGATGAAAAAGAAAGGTTGGACGAGAGGGTGAATTTTGCTTGCTTCATGAAGAAGGGAAAGTCATTGCTTGATGATGATGAAGACTTGAACATGAATGTCAATCTTTCATGTGTTGTGAGAAGAATTATGGGAGCCCTTGCAAAAGAAGAACTTGACCAAAGGGAGAATCTATTTCATGCTAGGTGCAAAATCCAAGATAAAGTGTGTTCTTTTATCATTGATAGCGAGAGTTGCACCAATGTGGTGAGTAGTTCCTTGGTGGAGCGTATGAAAATACAAACCAGCAAGCATCCCAATCCTTATAAGCTACAATGGCTCAACGAGAGTGGAGAGATGAAGGTCCTCAAACAAGCAAGTATTCTGTTTAGTGTGGGAAAGTACAATGAAGAATTGGTTTGTGATGTGGTTCCTATGTTGGCATGTCACCTACTGTTGGGGAGACCTTGGCAATTTGATAGAGATGTTGTGCACCAAAGGAGATCTAACAAATACACTTTTGTGATTGAAGGTAAAAAGTATGTGCTTGCACCTCTCACTCCATATCAAGTGAGTGAGGACTATCGGGCTATGAAGGAGCTTCGGGAGAGAATAAAAGACGAGGCGGCAAAAGGTGAAGGTGAAAGCTCCACCATCGTTCCAAAGGAGGGGAGTGCCTTGGTTAAAAATAATAAGAACATGTGCATGATAGCAAAGCCAAGCAAGTGTTTAAAGGGTGTGGATGAGGAATGCTTTCTAGTGTGCCTTGTCAACACCAACCTTTTGTTACATGCTAATCAAGATACTAGCACTTTGCCTAGTATTATTTCTTCTCTTTTGCAGGGCTATGATGAGCTATTTCCAGATGAGATGCCCGCTGGATTACCACCCTTGAGGGGAATCGAGCACCAAATAGATTTTATATCGGGTTCACAAATCCCCAATCGTCCAGCTTATAGAAGTAACCCGGCAGAAACCAAAGAGCTATCAAGGCAAGTGGAAGAGCTTCTTGAGAAGGGGTTGATCAAGGAAAGCCTAAGTCCTTGTGCCATACCGGTAATTCTTGTTCCCAAAAAGGATGGCACTTGGAGAATGTGTATTGATTGTAGAGTCGTAAATAAGATCACGGTGAAGTATCGACATCCCATTCCTCGACTTGATGATATGCTTGATGAGCTATGTGGTTATATTATTTTCTCCAAGATTGACCTTCGAAGTGGGTATCATCAAATTCGTATGAAACCGGGTGATGAGTGGAAGACGGCCTTCAAGACAAAGTTTGGGCTGTATGAATGGCTTGTGATGCCATTTGGATTGACGAATGCCCCAAGCACTTTCATGAGATTGATGAACCATGTTTTCAAACCCTTTCTCAACAAGTTTGTTGTGGTGTATTTTGATGACATACTTGTGTATAGTAAGACAATGGAGGAACATGTATCCCATTTGAAACAAGTGTTTGATGTCCTACTACGAGAGCGTCTCTTTGCTAATTTCAAGAAATGTTCATTTTGTGTTGATAAAGTTGTGTTTTTCGGTATTGTGGTTAGTGCAAATGGGATTGAGGTTGATGACGAGAAGGTGGAGTCCATCAAGACTTGGCCGATCCCAACCAGTGCAACTGAGGTAAGAAGTTTTCATGGGTTAGCAAGTTTTTATTGGCGATTTGTGAAGGGCTTTAGTTCAATTGTTGCTCCTTTGACCGAACTGATCAAGAAAGATATACCTTTCGTATGGGGTGAGGAGCAGGAGAAGTCTTTTCAAGCCTTGAAATTGATGTTGAGTTTTGCACCCTTACTCCAGCTACCCAACTTTGACAAGGCCTTTAAAATTGAATGTGATGCTTCAGGTGTTGGTATAGGTGGTGTGTTGATGCAAGAATGAAAACCATTAGCTTTCTTTAGTGAAAAGTTAAAGGGAGCTACACTCAAGTACTCAACTTATGACAAGGAATTGTATGCACTTGTGCGAGTGTTGGCTCATTGGCAACACTACTTGTGGCACAAAGAGTTCGTGATAAAGACCGATCATGAGTCCTTGAAGCATCTCAAGGGGCAATCCAAGTTGAACCAGCGACATGCTAAGTGGGTTGAATTCATTGAAACCTTTCCCTATGTGATCAACTACAAGCAAGGCAAGGAAAATGTGGTAGCGGATGCTCTATCACGAAGGTTTGTATTGGTCAATACCTTGGTTTCTAGAATGATGGGGTTTGAAAGCTTAAAGGGATTCTATTCTATGGATTCCGACTTCAAAGATACCTTTGATAATCTTAGTCAAGGGAAGCGAGTTGATAGGTACCAACTGGTTGATGGTTTCTTGTTCAAAGATGGCCAAGCATGTGTGCCCATGAGCTCATGGAGAGAGTTATTTGTCAAGGAGGCTCATAGTGGTGGTTTGATGGGACACTTTGGGGTACCAAAAACACTTGATATTTTTAAGGAGCAGTTTTTTTGGCCCAAGATGAAGCATGATGTGGAGAGGATTTGTGGACAATGTCTAGAATGCAAGCAAGCCAAATCCACGACTAGGCCCCAAGGTAAGTATACTCCTCTTCCTACTCCAAATGGTCCGTGGATGGATATTTCTATGGACTTTGTGTTGGGACTTCCTAGGACTAAAAGAGGACATGATAGTATATTTGTGGTAGTGGATAGATTTTCTAAAATGGCTCATTTTATTCCATGCCATAAATGTGATGATGCATCCCATGTAGCATCTTTGTTTGTTATCAATATGCTTAAATTGCATGGAGTCCCTCAAACCATTGTTAGTGATAGGGACTCCAAGTTTCTTAGTCATTTTTGGAAGAGTCTATGGGGTACACTTGGTACCAAACTTATGTTCTCTACTTCTTGCCATCCTCAAACGGATGGACAAACCGAAGTAGTGAACCGGACTCTTGGAAGCATGCTTCGATGCATGATTAGAGGAACCCCAACTACTTGGGAAGACCGTTTACCCTTGAGTGAATTTGCATATAATCGGTCTTTCCACTCCTCTATTGGAATGTCTCCATTTGAGGCATGTTATGGTTTTAAACCTTTGTTTCCATTAACCATGATTCCTTTGTCTAGCGATGTTGTTGTGAGCCTAGATGCCAAGAAAAGGGCAAAGGAGATGATGAACATTCATGCCAAGGTCAAAGAGGCCATTGAAAAGAACAATTCAAAGGTGGCCATTCGAAAGAATCGAGGGAGAAAGGAAGTGATCGTCAATCCAGATGATTGGGTGTGGGTGCATTTCCGAAAGGAGAGGTTTCCACAAGTACGAAAAGGGAAGCTAAGCCCAAGAGGGAATGGACCCTTCAAAGTACTCAAGAGAATCAATGACAATGCTTACATGATTGACTTACCAAGTGAGTATAATGTTCATAATGTTTTCAATGTTAGTGATTTGTCTCCTTGTGTTGTAGGTGATCCTTTGGATTCGAGGACGAATCATTTTCAAGAAGGGGAGGATGATAACATGGGCAGCATGGATGACACTAACATGAGTGGCGTATACCCCTCAGGACCATTCACACGGAGTCAAGCAAAGGATCTCCAAGGCCTACAAGCAATGTTCATGAAAAGGGAAGCATTAGAGGAGCTTGAAGGTCACCAAAGAAAAACATACAATGTGTGTAAGGTACATCAAAATGAGAAGGAAGAAGGAAAGAGGCCATGTGTGGAAATGACCATTTCATGAATTCAAGAATTCACAAAAGAAGGCAACCAAACAAGGCCCTTATCTCATTAAGGGTAAAATTGTCAAAAAGTGTCTTGTTTATTTTTTTAGTATAAATAGTAGTCTCTTTTATTTTGGGAAGACTTAGACTATATTGAATATTGACTCTCAAATTATAATATCTTCTTAGTAAGTAATTAGTGAGTAATTAGGGTGAACTCTTGGGATTGCTTGTTAACTTCTTGTGTTTGATTAATCAAAGTGTTACCCCTTTGTGATTCTTGGTTTCATTTGATTATTCTTCCTTGGGTTGAATTTAGGTTGTTGAAGTCAATTGGGAGGTGAGGGTTTTAGTCCCTTGTTGCCCATAATTTCAATAACTTGAGTATTAATCCACATATCCTTTCTTTCTTTATTCCTTTCCTTCCTTGATCGTTATCACATCTAAACAATTTTAAATTGATATTATTACTTATTTTTGTTCAATTGACATAACAAGTGTATGCACTCTTTTTAAAGAAACGCGGGCAACCTAAAATAATGAATATAACTTTATTTTTATAGGCATTTTGTTATAAAATAGAGAAAATACATAATTACCCCATTAAAACAAGACCTATTTTTTAAAATGACACTTGAACTTTTTAGGGGTCCTATTACCCCCTTATTCTTCTTTAGAATGAATTTATTATCCCATTACGTGCCTACGTGGCATGTAGAGTCTAGTTCACTCTCTGGTAGAGAGTGAGCTGGAACAAAAAGTAAACAAATATTTATTTAAGTATTTATTTAATTAGAAATATTTTTTTTCTTTTCCTTTATTTATTTTATTGTACTTTCTCAATTCTTTAATTTTGTTATCTTCTTTCCCAATTTTTTCAAAAGAACCAACTACCTCTTCTCTATCTTCTTCAACTTAGAAAAATCATTTACTTCACTCATTCTTTTCCTTGTCTTATTTCTTCTCTTTGTTCCTTTTTCTTCTCTTGCCCTTATTTTTTTTTCAAAATAGTAATAATTGTAAACCTCCTTGATAACATTGTTCCTTTTTTTAAAAATAAAATAAAATAAATTGTTATGTAGTTCTTTAGCATGTAGATAAAGAAATTTCTTCGATTTGAGAGTATTATGGAATCCCATTACCTTCATCGTAATGGAGTTCCGCTGCATAATTGTTGTAATTTTGAAAAGGAGATGCTAGATTGAAGGTGATTGCTAATTTTAAATTTATAATTTGTTAGTAATTTTATTTTAAATTTAACAATAATTTGATGATATTAATGGTGGAAATGGTATTATAATAGTGACGTGATGAAGACTACTACGAAGAATTCACGAAGATGGCGGCAACGTAGAGGATTTATGGTGATGGCAGCTAGAAGAATTGAAGAAGAGAAGAGGAGGGTAATTGTAACATCTTGCAAATTAAAATAACTAAGAAGAAGTTGAGAATTGGAAACAATCATTTTTGGAATGAATTGAAATCTAGAAATTAGAAATTTTGTTAAGTTAGAATAAGTTGAGTTTTTGTCAAATTCAAATGGCCATAACTTCTAGTTCTGGATGAATTAGGAGTACTTCAAGATATGGTAGGAAAGCTCTTGGAATAATCTTTCCAACGCTGCCAAGTTTGCGCGATTCTAAGATGGTATGGGTGAGATATGCCCGTTGGAAGTTGGGTTGTCCAAATAAGGAAAGTCTAATCCCGATTTTAGAAGGGTAGTTTGGTCTCTTCCTTACCCTTTTATTTTAATTTGTTTTTGGTAATTACATAGGGATCTAAATTGAACTTGGTCAGTTTACGCTTTGGAGAAATTGAGTTAGGGTTTTAGAGAAGAGAAAAGAAGAGGAGAAAAGAGAAGGATAAGCAAGGAAATCGTCAAGTTCTTGAAGCTAGACTCGTGGATTTCGTCAAGGGGTGATCCCTACGAGGTAAGTGAGTTCACATAGCATTGGGTTCGTTAACCCAGGTGCCAAACATGTTTTATTCAGTGTAATTTCGTCCTAAAAAGATTGAGAATTTGATGTTCTTGAGCTGTATTCTTGAATTGCTTTTGTTCTTGAATTTGGGATCAGATTGAGGAGTTCTTGAGAGTTTAAGATCGATTATTAGAGTTTCTTTGAGTTAGATTCTTGTGTATATGTTATGGGTACCTGAATCTAAAGAGATATTGAGAAAAATAATCGAATCTAGGCGAATTGGGGCTAGAAAATGAAGAAGGAAAAAATCGAGCAAAACTGGGTACCACGTGAACCTGTTCCTCAGGATTGTCAAAAATTTTCTCCGGGTCACAGGGGTGTCGCGGAGTGTTCTGCCTCAAAATTTATTTTGCGACCAAATAATTTAATGCATATCCTCGTCGCGGACTTGCTTCCAGACAGTGATTTCTTGATCTTTTCTCATGTTTAACTATCTAAAATCACTTCTAAATATCATGAGATCTTTCCTATTACAAAACTCAATCCTTGAATCCATAATTCACTTCAAGGATTAGTTAAGAGTCAAGTCAAGAGAAGTTAATAGTCAAGTCAAGAGAAGTTCATAAAGTTTTCCAAAAGTCTTTTACAAATGTTTTAACTTTGTTTTAGGACTTAAGCTTTGAGTTCAGTAAAGAGTAAAGTTTGAAGTTAATTTCTTCAAAAGTATATGGGGATTATGTATTCCCAAATGGTTTAAAATGTTTTCGCATTTAAACAAGAAAGGAAACCTCGATTTCCAATGAGCCTTCAGGCTAGAATTTAGAACAAAGTAATCGCTTTCTAAGAAAGCAAGAGAGGAAACTTTGATTTCCAAGATAGCATTTGAGCTAAGTAGTATTGTGCACCAATATGGAGGAGTTCAGACAACTCACATCCCCATAAATCATGTAACCACCATGAGTAGAAAAAGGTCATACTTTCTAGATGATTCCTTTAGAGATTTTTAGCATAGACTAGTGGATCTACTTAGTTAGTTAGGTTCTATACCCCCAACAAGGTATAGGACGGTCCTTGGCAGCGTGAGGTAAAACAATGTATCACCACTGTAGCTCTTCAGTGATGGTTGTCGGTTAGAGAAAATCCCACAACAGTATTTTATATTTTTATATACAAACAGAGCTCATACTGTATCTTTGCATACATACAAAGTTATTATTGTATTTCTAAATACACAGAGTTGACATAATGTTTTAAACAACTTTTTCTTATATTGCACTTGTTTTTAAACTGCTTTATATTGAAATGAGTTCAGTTATGTTGAGTTGAGTTGAACCAGGTAAGTTCTTCAGTTCCTTTCAGATTCTTTTCAAGCTTATGTTGTGTTTAGCATTCCAACTCGCATACTCGTACATTCAGTGTACTGATGCCAGTTGGTCTGCATTATCTTATGATGCAGACGTAGGTAATCAGGATCAGCATCCAGCGCCTTGTTGATCCAGTTAAGCTTCAGAGCTGTTGGTGAGCCTCTTTGCATTTCGAAGGATCCCTTTTTTCATTACTTTATCATTTTAGTTCATTAGGACTTCGTGGGACTGTCCCGACATCCATCTCAGTTATTTTAAAGGCTTCATAGATAGTCAGTCAGATGTTAGTTCATTCATCATCATTTTGTTATTAGCTTATGTTCAGATTTGATTTGCCATTTTGGCTAAGTTAAATGTTTATTTTTAAAACATTATGAGTTCAGTTTGAGACAATTAAGTTATTTAATACATGAATCCTTTTCTTAATGCTTAAAGATTTTCGCTGAGTAAGTAAGCCAGGTCAAGGGTTCGCTTGGGGCCAGCAATGGTTATCGAGTGCTGTCCACGTTCAAGGTGTAGGCTCGGGGTGTGACAAACTTGGTATCAGAGCACAGAGTTCAAGAGTCCTAGGGAGTCTATGAAGTCGTGTCTATAGAGTCCTAGTTATCGGTATGAAGCGTGCCACATCTATAATTATGAGGCTGCAACTTTTAGGAAATTCCTTCACTTCTTTCATACTCATTTCGTGCGTTAGAGTTTTATCTCTAAAAAGTTTCTTTCTAATTCATCCTTGCGCGTAACCGATTGTGAGTTGGTCTATTTTGAGAGTGCTTTCATGTGATGTTTCTTTCCCTATGAGCTAAGAGAAGAAAAGAGACGTGAGAAGCAGGATGAGTTTATTTATTGTTGGGTTGCCTCGTCTGTCAGATAAGGAAAGTAAGGCAACCATGCTAATAGGTGACATGGGCATAACAAGATGATGATTCATGTGCAACAAGTTGAGAAGAACCAACTGAAGGATAATGAAGAGTTTGAGAATAGGAGGGCTAAGACATTAGAGAATGAATCCGAGCAGCAAAAAAGTAATGCGAACCGGTATTCTTTCCAACATAAGCAAAAAGGACCTGCTCCATTATCTGCTAGTGCACCTGCACCAAGGAACAAATGTGAGTACAATAGTCAGAATTCTCAGAACTTAAGAGCTAGACCTGCGCATTCGCAAGTTCGTAAGGCACAAGGGGGGGTACTAAGACTCATGCATGTGCTAAGTGTGGTAGGAGCCATTCAGGAGTGTGTTGTGATGGCTCCACTAGTTGCATCAAGTGTGGCCAGAACGGTTATTTTATGAGAGAGTGTCCTAAGAGCAGATAATGTAATGGTAATGGGGGCAATAAAGCCCAGTTTTCTTCAGTTGCT
Organism: Solanum verrucosum; assembly: GCF_900185275.1. Classification (NCBI taxonomy): domain Eukaryota; kingdom Viridiplantae; phylum Streptophyta; class Magnoliopsida; order Solanales; family Solanaceae; genus Solanum; species Solanum verrucosum. The sequence continues at coordinate 2,282,306 of NW_026020292.1, read as the reverse complement.
CCACCTGGTAGAGCTGCATCTAAATGAGCTACTTCAAGGGCAGGCGGAGAAGGAAAACGCCTTTATGCTATCACTAGTCGCCAGAGCAACATGATTCACTAGATATTGTCACTGGTATGATCCAAGCCTTCAATTTTGATGTTCTTCCTGAGCTACTTCTTGAGCCTTCAGTGTTTCTACACCTGTTGGTGAGTTTATTCTAGGAGAAAGAGTCTATCGTGATTGTCCCGTTTCCAGTAATCACAAGAGTACCATGGCTGATTTAGTTGAGTTAGACATAGTAGAGTTTGATGTCATTCTAGGTATGGACTGGCTCCATGCCTGCTATGCATCAATAGATTGTAGAACTTGAGTAGTCAAGTTCCAGTTTCAGTGAACCAGTTATAGAGCAGTTGAACAGTGTCTAAGGGTCGTTCTATTTCGTACCTTAAGGCGAGAAAGTTAGTTTCCAAGGGGTGTGTCTATCACTTAGTCTGAGTTAATGACTTTAGTGTTGAGATACCTCATATTCAATCAGTTTTAGTAGTAAAAGAGTTTCTAGAAGTCTTTCCAGATGATCTTCCTGGAGTCCCTCCTGAGAGAGAAATAGAATTTGGTATAGGCATTCTTCCCGATACTCGTCCTATATCTATTCCGCCATATAGAATGGCACCTGCATAGTTGAAAGAGTTAAAAGAGCAGTTGAAAGATCTTTTAGGGAAAGGTTTTATTCGACCAAGTATCTCACCTTGGGGCGCTTCGGTCCCATTTGTGAGGAAGAAATATGGTTCTGTTAGGATGTGTATAGATTACCGCCAATTGAACAAGGTTACCATTAAGAATAAGTATCCTTTTTCGAGAATTGATGATCTTTTCGATCAACTTCATGGTGCTACTTCTTTCTCTAAGATAGACCTCAGATTTGGCTACCATAAGTTGAAAGTAAGGGAATGTGATTTTCCCAAGACAACATTCAGGACCCGTTATGGTCATTATGAGTTTCTGGTTGTGTCCTTTGGTTTGACCAATGCTCCTGCAGCATTCGTGGACCTTATGACTAGAGTTTTCAAACCTTATTTAGATATGTTTGTTAGCGTCTTCATTGATGACATACTAATCTATTTGAGGAATGATGAAGATCATGCTAGTCATCTCATAATAGTTCTTCAGACTCTGAAAGATAAGGAGTTGTATGCCAAGTTCTCGAAATGTGAGTTTTGGCTTGAGTCTGTGGCATTCTTGGGTCACATAGTTTACGGTGATGGAATTAAAGTTGATACTTAAAATATAGAGGCAGTGTAAAATTGGCCTAGACCCACATCTCCAACTGATATTAGGAGTTTCTTAGGTTTGGCTGGCTATTATAGAAGGTTCGCGTAGAGGGGTTCTCATCTATTTCATCCCCTTTGACCAAGTTAACTTATAAGACTGTGAAGTTTCAATTGTCTGAAGCTTGTGAGAAAAGCTTTCAGGAATTGAAAAAGGGGTTGACTATTGCCCCAGTTTTGACATTATCAGAAGGTATGCAAGGCTTTGTTGTATATTGTGATGCGCCTAGAGTTGGTTTGGGTTGTGTACTAATGCAGAATGACAAAGTTATAGCTTATGCCTCCAGACAGTTGAAGGTTCATGAGAAGAATTACCCAACCCATGACTTAGAGTTGGCTGCCGTAGTATTTGCTTTGAAAATATGACGTCATTATCTTTATGGTGTTCATGTGGATGTGTTCACCGATCACAAGAGTCTTCAGTATGTGTTTAGTCAGAAAAAACTTAATCTCAGACAAATGAGGTGGTTAGAATTACTCAAGGATTATGACATGAGTATTCTTTATCACCCAGGTAAGGCTAATATTGTTGATGATGCCTTGAGCAGGTTATCTATGGGTAGTACCGCCCATTTTGAGGAAGATAAGAAAGAGTTAGCAAAAGAGGTGCATAGACTTGCACGACTAGGAGTTCAACTAATTAATTCCATAGAAGAAGGAGTAGTGGTGATGAATGGGGCTAAATCATCATTAGTGTCAGAAGTAAAAGAGAAGCAAAACCAATATCCTTTATTGCTTGAATAAAAGGCAAGTGTTCATAAGTAAAAAGTGATGGCTTTTGAACAAGGGGGAGTTAGTGTTTTGAGGTATCACGGTGGATTGTGTGATTGATTCCAAGGGTAATTGGAATTATCACCAACCTCTGATTGAGTTTGCTTACAACAATAGTTACCACTTGAGCATCCAAATGGCTTCTTATGAAGCTATTTATGGGAGAAGATGCATATCTCCTATTGGATGGTTTGAATTTGGTGAGGCAGGATTGATAGGACCAGATTTAGTTCATCAAGCTATGGAGAAGGTGAAAGTGATTCAAGAAAGGTTGAAAACGGCGCAGAGTCGCCAAAAATCCTACATTGATGTTAGGAGAAGGAAGTTAGAGTTTGAAATAGATGATTGGGTATACTTAACAGTTTCACCCATGAAGGGTGTTATGAGATTTGGCAAGAAGGGGAAACTTAGTCCCCGGTATGTTCGTCCTTACAGAATTTCCAAGAGGATTGACAAAGTAGCTTATGAATTGTAGCTACCACAATAGTTCGCAGTGGTTAATCCGGTATTTCATGTCTCCATGTTGGAAAAGTGTATGGGTGATCCTTCATTGATCATACCAACTGAAGATATTGGGATAAGGATAGCTTGTATTATGAGGAGATCCTGTTCAAATTCTAGGTCGCCAAGTTCGCAAGTTGAGAACAAAAGAGGTAGCGTCAGTCAAAGTTCTTTGGAGGAATCAGTTCATTGAGAAAGCTATTTGGGAAGCTGAGGAAGATATGAAGAAGAGATATCCACATCTCTTCGAATCCGGAGAAATTCCAGATCAAGGTACTAATTCTCTTATTAGTACTCTTTAATTTATAAGTTGGCATGTTGTGTTGCATTTGCTTGTTAGGAGATTGAACTGAATGATTGATGTTACACCTTTAGCCTAGTAAGAGTAATCTCATTCGAGGATGAATGTTCCCAAGGGGGAGATATTGTAATATCTCACAAATTGAAATAACTAGGAAGAAGTTGAGAATTGGAAACAATCATTTTTGGAAAGTATTGAAATCTTGAAATTTTGTTAAGTTTGAATAAGTTGAGTTTTTGTCAACTTCAAATGGACAAAACTTCTAGCTCAGGATGATTTAGGTGTGCTTCTAGATATGGTAGGAAAGCTCTTGGAATAATCTTTCCAACACCGCCAAGTTTGCGTAATTTCGAGATGGTATGAGTGAGTTATGCCCGTTGGAAGTTGGATTGTTCAAATAAGGAAAGTCCAATCCGGATTTTAGAAGGGTAGTTTTGTCTCTTCCTTACCCTTTTATTTTAATTCATTTTTGGTAATTACTTAGGGGTCTAAACTGAACTTGGTCAGTTTACGCTTTGGAGAAATTGAGTTAGAGTTTTAGAGAAAAGAAAAGAAGAGGAGAAAGAGAAGGAGAAGCAAGGAAATCGTCAAGTTCTTGAAGCTAGACTCGTGGATTTCGTCAAGGGGTGATCCCTACCAGGTAAGTGAGTTCACATAGCGTTGAGTTCGTTCACCCATGCGCCAAACATGTTTTATTCAGTATAATTTTGTCTTAAAAAGATTGAGAATTTGATGTTATTGAGTTGTATTCTTGAATTGCTTTCGTTCTTGAATTTGGGATGAGATTGAGGAGTTCTTGAGAGTTTAAGATCGATTATTAGAGTTTCTTTGAGTTAGATTCTTGTGTATATGTTATGGGTACCTGAATCTAAAGAACTATTGAGAAAAATAATCGAATCTAGGTGAATTGGGGATTGAAAATGAAGAAGGAAAAAGTCGAGTAAAACTGGGTACCAGGTTCGCGTCGCGGACCTGCTCTTCAGGATTGTCAAAAATCTTCTTTGCGTCGCGGGGGTGTCACGAAGTGTTCTGCCTCAAAAGTTATTTTGCGACCAAATAATTTAATGCATCTCCGTGTGGCGGACTTGCTTTCAGACAGTGATTTCTTGATATTTTCTCATGTTTAACTATCTAATATCACTCCTAAACATCATG